>NW_009953811.1:3179188-3183532 GCF_000747805.2 Chaetura pelagica
TCAGCAGGCATGGGAGGCATGTTTATTTTAAGTATGTGTTTGTCCTATAAGTAACACAAACCCACAACCCAGAAGGACTCCTTGTCCCACTGCTTGCCCTGGTGGCCCCTTCATGAGAGGTACCACAGTGATGGCTCCAGGTGAACCAAGCTGCTCTCCCTGGGCTGTCCTTAGTCATGGCTGGTACAAAGAACCTGCTGATCAGCTTGTTCAGAGGCTGCCTATGCTGCAAGGTTGCCCCATCTGTACTCTGCAGCCTGTTTTAGGAGTCTGAATTTGAGACCTGTTAGCTCATGTGGGCCTGGGAGAGGGGAAGCAAGAGAGCTAAATGCTGAATCCTCTTTTGACCCTCCAGTCACACAAAACCATCCTCAAAAACTAAGGAGTTAGTTTTCAGATGTGCCCAGATTCTGATTACAAGAACCCTACTCCAGCCTAGGCACCATGCATCTGGGATGCTACTGCCTGTGGTAACTCCTGGGATCAGTGGTCTTTTAACAGATTTACTCTCTTGTGAGCAATGAGCGCAAGTACAAGTGTACTTTTTCCATTACCTGTCTTCAGCCAACCCCCATGGCATTATATCACACTCCTGGCATATTATCCTACTATCCCTCTTTGCTAGAGTCATCAGGGAAATGGGACGGACAAGGGTGCCTCCCTTCCCACCCAAACGAGCACCAGTGGAGCCTGACACTAACAGGGCAGGGTGGACTTGAATAGTTGCTCATTTCTCAGACGGAGTCAATGAACATCTGCAAAAGCTCAGTAAAACCACGTATCTTTGGTTGTCAGTGCCCATGAGCTTCCAATTCTTTGGAGAGAGCCTGAAATGATAGGTCAGGTACCTGGAGAGTCACTGCTGGGTGGAGGTTTGCTTGGGAAATGCAGCTCATAGCTCATCACCACAGAGGGCCAGGAGCAGTGGTGTTGTTGGTGGCCAGCACAAACTGACTCCTAACTCTGCACTTACATATATTTATCCTAACTGCAGAAGCAAACTTCCTCCAATTTAAAAGCTGACAGGGTATTTTGGTAGCATATCACTTGGACAGAAATCCTGCTAATTTAATGACTTCCCAGAGACAGAGACTTCTTCCAGTGTTTATTGTTTAGATGAGCAAATAATCTCTTGGCCATGCTAGTTTCGTTGCTGCAATATATTAATAAATAACTATATTAATATATCAATCCCTATTGTTAATGTATCTTGAGGGGCAAGCAGATCAGCTGTAAGACCTCTGCATGGTACCAGAACCAGAACAGCCCTAAAAAGAAACATTAGTCAGCTTTGTAAAATTAAGTAAAACTGTTTTATACTCCAAGAAAATATATATATCCCTTTCCTTTATGCTTTTCTTTTTAATTAATCACATCCCAGTGCATCTGTGCTTTTGGAGCCATTTGCTGGCTCACTCTTGCTGAGACTGACTTGGGGGTACCACAGCAGCATATCCCACAGCCAGGTTCCTGGCTGAGTAGGACTCATGATGCTGTCACCCATCATTGGGCAGGACTCAGGTCCTCCTTTGCACCACCAACCAAGACTAGGGCTCCTTGGGTAGGACACCAACTTGGAGAAATTTTATGTGTCTTTTCCCTAGACTTTTGTCACCACCACACAAACCCTGAAAAACTTCCCTGGATTTGGTAATTCCCTTCTACTATCTCATTTACAAACCTTCTGAAAACACAGCTAATACTGTACAGAGGTCACAGTCCAGAATTTCTGCCAATGCAACAGAAAAGAAAAAGAGCTCCAGGCATCAACATAATCAGTGTAATTCCCCTTGTTTCTAACAAGGGAAACTTAGATTTCTTGGCTCTTGGGAAATCAGTGGCAATGCATTAGCAGAGGAAGATGGAATAGCAGTTTTGGGGTGATGCTGGTTGTGGTGGTCAGGATTCCATCCTACTTGAGATTTCAGTCTTCAAATCCAAACTGGCACAGCAATCAGAAATCTGGACTTGCTGAGATCACACTCTAAGAAGCAGTTATTATAGAATAGGTTAAAACAATCATTTTTTTGGCCTTAATTCTTGGTCTCCAAACTGGATTTACTTTCAGAGATGCTGAGAAACTTCATTTCTCGGTGTCTTTAAGGGATGCTGTTTTACTCACGACATCCAAGAACTAGAGGCTGTTGATACCCTGAAGTAAGATACCATCACCGGTCTCAGACTGCATTTCTCTTGCCAGCAAATAAACCCTCCTGCAAGTCCACTGCAATTCCCAGGGCTACATTTATCTGCACATCCTGAGCAAACCCCTTGCCTTGCTCTGTTTTCAGTGGGGCTCACATTCACCAGTTGCTGTATTTTAACTGAGATGAACACTTGCTATGTTTTAATTGTGTTGTGTGATCCCTCATGTGGCTTTCTGACTGCATGATCGAAACACATTTGAAAAAAGGAAATGAGCAAATAATAAATGTCCCCAGTTGAGTCTTTCAGACAGCCAGTTGTGTGAGATGCCACAGAGCTGTTGGGTGTACTTTTACCACTGCCCAGAAGATGTCTGGCTGCTCTGACCTCCTGAAAAACTGGCCCTGTGAACTCACCCAGTGCCCGCTTTTGTGGAAATACATTTCAGTTAGTGCTGGGGGAGGGCTGGTTTATTATGGGATAGGCAGTCAGTTCTGCATTTTAACATCCTGAAGATATTTCACTATTTATTTAATCTCCAAATCCATCAACAAATAGTTTCATTTCCTGGCTATGTCTGTGCAGTGTCAAAGAACATTAGGCAGGCCAGGACCTACATCTTTGGTTAAAATGTGTTTATGTCTGTTTCAAGTCCCACCAGCTGCTCCTACCAAGTCAGAGGCAGAGCACTGGACACAGGGCAGTCTCTCAAGGAGCTGTTATACCACCCCCAGACATTTAATTCCTCTCACACTGTACACAGTAGTGCTGTGTGCTTTTTACACACTGCTTCTTAGCCACTCAGAAAGGTGGTTAAATAATATCATGCCTATTTTACTGCTGTAGAAACTGAGGCAATGACAGATAAAATTACCCACTTCAGGCTATAGAAACAAGTGCAGAATTGTCTTCAATACCTGATAGACTCAAAGAATCACAGAATGATTTGGGGTGGAACGGACCTTAAAGATCATCTACTTCCAAACCCTCTGCCTGGACACAGACACTTCCCAGACCAGGTTGCTCCAAACCTCATCCAGCCTGGCCATGAACATTTCCAGGGAAGTGTTCCTAATATCTAATCCAAATCTACCCTACCAGTTTTGCACTGATAAATGGACAGACTCTTCAACCACCTCACAGTGAGCTCTGAGACATCCCCACAGCCCCATGTAGCCCATCAGGAACCTGGTCTTCCTCCTCATAAAGGAGCTTTCAGCATTATTCCTCAGCCTGCTTGCATTGAAGGCTTTATGTCTAAGAGCAATTAGGGATTCAGGAGCAAAAGCAGTATTTTGCAGCCCTGCCCTGCTGCTGTAAAAGGCTGTGCAAATCAATGTCAGGCAAGAGGGAGGAAGGAAAGGGCTGAAATGTTAAACACATAATTTCAGATTGGTAAAACTTCCAGGTTTTGATTTATAGCTTCATCACCAAGTAGATTAATGTGGAATTCAAACACAACAAGCTCTTTGCTTTCCTTTCAGGCCTGATGTATTAGCATTTCACATTAATCTAGTCAGCCACAGCACAATGAAAGCTGAGGAAATGGGGGATTAGGCATGTGGGAGTGTTGGGTGGGCAGGAGAAAAGAACCAACAAAATTCTCTTTAGCTAACTATAGAAAGCATGGGAACTTATTCAGGTCTCGGGCTGTAGCTGAAGATGTTTCTGACTTCCTCAAAGTCAGGACACCCAGACCCTTTCTGTTCTGGTTTTGGGCAGAGGGTTTTTTAGTGGGGCTGTTGATCTTCTGCTCATAAGGACAAGGGTGGACGTGGACACCAGTGCCACCCACAGCACTATGCAGGGTTCTTTGCTGGTGGCTGCTCTGTGCTTGGGCCCTCATGATGTCCTGGGACAGACAGTGTTCAGGAGGTTTTGGCCCCCCTAAAGACATACTGCAGGGTATCACGAAGGCTCCTCTGAGCTTGCAGCCTGCCTAATTCCCACTTTAAGTGGGAGGCAACTGTGACTCTTTTCCCCAGCACTCTTTTCTGAGCTAGTCCACAATCTCCAGAGCTACCCTGGAGACTTCTCAAACTTTATTGCTACATATTTAAGCATTTATGAGACTTGAACTGCTTCCCTTAAAAAAACAAACAAAAAAAAACAAAACAAAAAAAAACAAACAACAAACCAAACAAAACCAAACACAACAGCAACTGACATGAATTCCCACCCCCCCAAAAAAAAAGTGGG
>NW_009953811.1:3183667-3185438 GCF_000747805.2 Chaetura pelagica
GGGGGGGGGGGCGGGGAAGGAAAAAAACCTCCACCCAAAAGCCCCAGAGTTGCAGAAAGGGCTAATAAGCCTCACATGTTTCCAAAAGCCACTTGGGAGCTCCGGGAGCTTTTGCCTTGCAGAGTTTCTCACCTGACCTTCATTACAGGCAGAAGCAAAAGGGGTTAGGCAGGCAGGGAAGAGGAGAGAAAATGCAAACATTAAAATTCATCTTTGCCAGAAAACGTATCCAAACAGAGTAGGGGAAAAAGAAAAAAAAAAAATCAGCTTATGGAGGAACCCAAATCTGTTTCTACTTGAGGTTTCTACAGACAAAGCATCAGAGGTCTTCAGCAAGTTCCCATCCCCAGGTAATTTTATGATACATTGTAATTGCTGTCAGGATTTGAGACAGATGTCCCCTGCCTTTCTAGGGCTGGCAAGTGCTGGGGTATTCTGGCCAGATCTGTGTGGCTGCCACCAGCCCCACTGTAGCTTCATGCAGCATTGGTGTCAGTGGAGAGAGAGGATAAAATATTAATGCTGCAAAATATCCAGCTAGGACGAGGGGGAATGGTTTAAAACTGGAAAAGGGTAGATTTAGCTTTGATATTAGGAAGAAATTCTTTATTGTGAGAGTGGTGAGATACTGGAACACATTGTCCAGGGAAGTTGTGGCTGCCCTATCCCTGGAAGTGTTAAAGGCCAGGTTGGACAGGGCTTTGAGCAACATGATCTAGTGGAAGGTGTCCCAGGGAGGTTGGAACTAAATGATTTTTAAGGTCCCTTCCAACACAAACCATTCTATGATTCCATGATTTTATGACAGGAGTGCTTACCCCCACTTGGGGGGATGCCAAATCAGCCTGCCCAGGGCTGGTTTCCATCCCCCACTGCTTTATGTGAGAGGTAAAGCCAGAAGGCTACTTCAAATTTCTTGCCCAGGGCTGAGGATTCAGAGTAAACTGTCACAGTGGAGGAGCTCAAAAAAGGTTGTACATCTGGATAGTGTGGGGCAATAACCCTTTTGCCTCTTGGACAGTAACCAACACCTATTCGCCTCAGCAGCTTGTGGGGTCTCATCTTTCCTTCCTCTGCCCCAAGGCAGCTGTGGACCAGGGAAAGGGGCAAAGGGGTTTTCTGGAGGGCAGGGACAGACACCAGACCTTTGCTGGGCAGTGGTTGAACCTGGACCATTGAATCATCCCAGGGGTTGCAGTGGTACTTTTTAAAGCCAACATAGAGCTGCACCAGGCTGAGGCTCATGCTCACTAATTATTTGCAAACACAGCACTGCAGTGCTTTCCATGTCTGCACAAATTGTCCAGTTCTGCTGGATGAGGTAGACTTTAAACCCACATTGATCTTCCTATCTATCTTTACTTGAACTTTTAGGGATGGTGGGAGGAGACTGAGTGATCAATTCTCATGACTGAGCTTTTTTTCTTTTAGTTCAAGAAATACAGCAGCCTCTTAAAAGAGGAGGAGTACTTGGCATTGCTTTGCTTACATGTGGATTTTTCCAGACCTGCTCCCCTGTGAGAAACGTTCAGTCTCCAGTACTAGTTTGTTGATGAGAAAGGAGTCTGAATGCTCTGGTTATGAACATGGACAAGGTCTTTCATGGTGTTAATTCTAGCCCACTAATAGATGGGTTAGGATTGCCAATAAATCTTATATTGGCCACTGTCCAAGGAGCAAACAAGCAATGCTGATTTTTTTCTAGCCCGGGATGGTTTTGAATCTGTCCCAAAGCTGAGCTCTCTTGAAGTCCATCACCAATGACTTGGGC
>NW_009953811.1:3185543-3192254 GCF_000747805.2 Chaetura pelagica
ACCCTGTCTTTGCTTTTGGCTTCAAGGAATGGAAACTGTGATCTCCACAAGGAATACAAACACTCTCAACTGGGAGGATCTCCAGCAGCTCACCATACTGATAGCAGATATATGTCTACCAGCCAGGCAGAGGAAATACTGTTTGATGCCCTGGGTTTGCAGAAGCCAGGTCTGAACTGCTCCTTCCTAGGCTCAGCCCTTTACTGCTCATTGCCTTGAAACACAAGATGGGATGCATCTCATGTTCCTTTAATTATAAAAAATTAAGCATTTCATCTATGCTGGTTCCTTTTCAGATAGGTGTCTTGGGTGTATGGTACCAGTCAGTCTCTGGAGATGCCTGCCTCTTTGTGCTGACACCAGAAAGACCTGAGACCATTAAACCCAACTAGATGCCAAAGTATTAGGCACCCAAAGTCCTGTGATGTAGAGACCAGTCATGCTGTTCTGATTAAATATATGTCATCCAATGCTTGGGTGGAAAATGCTGGAATCCCTCAGGAAGGTAGCAGGGATCAGGACAGAGTGCCCAGCAGCCTTGCAGCTCAAGTTCTCCAGCTTCAGCTGTTGCAGTTGATACATCATGCTCTGTAATGGGAAAGGCCCCCAGGAACCTGCTTTTGGTAAAGAGCTTTCCCTTCCCCAGAGAGACAGTTCAACCCTCTAATGTAATTGAAACCAGTGGGGAGTTTAGCCTGAAGACTTTTCATTTGATTCAACCCCTTCTTCCTCAAAGAAAAATCCATCCTCAGAGTAGCCCCAAAACAGGTCCACTCCCATCAGGCTTCCATGTGTTTCTTCTCTTGCATAAAATAAGATGACTATGGGAAAAAATAGTAATTTTTTCCTTCTCTGTTTCAAACATGCCTTTGTTGCTCCAGCAAAGGCTTTGTGTGATGGATGACATTTGTTTTGGATGTTCTCCTGGAGCAAAGGTGGAGCTGACTAGCACCACTGATGTGATTCTCCCTTAACTGTGTGGCTGCATCCACAATGTTGCTGTGAATCATCTACACTCTTGTACAAGCCCTCTTCACACCCAGCCAACAACATCCAATTGTTTATAGAAAAATAGTTGCTCTTGGGCATGGGAGCTCTGGGGAAAAACAAGCCCAAATTATGCACTCAAAAGATGACTTGCATGTGATAGAAACAAACAAAACAAAACAAAAACCAGAAAAAAGGCTTTGAATGACATCCAGATCTTAGTACCAGAAGCTGATTGAGCTGGGGTATGTCCTGCCTCTCCTTCCTTCCCTCTGTCCCTCTCAGGTTAGACTGAGATGGATATTTACCCCATGCCCCTTTGACACCCAGAAGTGGCTACAGCCAGTCTTTTATCAAGATTTGCACATGAACTGCTTCTGAAGTTTAACTATAAATAGTCATTTCTAGTGTCTGCTCCCTTTGATTCATCTATACCACTCTTAATTTAAACCTTCTATGCACTGCAAGTGTTCACATGGGCTCACAGCAGAGGAGGGTTGTTTTTCTAACCTAGAAGATTATGGGGCCAAGCTGGAGGGAAATTGTCAAGGGATTTCAAGCCCTTCCTTTTTTTCCTTCCTCTCCTTTTGGTTTGGGAGGTATTTTTTTTAACCATGTGAGTCCACTGAGGACTCCCAAAACAGCTGACAAAGCACAGTTTGGGGCTGGTCCGTCCCTGCTTCTGGAGAAGAGCTCCACGTGTCAGCCAGTGCTAAGTCTCATATGCAAAAAGTTATCCAAGGTCAAATTCCTTCGTGCTGTGAACTTCTATCTGGCACCCCACTGGGGGATTAGTGTCTGTCCGGCACCTGGCAGGAGCTACCCCATGTCTGCAAAACATTGCAAAACTCACAAACCCCGTGGCATGCAATTCCTAACTCCACTGGTCACTGCTGGGACTCTAGGGACTCTTGTAAAGCTCCAGCAGGGCAGGAATGTGGGTTTCACAGCCATCACAAACCCACTTTGCTCCACTTCCACGGGGCCTGATCTCAACCTCTGTGTCCCTGGGGACTTGACATGTTTGTATGATCACTTCTGTGCTGATGAAGAGTCAGCTCATGATGAGGAAAGACCTGTTTGAGGGCTGCCAATTGTTAGGTTACTGTAAGTTGCTGTACTTAGGTTGACCTCTGCTCTCTTTTTGCAGTGTTTTTTTAGTACTTTTCAAAGCCCCACAGGGTTGGGTAGGTCCTCCTGTATGTTGGCACAGCTGAGGCAACAACTTTGAGCATCTGCAGGGCCTGTGCCTGAGCTGGGCTTTGCAAAACCTTGGGCAATGGGTTGGGGCTTTCACAAAACCAGACTGCAAATGAGGAGCCATTTGTGGCAGACCTTCTATCAGAGCAGCCACCAGGGTGAGGAGGTAGGAAAGCAGGAAGGGGAATAAGCAGCACAGGGGTTGGATAATTTCTAGTTAAAGGGAGAACAGAGTCACCGTTCATCTTAGAAAAGAGCTTCTGGGAAGTTCACTGTGTTGCATATTCTCAGGCAGTCATCATCTGAAATGTCTCTTAATTGCCACTATTATATCATATCACAAACATTCCTGTAATTTATCAGTCATATCCTCCTACAAAGGGATTCTTTCATTCAAGACATTTTCACAGAAATCTCTCCTTGGAAAACACAGTGTAACACAGACAGGGAATCTGGAAGTGGAACTTTTTTTTCTCCTCTTTTCTAAATGCCAGACAATATGTTTCAATAAAGGACTGTGTCTCATTTCTTTCCTCTTTTTCCCAAGATAATCAGCTTTTAACAGCTCTTCTTCCTCTTATGGTAAAAGCTGAAATGTAAATATTCAGGACATCCTAAGTGTCAGGAGCCAGAGAGTCCTGCTAACCCAGACAAGGGGTCCCTGACATGGGGCTGCCTGAAACATTTGGCTCAGCCAACAGACTGTATTTGTAATGTAAACTCCCCTTGTCGGTTCCTAACTCCTGGCTCCAGTTTTAGAAAAATTAACATTTCTGGATGTTGTATTTTCCCACCACTCAGTCGAGAGCCGAAATTTTTCCTCTCAGAAAATACACTTGCATGTCAAAGGCCAACGGCCTAAAAAATATCAGTAGTTTCACAGCCTAAATATAGCACAGGACTGAAATCCTGAATTCCTGTGAAGGAGCCAGTGTAAACAGCCATGGTCTGTGTGACCAGGGGGTAGGGCTGCAGCCAGGGGCTTTTTCTTTACCTTATCACACGCCACAGCGCCTGGATGTCCCGGCACAGATGAGGAGCCCTTTGTGCAGGGACCTCCTGGCCAAAGCCATTCCCATCTATGGAATGCTTCAGGAAAGGGTTGGAGTCACCCCAGCCTGAAGATGCTGCCCTTCTGCTGGTTGACAACGTAGTTGTCACAAGGGGTTAATTAGGTCTTGGTCTAGACAGCCCCAGGTTCAAGCACTGCCCTTGACTGTGCCAAGGAGTCAAGTTGCAGTGATAAGCCATGAGGACAATCCCCCTGGTGAGCACCAAACCAGCCAGAAGTGATTAAGCCTTCAGCCACTGTTGGATGGTGGTGATAAACACTGGTTCCAATTAGTAACCCACTGCTGTGCCCTGAGTGGGAGGCCATGATTACCATCCATGCCACTTCATAACAGTAAAACTAATTGCATCTTTATCTGTGGATGCTTTAACAAGCACAAACTGATTCCTGTGATTCATCTCATCTTCAGTTCATACATAAAGCAGATCAGAAATCTCTCCTGCCAGTGCTGACAATAGCTGGGGGTGACCAGGAGGGATGAACCCATCTGCTCTGCAGAGGTCTAGGATTACTCAGGACCCTCTCCCACCCACTCCACCTTCAGCCTGGGCCAACATCTATCATTTATTAATACTCATGGGTAATGTCTTAACCATTAACTGTGGATGGAGAAGGCATGATAGACATTAGAGCTTCCTCTTGCATCAGACTTGGGAGGATTGGAAGTGGATGAAACTCAGCCAGGAAAATGCAGCAGGGAATATGGCATGCACGGTGTAGACATCGTTTGTGAATGCTCAAGGGTGGACACTGCTAATTTTTGTCAGAGCTGATAACTGTTGGTTTGACTCACCCCTTGTCATTTCACTAACCCAACTCTCAGAGGACCTCATTATCCTGGAAATCGTTGAGAAGTCTCCCCCTCCTCTAACAGGGAGTCATACACTTTGCAGGTCTCCAGAGATTAATTGCTATTAATAAAGGCCAACCATAAGGTTTCTCAGTGGGACATTTGCTCCCATGTCTCACAAGTTTGTTGTGTTTTAGGGATGAGTGTACCTGGATGGTCTCTTCGGATTTTTCTCCAAAGGTTGTTTTTTTTTTCAAATGAAAGGTCTTCACCAAAGCTTTCTGTTCACATGCATCTTTTCCAAGAGTGTGATGTTCCTCTTTCTTTCTCAGCCACTATTTGTTTTGCTGCAACCATGCTCCTCTCTGATTAGTTGGTATGAGATCTGGGCAGGGTGATAGACCCAAAGCAATGACAAGCCTGTGGCCTTGAAGAGCTGCAATGCTCATGAAACACCATGTAGCTGCCCTCTCACAGAGTCAGGCAGACCTGCTTCCCTTCCATCTGCTGTTTCTCCTCTTGATTTTCAGTATTCTTTACTCTGGTTCTTGCCAGGAGTTGCACCTCCTTTTCCACCATATCTCCTGTTCATAAGCAAATTAAATTGCTTTCAAATTACACTATTTCTAGCCTCCTCTGAGGCACAAATGCCACTTAGGATGCCAAGTACTGCTTCACATGTCCATGGGGCACCCCAGGAATAAGTGCAGCTGAGTGGTTGAGCATTGTACTGCAGCAGCTGGGGAGGCCAGGACCACTTATTTGAAGACTTCTATCTTAGTCATCTTTGATTTAATTTTGATTGCCCATCAATGTGCTCTTCCTTTTTTATGTCAAACTCCCCAGAAGGTCTTCATGCAATGAAACACACTCAGAAAAATACTCTGAAAGGATTTTGCTGGGCCATTTGTCAGTTGAGGGAATCTGCAGAATCACTAATAATTTGACAGTTTTGTAGCTATGAAAATAAAGTGGGTTTTAAATTAGTACCATTACAGCAGTGTGAAGTCTGGAGACAGACTGGGAAAAAGCTGTTTCTCAAATCAGTAGTTCTTCTGGTGCTGTTTTGGACTGGAGGAGGCTTTTGGGGAGTAGACGAACTCTGGGAAGTGCTGGCTATGCTGCTATGCTGCTTCATTTTGGAGGGAATAGACAGAAATCAGCAGTGCTGATTTACCAGACAAAATATGCCTTTGTTCCCTTGTCCTAGCCTGAGATAAGGACACTGGGCTCTGCACCCAGTTTTGCCAGGGTGACTGTAGGATCTTGAGATCTTGCATGACCTTTGCCTCCTGGCTGTTGGTGTTTCCTCCTCCCATTGTTAGGACTTGCTTTGGGATGATCTGAGTTTATACAGGAAGTTTCAGCCAAGTTTTTTTATACAAGTTGCAAAAAGCACAATAAACTGGTATCTTAATGAGAGAGAGGACAGTTGTTCAGCACAGAGTTTATATGAGCAACACAGTTTGCATCATAGAATCATAGACTCACAGAACAGTTTGGGCTGGAATAGACCTTTAAAGTTCATCTAGTCCAAATACCCTGCAGTGAGCAGGGACAAATTTAACTAAATCAGGTTGCTCAGAGACCCCCATCCAATAGGACATTGAATGTTTCCAGGGAGAGGGCATCTACCACCTCTCTGGGCAACCTGGTGCAGTGATTCACCACCCTCATTGTAAAGCATTTCTTCCTTATCTCTAGTCTGAGTCTAATCTCCTTTAATTTAAAACCACCACCCTTCCAACTCTGTGATTCTGTTAATACCATCTGTGTTGTGGGCTCTCGTCTTACTTCCACACCATGGGCTGGCAGAAGTGAAAGTCACTGTATAGAGTTGAGACCATAGCCTGGGAGGAGGAGCTGGATAAATAACCTGTACAGCAGGAGCTGATGTGGAAGCAGGGATGTGTGATGTGGCACCACTGCTGGGCAACCAACCACTACCAGATGATGGCCTGGGCCGTTCAGGCTTTCTGGCACAACCAAGAAAAATCCTCCTTTCCAGGTTCTTTTGAATCCCTTGAACTTGGATTCTTGCCAGAATTCCAAAGAAGAGCAGTGAAAATCCCACAAGCCTCTTTGTTGCCCATTCCCAGGCAGGGGTAGGACTGATAAAAGTCTTTCAAAGAGTGAATGGCTTCATTACAAAAAAGAAAGTCATTTTTTTTTTCCTATTTTTACAAAACCACTCCTAGGTTGTTTGGGTTTTCCATCCCTTTCACAAGCCTGAGCATCTGGAGATGAAAGGTGTTGTGATCCATCACCAAATGGCTCAGCAGGGCAGCATTAAACACGTGCTGTTTAACAAAAGAAACTCCAATCAGTCACCAGTGCTGACCATTAGCTGAGTCAGAAGTGTTCTGTTGCCTTCAGTGTCCCCATGTGTGAGGTCAGGAGTACATGAGAGGACTTGGACAGCAGGTTCCTCTCCCAAAGCACAATATATACCAGCAAAACATCTAACCCAGGGGAAGGCCAACCACAGGAGTGAGGAATTGGGAGAAGGCACAAAGCTGTGATGCACAGTACCACCTAGTGACAGAGCCCAGCTACAAAAGGCCAACCCAGTGTTTGCAAAGCTCAGGGTCTGTTTCCCCATCCAATCTTTAATCCTGTTTCCCAGCTGCACCACGTGTGCTACCGTCTCCCGCTGGTGAAG
>NW_009953811.1:3192572-3202520 GCF_000747805.2 Chaetura pelagica
CAGGACTCGAGCAACCCTGAATTTTCCCCTCTTTTCCACGGTTTCCTTTTTTGCCAGGCAGACTCAGATGGAGATGGACAGGTGGACAGGACGTCCCACATCCAGCACGGAGCAGTCGACTGAGGCTGTTCTGTTTGCTCTGTGGGGTGTGCAGGTTGGGCTGGGAACACATCACCCCCTGAATCACCCACCAGGAATTCCTCAGTGCATTGTGCAAGAGGGGAAAGGAAAAAAGCAAGGTCCAGTGAGTAATGCAGCCTTTCAGGGCGTCTGAAATGAAAAGAAATGCCATGGACTTGTTCCATTTGTAGCCACGATGTGAAGGAGCAGTGTGACAGGCTCTGCTCAAGAGAAGGCTTGTAACCTTTTCCACTAATTTATTTTCAAAGAATTGCTTATTGAAGGCTAAGCTGTTTTTTATAAGCCTTAGAGGCTGATTGTGTCTTTGTCCTTTTTTTTATTATAATTTCTGCTCCTCTCCCTTGCTCCCTCCTTCAAGAGAAAGCAGTTCCTTATACATGGGTGGTGTTTTTCTCTCTGTGCTATCTGAGGCAAACCATGCACTGAGATGGGAATTTTGTCACCTTTTGGCAATAGTGGGATTGCACAAAGCAAAGTGAATGAGAAGAAATCCAGATCTGTAGAATTCCCCCATACTCCAGCACACAGATTTACCCATGAATCAAGCAGCCTGGGTTAAAAGGATTTGATTTCTTCTCCTCATTAAGGTCCCTTTACACATATTTTTGGGCGGGAGCTAAAAGGCTCTGCTCAGTTTCAGTGTGTGGGTGAGCAAGCAGAGGAGACTCTGTGTCTGGGTACTGTCCTGCAGCTTGTGGGAGGCAGCAAAAGTGCTGCAGCTCCCCAGAAGGCCCCATGAGCACTGAGGGCTCCAGCACTCAGCTGTAGATGTTTGCATGAATTACATTTAGCCTGGAAGGGGCTGGGGCCACCACTGCGCCGTGCTTTGTGTGAACAGGCAAGAGGGGGGATGCATAAAGTTAAGGATAGGGTTAGAGTTAGGGTTAAAGTGAAGGTGAAGATTAGATTTAGGGTAGCCTTTTCTTGTTATCCAGGAAAAGGCTCCCCAGGGAAAAGATCTCAGCTAGAATCTGTACTTGCTGATAGGCAGTCCATTGACTGTACACCAGGCCAGCTGAGACGGCCCTCTGAGGATTTAAATCAATAACCCTTCCCTGACTTCTGTGGAAGTTTTCCTCTAAAGGCTGGCTGGGAACCCAAACCCCAATGCTGAGCTTCCTTCAGGCAGTAAAATTTACTAAGTCATAGATTCATAGAAACATTGAATGGTTTGGGTTGGATGGGACCTTAAAGATCATCTAGTTCCAACCCCCCTGCACGGGCAGGGACACCTCCCACTATATCAGGTTGCTCAGACCCCATCCAACCTGGCCTTGAACACTTCCAGGGATGGGCCAGCCACAGCTTCCCTGGGCAACCTGTACCAGTGTCTCACCACTCTCACAGAAAAGAATGTCTTCCTAATTTCTAACGTAAATCTCTCCTCTTCCAGTTTTGATCCATTATCTGTTGTCCTCTCACTACAAGCCCTTGTAAAAAGTCCCTCCCCAGCTTTCCTGGAGCCTCTTCAGGCACTGGAATGTGCTCTAAGGTCTCCCTGGAGCCTTCTCTTATCCAGGCTGAACAGCCCCAACTCTCTCAGCCTGTCTTCATAGGAGAGGTGCTCCAGCCCTCTGATCATCCTCATGGCCCTCTCTGGACTTGCTCCAATAGGTCTATGTCCTCCCTCGACTTCTGGCTGTGCTTCTTGTGATGCAGCCCAGGATACCACTGGCTTTCTGGCCTGCAAGCACACACTGCCAGCTCATGTTGAGCTTTTCATCAACCAACACCCCTAAATCACCCAAATACCAAAAAACAGCATATTTGTTGGGGCCACCAGCAGGATTCTGTCCTGAAAAGATCATGCACAGCCCCTGACCACACTGCTCCCAAGAGGAGCAGCTGCTCACCATCAGCCAAGGGATGAGGCCATCCCATTACCTTGGCCATCCCATGGTAAATACAGCATTTCCAGCAGGATCTCCTCCTAGGTATATCCTTCTTGAGCCTATTGCTTTTTTCTTTCCCACAACCCATGGTGCTAAGTCCAGCTCCCAAGTGCAGCAGCCCCAGAGAAGCTCCCGCAGCTGGGTAAACATGGCTGAGTGAATAGGGCCCTTCTCAATGGAGTCACCAGGAAATCCAAACACTGTAAAGGCCAACAATTCAGCAGGGACAAATTCAAGTCATTACAAGACACGTTCCTCCCAAACACCAGGAAAGAACACTGCCTGAGAGAACAGGTTTTCCACTCCACAGGTCTCCAGGAGTGGCTCTTTCTCTCTTGTCTTCTTTCAGCCATTCATTGTGGTGAGGAGGAAGATGAGTTTCTGCAGAGAGATATGAGGATCTTCCCTCCCACCTTGTGATGTTTCAGCTGCAACAAGCTGCACCAGCCCCATTCCCTTGGCAGGCCTGAAGTTGTTCTGAGGAGAGGATGGAAGGAAATATTAACAGGCTAAATTCTGTCCATGGTTATGAAGGGGTAAATGTGAATTATGACAGTGAGTTCACTGCTGATTTACACTGGACTGAGGCAGAGCTGGGTCAGGTCAGCTTCTTCCACAGGCATAGGGTTATATGGGCTCTTAGACACCAGGATGAGGAGCACAGAGGTGAAGGAGTCTCCATCCCCCTGGCATATTGCAATGAGTGTTGGAAACAAGATGTCATTTACTTCAGTCGGCACATTTGTCTAGTGGCTTTGCCCACTATGGTCTCTTCTGGCTCTTTGATTTGTTGCCTGGACACGTGCAAGCTCCCTTTTCCCTGGACCTGCTAATCTTATATGTTTTCCTGAAATGTATGCAAAGCTACTCATATTAATCTCCATCCATTGCTGCGAGGCAAACTTCGCCTTGCTGTAAATTGCAAATTTTACCAGGGTCTGACCTTGAGCAAAGAAACTAATATAATATATGCTGATATGGGTAAACTGGCTATGAGTCTCAAATGAGGATATACCAAGCCAAATCCTGAAGTCAAGTATTAGGCAGCTTTATATGGAGGAGCTCACTCACTGTGTTATTGGCATATGTGAAAATTAATCATATCCTGCAACAACGTTCACAGGATGCATTTGATTTATTACTAATCCTGTACACTCTTGCAGCTGCTGATCTGCTGCCAAAGTGTATCATGAGGATGCAGCTGGCATCCCTGTTGTAATGGCCTTCAGCAGAGCCAGCAGCACGTGTTGGGGTCAGCTGTCCTCAGCAACACTTCTGCATTTGCTGCCTGAGCTGAAAAATCAAGCTCTGTAGCTGTCATTTTAAGTTCACCTCCTATATCAAGAATAGGAACACATTTTTCTTATCTATTCTTACAAGGGATAAGAATGTATAATGTTCACAGGCTGGCAGAGCATGTATAAAATCAAAAAGATTTCAGAATATTCAAATCTGCAGAGTGAAACTGATTTTGCACTAGATGAGGGGAGTTTTCTGTCACCCAGCTGCCCCGTGCTAGGCAGCCAGTGGCAAAGGTGTGTGGGGAAGCTCTGCATCACCCTGAGGCCAAGGCAGTTTGTGACCAGGAATGGAAAGACACAGCTACTGCAGTGCTTCCCAAAACACAGCTGACCCTCCTGAGATAATCCACAGAAAGAGGAGACAGAAGAAATTAAATTGTTGTTCTCAGAGGGTTTCTTCCCTTGTTTTTATCCTGGGCTCTGTCTGGTATAAGGCATTTCAGATTTTAAAGTTCACCATCAAATGTTTAAGAGCCATTGAAACACATTGTCTTTGCTGTGACAGTGTTCACATTCCATGCTCCTCTTAAGCTTAAAAAAACCTGCTAATTTATTATTCCTTTGTTGGTTTTTTAGGGAAAGTCAAAGTATAGTGTTAGAAATGTTACTACTTTTTCACCACCAAGTATGACTTTCAGCAAAACATTAGTTTGCAGGGCACTTTGGCATTAGTTCTTTCTCTGCCCAAACTCCCCTGCTTTCATCAATATCTTTCCAGTTTATCAAACTTTGGCCAGGGGCTGACCATGCAGACAGCATTGAATGTGGAAGGACTATGTCCACCCTCACACCAACAGGCTCATGAGAGCCTGCACATAACCTATAGCCTTGGACATTAAAATATAAGCCTTTACACCTTTTTTTTAGCCTTTACCTGTGTTTTTAACTCTGAGATAGCATTTTCACTTGACCTCCTCGTCTCCTTCCACCCTGGCCAACAAAGCATAAGTAAGGTGGTGCACAGCAGAAGACCCTTGCATCATCTGGGAATCCTTCCCCAGGGTAGGGTCTTCCGTGGGCAGAAGCAGGACATTTGTCACCCAATGTGGTGACCCTGGGGCAGAGACTTCAGTCAGATGTCATCCAGCCTGGCTGCTCATTATCCTGCAAGGAAAGGCTGTGCAAGCTGTGAAGCATGAGGGCTGTCAGCATCTGAGGGGATTCATGCAGGGGACCACAGGCATGACCCCATTTCCTGCTTTGTTTATTTGCTTGGTGACATGCTGTCATTCAGTGAATCATCTGGAGTTCTCCCCTTGGGAATTTCTCCCTTGTTCCTTCATTACTGAGGATAACCAAGGTGGCATGGGGAGAGAAGTCCTGCTCCCTGACTGGGGAAGGACTTCAGTGATGTCCCCATTATACCATGAATGTGGAAGTACTATGTCCACCCTCACACCAACAGGCTCATGAGATGTACCTGTAGCCAGAGGAGATTAGATTCAGCTCATGGCCCATGGAAGAGCCTGCTTTGTATAGACCACAGGATTCTTCTTTTCAGAGCAAGAGAGATGTATTTCCAAAGGTAAAGGTGAAATGCAAAGTAAAAATAGCTGTTTAAGAGGGTCCCACTGAGCTCAACACTAAATCAGAAAACTTAAATCCATTAGGATGTATAGTCATGTCATGAGTTGGGCCTTGCTTTAATTCCCCCCAAATCAGGGACTTAGTGGTGGGACTGACTTGCCTGCACATAACCTATAGCCTTGGACATTAAAATATAAGCCTTTACACCTTTTTTTTAGCCTTTACCTGTGTTTTTAACTCTGAGATAGCATTTTCACTTGACCTCCTCGTCTCCTTCCACCCTGGCCAACAAAGCATAAGTAAGGTGGTGCACAGCAGAAGACCCTTGCATCATCTGGGAATCCTTCCCCAGGGTAGGGTCTTCCGTGGGCAGAAGCAGGACATTTGTCACCCAATGTGGTGACCCTGGGGCAGAGACTTCAGTCAGATGTCATCCAGCCTGGCTGCTCATTATCCTGCAAGGAAAGGCTGTGCAAGCTGTGAAGCATGAGGGCTGTCAGCATCTGAGGGGATTCATGCAGGGGACCACAGGCATGACCCCATTTCCTGCTTTGTTTATTTGCTTGGTGACATGCTGTCATTCAGTGAATCATCTGGAGTTCTCCCCTTGGGAATTTCTCCCTTGTTCCTTCATTACTGAGGATAACCAAGGTGGCATGGGGAGAGAAGTCCTGCTCCCTGACTGGGGAAGGACTTCAGTGATGTCCCCATTATACCAGAGAGAACATAATAAAAAAGGTGCAGCACATGGTCCCAAAAATCCTGTGAGGAGACTATGGATCACCCATCCACCCCAAGGGAGAGCAATGAAGGTAATGGGACTAGGGGAATCCCATCCCAGTCCTCTGCTCTGTTCTCTTTTGAACTAACTTCCAACAGCACAGCCACTGCATCCCATTCATCCCAGTGCAGCTGGCAGTGCAAGCTGCAGTGGTGCTCACCAGGAAGGGCTTCTCCCACTTCACCATCTGCTTTTCATTGCTCACTTCTATTTAATGATGTAGAGGGCAGGGAAGGAGCAGTCCCACAACTTCAAACATCCCAAACAATCTGTTGCAGCTGGGCAATTCTAGTCATCTTAGATGCATAAAGTCTGATTAAATTGTGTTGGTACATAATGTGCAGCACCTGCAGAGTTGCCTTCAAAATTGCTTCAGCACAGCCATCCACTAACCCTGGTTCTCATTGAAATGCATCCATCATTAGAGCAACAAATATACACTAGAGTTGCACATAAGCATATGTATAAGAGTCCATAAAAAATGCAAACTGCCAGTTTTCTTGCAGCAGACTTTGGGTTTATTCTGTCTGCAGGTTCTAGGGGGAGAAAGTGGGTTCTAAGTAAGGACATTTCTTGTCTCAATAATGGAGATACCAGTCAAGTGGAAAAAAAAAAGTCATCTCTCTCTGAGCAGCTGGGCTTCATAATTCACTGGCCCATCACCCTCAGCTGCCTCAAGGTCACTGCAACCCTGAGTCTAGATTTGGGCTGAAGAGAGACCTGCCCTCTGTGCTCCTAACGGTGTGTGACATTCGGCCACAATCTCTCAGCACCAGAGTTTGGCACCAAGCATTTTGCATGAGATATGGCAGCATGTTTGGATATGGGGACATTCAGGTATCCCTTGACTGATTTCCCAACTACCAAGTTCAGCAAGGGTCTTACTTCCAGCCCTTCTTGCTCCTCAGGCTGTCTGTTGATAATTACAAATGGCAATTATAGAATTATAATGATAAGCCAATTACTAGAGCAAGGCATCTTTTCAGAATCGCTTAGCAGAAAGAGAAGTGTGTGTGTGTCCTCTGAATTCATGCTTTTGCAAACTGGTTTTGACAGCCTCCCTGCTGCTGACAGCACCCCAGCTCCACCATACCAAGCACAACAGCAGCCTGGATGCAGGTCACTGCCTACATGATGCTTGTGGTTTTATTTTACTACATTCCATACCTTACAGTGGGGTCCAGCAGAGTGCAAAAGCACCAGAAATTAATCCTGTCCTGTGTGACCACAGAGCTGGGTCTGCTCTGGGCATTTTGCAGGTACAGGATGATGGATGGTACAAGTCCTGTGTGTCTGTGTGTGTTCAAGACAGGTGAGCCTCAGCTCTTTGCTCTTGCCCAGAGCAGCCACTTCTATAAAAGCTCCTGACAGGCAGGCAGTGAACTGGACAATGTTCTCATTCCCATCAAACTCTTGTTTTCCTCGGCACGCATGCCTGAAGCATTCTGCTTTTTTCCTTACTTGCACTCAAAGTCAGGCAATCCTTCAAGTGAAGTTGGCATCCTGAAGCTGACTTTGTTCCTGAAACGTGCATTTGAATAAGCAATTGCTCCTCTTTGCCCTCATCAAACATGTCCTGGCAGGGCTGGGGAGGCAGCTTGCATGTGGCCAGGAGCACTTGTGCCCAGACAGAGTGTGTGGGGACAGCCATGGCCACCAAAGTCCTCCATGGAAGAAGCACAACAGCTTGGCCACCATGGGGAGCTGAGGTGGCCCACACCTCCCATGCTCCACTGTGCTTGGCAGGGAGGGTACCATTGAGGGTATCTCCTCACCTTGCCCAGATCTCCTCACCTTGCCTGTATCCCTCTCTGGCCACATCTTCCTTGCAATGGCAATTTTTTGCAGCCAGGGTGGATGAGCAGAGAGGAGTAGGAGAAACCCCAGGTGTCAGGGCCCCTGACTGTGCCCATGCCTTTGCCTGTGGGTCCTGCAGCTTCATCAACCACTGCAGCACAGGAGCATGCATGCCCTTTCACAAGCATCTTCCATGCCTACAGAGAATCCAAAATGCAGGATCAGATCCTCCAGCCTGGCTAATGCTGGATACAAAGTGGTTTAATGCACTTTTTGGAGTGATTTGAGGTGTAGCCATCCTAGGAGGTATCATTCCTCCATGAAGCCTCAGGTGGCTTCAGGTATCAGTGCTTCCCAGAGCCATGAGGTCAGGGAAGACCAAGAGCATTGTAGTTGCTCAAAAGGGATCAAAGCCCATGGAAAGCCATGTTACATTTATACCTCTGCTGGCATCCTTAAAAACAACTTAGTGTGTAGCTGTAGCCATAACTCTGGTACTTAAGATGCTGGCAGTAAAGCCAGGACATTTGGTTGAAGAGAGAAGCAGGACACAAGCCACCCATCACCTGAGCTGCTCGTGAGGCACAAGGAGCAGCACTGGAGAAACAGCCCTGTCTGCATGAGCACCCATCTGCAGAGGGCTGCACAGCCAGGGCTGGGCTTCTCATCTTGATGTCTCTTTAGGCTCTGCTGGCTTCAGATGAAGAAAGGCTTTTGGTTCACCAATGCTGCTCTGTAATTAAGTCTAAAAGCCACTTTTCACTCAGAGGCAGCCACAGGCCACTGCAGATTGCACTGAGGATCAGCCACGACCTTCAGAAAACTATGGAAAAATACACTGTGTTCACTGTCCTTTGTCAAAACACTAAATAGCAGCCCTGCCAAAGTTGGTAAATATTCCATCAAAGGCACAGGAGGCCACAAAGAGTGTGTTTTAACAGTCACCAGTACAAAATTTGCATCTGGCAAAGCTCCTGCTCTGCACCAAGAGCCACATGAGCTTTGGGAGTTAGTGCTGTGCCTTGAATGCATTTTTCACCCAACCACCTCATTCCTTAGGGATACCATTATCAACAGAGGACCCCAGTTTATTATTAAGTAGCAAATCAATCTGGCTATGCTGAGTGCAATCCAATTATAGCTTGTAGTTACTGTAGGCTGAAGAAGTCATAAATAAATGAACATGCTGGAGGCATTTAACATTTCAGTCCCTCCACAAGCACCCAGCCCCTCTTTCCTGCTGCGTGCCCTGGCTGGGCATTGATCCTGCTGGGAATCCCTCAGGCTGGGGGGATTTTTTGGCCCGCATGGCAGGGCACAGTCAGAGGGCAAGTTGTGGTGCTACCTGCTGGCCCAGACAGTTGCATCATAAACAGGAGTAAATGCAGTTTCCCTTTTTCTTTTGTTTCCCAGGGTGGAGGCAGGGCAGGGGCCTCTTCCTCCTCCTCCTCCCCTGCTGGCCCAGCAGGATGGGAGCACAGGCAGGCTCATGTGTCAGTACATGGGCACAGACAAGCCAAGAAAAGGAGCTTTGCAGAACCCCAGCTGGCTCTCAAGGAGACAGGGATGAACTCGGCACTCGCTTCCCATCTTACTGCTATTCCCAAAGCACCCCAGCTGTTTGGTTTTGGGTTTCAAACCTTATTTGTAGAGTGTTTGGGTTGTTCAGTGGAAATGAAGCATCTTGTATACAGGCACCTAGTTACTCATTACCTCATTAGCATGATGATGTATGAACAGCCACACAACAGAAGTGTTGTTCAAACGTGATATAAACACAGTCACTGCTGAACGGACTCATTTAAAACAATATTCCTTACCTCTGCCTTTCTTTCAGTGGGATTTTTTCCCCCCCCTCTTCTTTCTCTTCCTTTTCTCTGGGCCATTTTTTCTACTTCTGCTCATTTGGACCATTTTGAAGTGTCTGCCCTCAGTTCTGACAGGTTGGGGAACAAGGAGGGAAGGTGTCCCCACACAGGCAGCTGCCATGCAGAGCTGCTGCCTATGGCAGTGTCCATCCCTAGCCCAAGTGATGAGCAAAGTGAGCTCTGCCCATGAGGCACTAATGGCCAGGAGGGTGCTGATGTTTAACTGATGCACCCCTTAGTGTCCAACTGTAGAGTCAAATGAAGTTTTTTCTAAGTTGTTGTTGTTCACTGTTTCTGCCAGGGAGTGTGTAAAATTTACATTTACAGTTCTGCACCATAGTGTATCTGATTTCATCCCTGGTCACTTGTTAATGAAGAAAACAGTTGTCTTCACTAGTTTAGAAATAAAAAATAAACTACAAAAAAAAAACAAAACACCCCAAAAAACAGCTGATTTTGCATCAGAGCAGGTGACAGCATCTCAATGCTCTGTCACAAGCCATGAGGCACCTTCAGCCATCCAGCACTTTAAGGATTTTGTTTCTAGGGAATAAAAGGTTGACAAGGAAATGGGGTATTTCCTATGGATTGCCTTGTTTCTTTGCTTGGGCTTGTTTGTTTTTCTGCAAGAGGAAATCAGC
>NW_009953811.1:3202540-3214778 GCF_000747805.2 Chaetura pelagica
AGCAGGAAAAAGAACTTCTAGTGAAAGCCATGAAAGGGGATGACTTCCAGATTTCCCTCCTGATATTTCACACAGCCCTAAAATATAAGGTATTTGGAAAACTGGTTTTGAAATCAGCTCCTCTCAAGGGTTGTGCTTTCCTTCCCTGCCAGCAGCAACCTGTTACTGGGTCTCCCCCCTCCCCAGTCCTGGGTGCTGTCTGAATTTAGCTGAAATAATTATCTGAAACCTTGGGATCTGCCTCCTTTCTTCTTGGGGGGTGTCTTGTAGTCTCCTCCTTATTTCCATGGATGTAGTGCCATGAAAAGCCACCAGGCCAGAGACCAGCTACATCCTGATCTTCAGAGCTTTTCATTTCTTCATGGGACCAAAGAGTAGAGCAATAGCTGCTGTATGCTCCCCCACTTGCTCTAAAATCTTAGTGTCATGGAAACATTTTGGTTGGAAAAGACCTTTAAGGTCATCAAGTCCAATCATGAACCTGTAATCTACCGAGTCTTGTCCAAAACCATGTCCCTAGAAGCTATCAAACATCAAAGCCTGGAGCATGCTTCACAAATACCCACTGCATTGCCCTTGAAAATTAGAAATCTAGTGACATGACTTGAAAAACCTTCATATTTCTAGGTAGGTTCTAACCAAGAATTCTGAATTCAGAGGTCATAGGATTTATCACTTGACTTGTGGAAAGGGGCAGGTTTCTGTGGGAATATTGGCACATTCCTTGGACTTCAGTGAAGATTTGCACCAGCTCAAAATCTGAGCCTGTGTGCTCATCCTAGAGGGTTTGTTTATTTTTGGCCACGTGCAGGTGCAAGTACTGAGCCCAGTGCTGGTGGCTGCAGGAACAGTGATACTGTAAGGGCTGTTGGAGTAAGTGTGCAGAGAGACAAACTACATGATCACCACTGGAAAAACTCACCATTCACCACCACTTATCACACTTGAGGTCTCAAGAGATGCTACAATTATTCCTTGCTCCAGGTCTAGATCAAATCAGCATTTTCCCAGTAATTGCAGTGTAGTAACTATTGTAGATGTTGACTTTTTAATAGCAAACACAGCTCAAGTCTTAGATTTACAGCCATGTTAGTGAGCTTTAGTGACTTGGGAATCAATTACCTTGCTGTACAACATGACCAAAGATTATAAGGTAGCCCATGTAATAATTTATGCTGTTATCTAGGAGTGAAACAGTAACTTCATCATTTCACAGGGAAAGACACTGCACAGCAATAATTCCAGTAATAATAATAACCATAAAAAGGAGTGAAACAGTGATTACAAAACAGAGGAAGACGTGTATAAAAAGGGCACCGAGAGGTGTTGGGAGCTTTGCCATTATCAGTTATTACTGAGAATGACAATTACAGAAGCATTTTGTTAATTAATGTTTTTTCTCAAGTTAATTCACTTGGGAGGGCAAGTGAGGCTGGGTGGCTCTGCCCTGGCAATGGGGTTGTCCTGGCCCAGTGACTGGGACAAACAGCCTGTGTGTTACATCATTAGTGACAAAGAAAACCAACCACAACATCCATTAACTATTTTGCCCTCTTGATTGATGTCAGCACTGCCAATTTCTAGGATAAGTTGTATAGGCAGCTTCTTTCCCTGCTTTCTGCCCCCTCCCCCTCTCTGCCTCCCAGTGCTTGTTCCCACACTTGACTCCTTTCTCCCACTTGGGACAGCAAAAACTTGTGCCTGTTTCTCCAGGCCCCTCTGCACAAAGCAAACATCTTTCCTTCAACTCCTTTGAAACAAGACCACCCAGATCAGCTCTTCAGTCTGTGTTTCCAAGTAAATTATGGAGAAAGAACATTAATTAAATTTTTCCCTCCCACTGAGGAGTTGCCACTGTGACCCTTTAACTACTGGCTTTGTCCATTTTCCTGTCATTTATTTCCCATTTATTTCAGCTCTCACTTCACATGAAGCTGGCAGCTGAGTTTTTTGAACCCTCCAAGCACAGTCGTCCCTCATGAAACAAAGACCAGTGAAACTATATGAAAAATGGTTACTGGCACTATAAAATGGTACTAGGACAGAGTCTTCCATGTGCAGGTAGTCATCATCAGACAGTAAAAAGTTTATACCAATGTATCTCCTGACTCTAACCAGCAAAGCACGCTCTGTTTTTAAAAGTGCTATGGCTCAAAAGATTGAAACTGCTTTAAAATAAGGAAATTAATACTATGTGTAGACTTGGGATGTCTTCCCTTCACCTTCTGGAATGAGCCCAGAAGAGCAGGTTTTCAGAAAAACGTCATCCATCATGAGATTTGGCAACCCTGTGCTCTCAGATCATAAGGTGAATGTTGCTGCAGAAAGGCAGCTGACTCTGGAATGGGGAGGAGGGGGAAAAACGTCTGCCTGTGAGCCAGGGGACAGGGAAATTAGCATTGCTCTGAAGGAGGAGCCTGAGCTGCAGTGGGGAAACAGCTTCCCTGCCCTCTGAGGTGGTTTGAACCCACCAGGGACCTGCAGCCCCATTGAGGGGGTGTATCCAAGCCATGGTCCATGGAGAGCAGCACAGTCTGGCCACCCATGAGGAATTGTTCCCCATCCACCGTGGTGGCTCCCAGGCAACTTGTAGACAAGGCACAGGGAATCCTTTCCTTATCAATTTCCCTCCTTACAGCTTGAATGTGCAAAGGATGATGAAAGCAGTCAGCCCCTCATAGGTGTTGGTCCTGATTTTGGAGGTGCAGTTCTGCTGCATCCTGCAGCTCAGCAGTGATACTGCAAACATCAGGGAGTGTGGGGCATTTGGGTTTTATTTTCTCTCTTTCTCCCATGCTGCCTACCATGAGAACTGGCATGGAAATTCTTGTTTTCCATGAAAATAAGCATGTGACCAACAGTGATTATATTTAGGCCTGTTCAATCACTTTAATATCCCTTCCAACAAACTTAAGCTGAAAATGTTTTCAATGTACTCAGAATCCTATAAACAATGTTTGCAGTCACCACCACAGTGTTCCTGCCAAGCCCAAACCCAGATATTAGTTGGTATGATGCATAGCTTAGTTACCTCTTACCCTATCTGACCAGTGGGATGTGCTGCTATAGCTAATCTGAATGTAATTTCTCCCCCTTTTTAAAATAAAAAGACCAAAGATCCATTGTAAAAAGTATCACCTTAGCAAGAGCTGACTTTTGTGTTACATCTGAAGTCTATATTCACCTTTAATGAGTTACACTTCACAGTCCTCCTAGGAGAGAGAGAAGAGTGCTAAGATCAAATTCAGGTTATAGATGAGGATAGAGGGATAGCATCAGGCAAAATGTCACTGAGAGAAGGGTGGGAGAGAACAGACTGAACCATAAACATGTACTTCCTTATCCTAAAAGCAGGCACCTAGTTTTCCATAGCCTGAAGGCTGCAATGACACTACAGAGCTGCAGACACCACCATTACAACAGCCAACAAGCACTGGTTTTGCTGGTAGCTGAGCAGTTGATGGGGTTGATCAGTCTTCAGAGACAAAATATCAGTTCAAGGAGTCAAGGTGTTCATGGGGAAAAGGTGCTATGGTGCAAATCCCACATCTTGTCTGCAAATCCTAGCTCTAAGGTAGTGCCAGCCAGGTTCTCAAAGTGGGGATTGAACATTTAATGTTGACTTTTTAGGTAAAGTGTCTGGAGGCTGGCACTTCCATCCTTTCCAGGCAAAATGAAGCAGGGGGTGAAAAGTTGTGCAAGGGGAGCATTGTTGAAGCCCCAGCTAGTATGCAAAACCTTCATCCTTTCCATGGAAGGGCTCTGTGGTTTGGGACCTCCCTCAGGATGTATGAGTTTGAGCTTCTCACCTCTGGTTTTTTTGTGGGGAAAATATCAATGCCACTTATCCTACAGCCTTGCATGCATCTTCAAGGCCTGTTACAGCCACTAGGTGATGGACACAAAGAGTCCTCAAAGCAGCCATTGATATCCAAGACTCTCCCATCCCAACTAGCAGCCAGCAAGGACTGCTAAGTCCTATCGATGGGCCACTTCCAGGCTCTCCTTTCCAGGCTGGTCTCCAGCAGCTCTGGGTCTGTGTGACCCCACACAAACATAGCTAGACTTGGCAGAGACATTGCTTGGAGCAAACCGTGCTCAGAAACCAGGCCACCACAGCGTTCAGAGGGGAAATGAGCAACCTTCATGGAGTGAATTAATCAAGCACTTAAATCTCCTTAGCTGAGGGTTAATAATCTTGTGGTGACCATCCTGGACAGGGCATCAGGAGAGCTGGGTTTTATTCCTGGTGTGCTTCAGTAATGAAAAGGAAATTGTGTTCAGACAAGTGACAGAAGCTCCTGCTCCCAGAGACAGCAGATACACAGCAATTAGACTCAAGTTAAACAATAAATCAAGTAACACTGAGCCTTTGGCTTTAGCAGAGCACCATTATGACTACTGCTATGTTTATTTAGAAGATGCTGAGCCTATTTTAAATGTTTTCATATTAAATGCAATTTGGGTGTTTGTTATTCAAGACTGGGTCTAAACGCAAACATTATTGGCCAGATAAATGGCATATAAGATCTGTTCCTTGCACTTCCATGACATGAGGACTTGCTCCAAGATTTATTTTATGTTTGCCTTCTCTCTTTGCAAGGATTGCCTCGTAAAGATTAAAAAAGCCAAGCCAAAGTGAACCAAAGTGTAAATAGAAATCTCTGATTAAACTGTCAGAAATGGAGCAGCCTTTATTAATTACTGATTCATTAACTGGGGGAAGAAGGGTTTTGAGTTAGCACTAGGGCTTTGGTGTCACAAGGTTTGCAATTTATTCCCAGGTCTCTCTCTCTCTCTCTCTCAATTTGGTATGAGATTTTACTCAGGTAAATTGATCTCTTTATGACTCCTTTTTCCCATCTGTTCAACTTAGGTAACGATCTTTCCTCACACAGTTAGTGAAAACTTTCAGAAAGAAGCAGAGTTTACCTTAAAAACCACACCTGCATCTGAAATTGGGCTACCCATTACTAACACCTACAGGAGCTTTGGCTAGAACAGCTCTTTCCCACAGCCAGGAGGTTTCCTTGATTTTGTTTTGTGGGCAAAACAATGCAGTAAAGGCAAACATTTTAAGAAATAAAAAAAGTATGACAAAAAAGTAACAGAAATGGGAAAGCAAGCTTACAGCACTTTTTCTTTCAATTGCTAAAATTGTCCTTTGGCTGAGTCACTTCAGTATCTCAGGAGCTCTTTTTTATAATGTTGCAGTGAGGTATCAAAAGCATTGTCTAACTGGCTTTTGGCTTTATAAAAAATCATTTAGCAAAAGCTGTTAATAATTATTTCAATGCCATTTGGGGGTGTTTCAGGATTTTCTGCAAAACGTGGCACCCTTTGAAATAGAAAACTTTCCCAATCGGTGTAGATTTTGCAATCCTCAGTAGAAGGCAGTGTAAAACTACAAAAATATTCTTCAAATCTGGCATCATGCAAAATACTAAGGTTACTTGAGCACAAAAAGCCAAACAAATGGGAATTAGTTGGTTTTATTCTTCTCCGCAAAAGAAAATACTGCATTATGTAGCTCCATGCAAGAGGAACACATAGATCTTGCTTAACTGGAGACACATTTCTGAGCTCAGATCTCTCAAGTGACTCATTTGATGTCTTTCACAATTACCTGTGCTGCCTGTTGTCATCCAAGAAGGCTTTTGGGTGGCTTTCACCAGCACTGGTCAACTGCAACATCTGAGGCCTGGGTGGGAAGAATAATTTCATCTTTCTTCAGCTTTGTTCTCAGATTTTTGCCATTTACTCATTTGCCACTTACTCAGCAGTTCCCAGGCATAGATGAGGTTGGTTCACTTGCCTTTGGAGGAATGAGATTTCCTCTTATCAGCTGGATTTTATTTCTGTCTGTCCTGTGGTCACATTGGTGGTCTGCAAGCATCTTGCCAGGTCTCCCCCAGCCAAACAGTGCCCTTCACCAGCAACATGAGTGTTTCCAGGTTTTCCTCCACACCTGCACCACCTGTATCCTCCACCACCCATCTCCTCCACCAGCCTTTGCTCCTGCCTTCCCTTGGGGAAAGGCTTCTCCATCTCCCACCACCACCCAGGACATTTTATGGGTGGAAGGGGCCCCTGCCACATCCACTCCTTTCTGCGTTGTTCTGCTTGCAGGACATTTTGGGTGAAAAAGGCAATATTTTGGGAATAGGAAGCAGTTTCTGAGGCTGAGCTCTGCTCAGCTTTGAAGATAAGGGCAGTGGGGTCCTTTGTGTGCCCTCTGCCCCATGGGAGGGTGGAAGGGATTGGTGAGGACCTGACCTCCAGCAGAGAATAGAACCTCTCACCCCTCCTGTTCCTCCTGCAAGGACAGGGATGGCTCCCAGCACTTTCCATTAGAAAGATTTCCTTCTCTCTTCTCCCTGCTCCCAGGCCCAGGTGGGTGCAAAGTGGGGGGAAATGCAAGAAGGGCCCCTTCCCCCAGCCTTACTCCACCAAAGCAAGGGTGATCCAGGGAGGGCTGGTGACACAGCCAGCTCATCTTTATTCCCTCATGCACACTTCAGCTGTTTGCTTTGTTTGGCCTCTTGGATGCCGGGATTACCCGGAGCTAACTGGGACACGGGCGACTTACATGTGGCTCCTGTCCCTCTCCCCACCAGCCCCAGGCTGGAGCTGGAGGCAGCAGGCAGGATTTGCCAGCCCACAGGTCATGGCACCAACCAGCTGGAGTTGCTTTGACCCCACCATCCGTTTCAGCTGCCTCGCGAAGGCCGAGTTTCGTTTTCCTGCCTAATAATCCTGCCAGCAGGCACTTTCTGCGCCTAATGAAAGGAGGATTTATTGCCCCAGCTCTTTAGGAACATCAAGGTCTGCTTAGTTCCCTCTTCAGCTCTCTGAGATCCTTTAAGTAGACTCTGTGTGAAAATTAATCAGATGCCCTGGAGGCTTATTTTGTCCAAAGCTAAAGTCCTGCTTCTCCCTTCCCCCTCTCCTGTTGTGCCCCAATTACTTAAGGGATTGTCCTGGAAATTAATGAAAACATGGCATGGGGAATAACACCCACAGTGCATCTCAGAAGTGAAGAGTTTCTGTGGAAGGCTTAACTAGAAACATCTCGTGGTTCACTCAATATACTTGGAGATCGTCCCAGTTTGAAGTGCTCTGCACTGTGAGCTTTGGTATTGTGTGTGTCTTATCTCCCAAATTGTTTGCAGGTCCCAGTTCAGTTATTTGAATCAGGTTCTGCTCCTGACTAATTGCATTTTGCTTTTCCAAATGAGATCCCTATGGTTTCCACCTGGTTTCCAAAGTTCTCAGCATGAATTATCCCAAGGTCAAAATTCATCCCAACCTGCTGTACAGGGAAAATGAAGTGATGGGGCAGGTTCAGCAATGGTACACACAACCCTCCATCTCTCTCTTGCTGGCCCTGGCGTGTGGAAGTGAGTGAGGGGCAGCCTGGTGGCTTGGGTGACCAGCTGGGTCACATCAGTCTCTTTTCTGCTTCCCAGCACTGAGACATGTTCAGTGCATGGAGGATACAGATTGTTTCAGCTGAAAAGAGGTGAGGCTGTTGCTCCTTCTCCAGCCAAACCACAGCTCATGAGCAGACCAGACTGTGCTATACTATGAATTTCAGAGGAACCACTTGAATTAACCTGACACTTCATTTTCTAGGCTGACCCTTGCCGTGGTTACAATAAGTCAGCTGCATTGATTCAGGGAGATTGGTGTGCCTAACAGGTTATATCATCTCTGGGAATGGCTTTCAGTTCCCAAGGTATTTAAATCCATGTTGCTTTTTAAGTTTTGGGGCTTTTAAATGTTTTATTGCCACTCAAATATTATGAGCCAGGAGTTGTGCAATCAATGGGAGTTAGGCCCCTAAACACCTCCCACAGGGAGGTGGGTGGTTGGATACTTTCAGCAAATCCCAAATATTCTTTGAAAGCATTTTCCTCACCTTCCATGGGTTTCAGATACGGGTGAAATAACATTGATTTCTGTAAAGCACTGCAACCACTTACGGATGCAAATCATTGAGCAAGTGTGAATATTACTTCATGACATGACATCTCCTCCAACCCGTTAGTGCTAATTAATGCAATTCTGGGATAGACAATATTCATTAAGCTTTTCTGAAAATACCAGAAATGTTCATGTAACAGCTCACACATTTTGATGGCACTCACAGTCCTACCACCACGTTCCCTGTAAAGTATTTTGATACTTTAATCTTTGCTAACCAGAGTGGAAATGAATCGTCAACAGTGGCTCAGCAGCACAAGGCCGTGGTGTTTCTTCCTTTGCTTTGTTATCAGGAGCCAATAAAAAAGAATCAGCATGTTGTCATTTTGGCACAGAGGCATCTGGTTGCTGGAGGCTTCCCTCTGTGTATGTCGAAGTTAAATATTTGGGTTACTGGGTCTCTTTTTGGGACTTGCCATGATACGAACCAGCTTGGAAGAAATGCAGCTATCGCCTGCTTCTAATCATTGCAATGACAGCAGCTTTGCTCCCTCCAGCCTAAATTCTGGTTACCCGGCCATATTGTTTGGGTATTGACAACTCCAGAGACCTTGTGAAATTACAGAAGCTCTCAGGCCTCTTGCTACTGCTGCTGAATAATAACTAGGAAATTTAGAGAGGAATGTTTATCAGACAAGTACCTTTTTTTTTTTTTCCTGAAAGGCTGCTGTTGAGGAAATCTGAATTACAGAGTATATGTCTGGGAGAGGAAGAAGGGGAGCAAACTCCAGGTGGCACAAGGCATTGCCTTTGCACTGCAGTGCAGGCTTTGGTAGCCATTCTGCTGAGCCAGCAGCAAGCCCTGCCTGCATTCCAATGCTCTCCCAGACTCCAGTGTCCTCCTGGGGCAAGCGGTCCCAGGCTTAGTGGTTTCATAGCTAACTAACATCTAAGCAGCCATCTGAAGCTGTCCCAGATGTGGACACACCAGGCTGCATGCCCAGCATTGTGCACCTACCCCATGGGGTGGTGCCCCCCAGTTCATCAGCTTGATTTCAAACACATCAAACAGCCTTGAGAGCTGTTCTGCACTCATGTGTGTCTGTTTGCCCAGCTGTGAAGCCAGGCTGGCAGCCCTCCCCAGCATCACAGCAGGGCTGCAGAGCTTGGTTAACTGCAGCTGCAGAGCTTTGCTCTTCATCCAGGAGGCCCTTTCACATCTGCTGCAGCCCCAGCTCACTGAAATGGGCAAGACTGGAAAGGAAATAAATAGATTATAATTTTTTGGATGCTCAAAAGCATGATCTTCCCCTTGGAAGCTTTTCCTACTCTTCCACCCCAGATGGGTTTTCTTACTTTTGAGGTCTACAGCTGCTCCAAGAGCTTCTGTTCCTCCCTACTTTCAGACCCCAAACAGTCTGCAAACATTGTCCCATACCCTCCACAGACCCTCTCTTCCACCCCACTGTGCTTGTAGCTCAGGGTACCACCCTGCTACCAGGGAATCAGCTCAGGTCTGGACTGGGCTTTTTTTTAAGAATGAGGTGTGCAAAGAACCAGTGAGAAAATCTGGAGCAAATTCCTTGTCCAGCTCATGGGGAAAACAACTCTTTCTGGTTGAGCTTTCATAATCAGCTCTTGGCAGGGGCAATTCTCCACTGTCTTTCCACATTGTAAGAATCATTGCCCATTTCAAAGATCTTTGTTAGCTGCATCAGGTACCTAGACAATGTTATCTTCACTCAGACCAATAATTTATTTTTATTACAGACGTTGTATCATGAATTAGAGGATTAAGGAAATGTAGCAGGAATACCTCACACCATTGCAGGAAATTTTAAGCCTTTGTAACAAAACCACACTCAACTTCCTTTTGGGGGAGTGCTGTGTGTGTAGTTCTGGATGGACAGGAAATGTCATGTCCTTACAGAGAATCTGAGGAGGATGCTTCTTGCCATTTCACAAGCATGATGACCCAGCCTCCCTCTCTGCATGGTGGGTCTCAAAGTTTACAGAGGTGCTGAGCTGTTGCACCTGGGAAACCAAGGAGCTCATCATCCATTTCTACCCCAGACAGTTTCCATGACATGACACCTGTCAGTCAACTAGCCTGTGACTCAGTCCTTTCCCTGTGCAATTATCCAACTGATGCCTCAAAGATGTTGGAGAATATCATTAGGATCATACAGTGATGCTCTTTGGGAACCTCTGGTATACAACCCCAAAGTCTCATGGGGCATGAGAAAGCATGCTTGCTTGTTGTGTCCAGACTTGTCCAAAACCCATGTCTGCTTACCCAGGCTTTGTGCCAAAGGAAGAGACTGGACTGTTGCAGGAAGCCTGTGATTTCAAGTTAAGTCCATGAAACTGCTCACACCTGCACTGAAAGCTGAATACTGCAATTCTGTGCAGAGCAAGCCTTGCTTTCCAGTTTTTGCTGCTATGCATGAAACAAATTACCTCCCAATTAGAGGCTTCCAATCCCTGTTGCTGTTTCTTTAACCCACTGGGTGAGGTCTTCTATCACCAGCTGAATAATGCTGCACCACACCCTGGCCGTGCTCTGAGTTTGGAGGCAGATCCTGCTAGGAGAGGATGAGTTACCTGGAAAGGCAGCATGTGCCATACAGCAATGGGTGGGGAAATTGCCTTGAGGGTTTGCTACTTGAAGGATCTTCCTACCTCAAGGGCAAAGCCCATTGCCTTGGCATATTCCTGCAGAGCAACATGCACAAGCAAGCTTCTGCTTGGTGAGTGCAACTTTGAAGCAGCTTCACCTCCTGTTTTAGTGAGAGACAGCCTGGGAAGGTGATTTTTCCTTGCTGGTCCTGGGTGAGGTTCAGATGCAGAGTTAACTGTGGCTGGGGTTCAGGTTTGCATGCACTTCTTCACCAGTGCCACTGAAGATGGCAGAACCTGCTTGAGATATGTTGTGACCTCTGCTGAAGGAAATGAGCAGAACAGCTCTGAGGAGGAAACTTGAAATTTTACCCTTCTCTGAAATTAGGGGTTTAAAATTCCAGGAGATTCTGAAGTTAGTGTTTTGGTGGTTTATCCTCAGGGGGTACTTCAGTGGTTGGATCTAGACGTGGATTAGATGTGCCCAGAAAACCCCAAGCTTTACCCTTGCAATGTAACCATGATCCCACTGCTTCTCCTGGGGCAGAGATGGTGACCTTTGCTGCCTTTTGTCACTGTATCCTGACCTTGGGATCACCTCCAGGGCAGAGCTGGGCCACCGCAGCCTTTTGCTTTTTCCCCTCAGCAGCCAGAGGCCAGAACTGCCTCTATATTTATCCCCTTAACCAAAGCCAGCCCCACGGGTGGAGCGAGCTGAACGGGCGAGCCTGCCCGTGGCTGCATGTGCAGCTCCATTTTTATGTCTGTGCCCTTAAATACTAGTGCTCATGCTTTGTAGTGTTTGGCTGTTGTACCCCAAAGCACTTTGTAGCCCACTGCCCACGCACCCCCAGCCCATAGTAGAGGAGAGGACATCAAGGCTCATGGTATCTCCATGCTGGCACGGTCTTGGCTTTCAGTCTCATAGCAGATGGAACCCAGAAACACCCCCAGCTAAAATCAGACATCCAGCTTGTTCACCACCACTGTGTTGGGAGAGCGAGTTTGTCACCTTCCTACAGGGCAAAAAGGAAATTTCCTGTATCCCATGTAAGCTCCAGCTCCATCCTCATCATGAACAGACTTGCAGTGGCAAAAATGCCAGCTGAAAAAAAAAAACGAAGGCAGGGGCTGCCCCTCACACCTCCCCTGCCAAGCAGACCTCTTTCTGGCCAGCTTGTGCTAGAGCATGGCACTATGGCAACCTCAGGGTTTTACCTGGTGGGAACAACCCCAGTCCCAGTTGACTGTTGGGTTAAATCAGTTGACTGATTTAATTATTTAATAGTAATACTCTTAACATGGGGGGTACTGCTAATGAAGTCTGTCAATATGCTTTATTGCTGGGCAGCATCCTCTGCTGGTGGGCGCACTTTTACACCGTTACAAGCTGCTCCCTTCTCCCAGCTGGGAGCAGGGAGGGGATGGCCAGGAAAGGGCAGGGTGCCCCCCAAACCCAGGGCTGCAGCCTGGCAGGAGCTGCTCTGCCCAGCTCCGTGGGTGCCCGGGGCCCTCGCTGCCTTCCTCCCTGCCTTCCTCTTCCTCTGTGTGAGGACTCGGAGCATCCCTGCTCCTCTCCCCCCCTCTCCGTTATCACCTCAAGGTGTGCACGCGTGGGACGGAGAGGGGGGGCTGTACCCCCTCATCCTCCCGCCCCTTCCTCCCCCCCCCCGGCCTTCTACCCCCTCCCACA
>NW_009953811.1:3215448-3218969 GCF_000747805.2 Chaetura pelagica
GGGCTCCCCCTCCAGCCCCGGCCCCGGGGGGAAGCCCAGCCGCAATCCGCGGGCTGCTCCACGCCCCCCTCCCCCCACTGATCTCAGACACGAACCTGGGCAGCATCTGCTTCCCTTTGCCTTTTTCCCCCACCCAAAAAAAATCATCAATGAACCACCACCCAAACCGCTGAATTCTGTGGGCGAGCAAGGGAGGCGAGCTCGGCGGCGGGGTCTGTGATTTGCTTCGCGCTGAAGGGAAGGAGAAGGGTGTGGGGGAGAGAGAAGCTGATGCTGCGATTTCTTCCCCCACCCCAGCAATCTGGACGCCTGTCCCCACTGACTGCTAAGATGGGCTGACTGCTCATCACCTTCCCTTTCCAAATGGCTGCAGCAAGTTTGATGCAGAGCCGGGGGCTTTGCGAGGGGTGAAACCCCTTGGCCTGCTTTTCCTTTCCCCCGTGCACCTTCTCCTAGAGCAGGGACAGAAAAGTTGCTTCAGCTCCAGGGCTGGGAAAGACAAATAAATAGCTCCGTTTCCACGCTGCCCCTGCCTGGGTGTATCTGCACGCCTTGCAGACGTGCTCCGCAGAAGGAGGGTTTCTCGGCCGCATTGTTAGCCCTCTCGCTGCTGGGGAGGGCATGAGAAAAGTTGTTTCGAGCCTCAGATTTCCAGGAGAGACAATTGTTTCTAATAATAGCCCTGGCAGCGGTTTAGCAATACAGCATGCACAGATGCGGGAGCGAGCTAGCAAATCTCCTCTCCCAGGCAAGCCAGGTCGCAGGGAAAGCTGAACTCCCAGCTGGTCGGTTTGGGATTTGGAAGCCTCGTCCTGGACAAAAAACCCGGCACCGCTCGCCCTTTCCGCCGGCAAGGGGGTGTGGTGCTTGTGCCTGCTCTGCACCCCACGGGCACGGCTGAGCTGGGCTTTCCCGGTGCCTCGGGTATCGGGAGAGGCTAAATCCCAGCTCTGCCCAGTGCCAGCGGGATATGGGGGTGTCTCGATTGACATTGGCCCCTGGGGTTTGATGAGCATCCCCTTCCCGCGCGCGGAGGTGGCTGTTACCGGCGTGGGTGTCTGTGCCATTTTCCCTGCCTGGAATTGCCTGCCAGGCAGCAGGGAGATCTCGGTAGAGCTGAAAGTGTCAGGTTGAGCCCCCCCTCTCCTGGCAGTGATGGCAGAGGGCCCAGCAGAAGGGCTGCTGCCCACACACCAACTTGAACCCTTGATGCTCACCCTGGCCGGGCGATGGAGCACTAGCCCGCCTCGGTGGCTCCAAGCTGCTTGTCTTGGCCTTCCTGGCACAAGTTGCCAGTAGTTTGTCCTCTTCTAAGTATTAATATTTTTAAGGTGGTTTTCAGTATCATTGTCAAGTGGTTTTCAGTATCATTGTCATGGGCTGCAGGAGGGAGAGATGCTCACGGGGCAGTTTCCACAGCCCCACGGTGCTTCTGAGCAAGCTGTGGTGGGCAGCTGAGGAGTTGTTGTGACTTGTAATGAGAGGGGACCATTTCATGGGTCTGCAGTCTCAACAACGCCTCGTGCCACTGCTAAGGTCAGCTGTGTATCTCTGAGGACCAAACAGACTCAAGGGGACAACGGGAGTTGATGTTGGTCATCCCTGGTGCTGCCAGTGGCCCCAACCAAATCAGTTCCCACAGTGGAGACAACTGTGCTAGTGGGGCATAGCATGTGAATTTAGGCACGTGTGAAAGAAACATTTTGTTCTTGGGTGAATTCTTTGTTTTAAATACCCAGGCTAGAAATGTGGTATCACTGCCATTATTTGAGCATAAATACACTACTTAGCCACTCACAACCCACTTGGGGAAACTACCCATTGTTCCTGTTTTCCGGTGGTCTCGTTGTTGTGCTTCTGAACTGATTATTGCATTAAAATGCAAGTCAATGTTCAGTGATACCTGTGGCCACAGCATTGGGTCACTGAGGGCCACATGGCAATGCAGCATCACCCAGTGCAGGGAGCATTTCTGTAGAGATGGTGTCAAATTGTTCAGCCAAGAGCTTTGGTTAGTGCACTGGGTGTTGTTAATAGGGACATAAGACTGGGAAAGGCTTCCCAAGTCATGGACAAGACTGGGAAAGGCTTCCCAAGTCATGGACTCTAGTCCCACGTATCACAGGTAATTACAGTCATGCATATTGCCTTTGTTGCTACTGTTGCTTGCTTGTATGAATAACAGCAGAAGGCTTGAATGCAGCTTGACAGACAGTCAAGGCAAAGTAAACATGCATGGTATGGAATGAGGGAGAAAAAGCTGTGTTAGGGAGAATTTGAAAGGAGCTGGGGAGTGACTGAAGTCACAATCTGGTAGGATTTGAAGGAGAAGAAAGGGGTTGCTAGAGGGATGAGACACACAGGGAAGGTATAAAAGGAGTGTGTTGATCCAACATCAACCACATTTGGGGTCAGGGCTTAGTCCCCTGATGAGGCAGTTAGGCACTGAGTCACCCACATTGTGCAAGCTAAGCAGGAGCTGGCTGCATAGCTGGGATGAGCAAGGGCTGCTCTCAGGGACCTTGGGTGTTTCCCCCTCAAAACACTCCAGGCCTGAGATGGTCAGTACTCATGGTTCTCTGAGCTGCACACAGAATCTTCTAGCTGGGAGCTAACCTTCAAATGCCCCATCCCTTGGGGAGCTGGGGAGAGGCAATGCTGTGGGGTGAGCTGTGAGAGAAGGAAACAGTGAAACCTTGGGGTCCTCATGCTTCATTCAGGATGGGGTGTGCTTGGGTGTACAGTGGAAGTCCAAGGTCACTCAGCTATGTCAATCTCCAGCTGTCCTTTGCTGCCTTGCCCCTTCCAGTGGCTGGATGTTCAGATTGCCCTGCAGACCCAGTGCAAGCAGAGCCCAGCAGGCAGCAAGGTCTGACAAGGTTAAACTGCATCTGAGTTGCTTGCATGCCACCTCCAGCTCCAAATCCCAGTTTGCAAAGTCTCTCTCAGGCTATACAGTTCCCTAAGCCAGCAATGGATTGCCCAATGGCCTTGGGGACCATTGCAGCTGACAACATCCCTTGATATTTCCCCTTATAACAATTCCCAGCCCTCCTTTAAATCTTAGAATGTCCGCTTTCCTAGAAAGCCACAAATTATTTTCTGAGGCCACACAACAAGCTGAAGACCCTGTTTTCTGCTCTGGAGATGAATTCTCTTAAAAACTAAAAATGACCTTGACTGCTTTTATGATCTTGACACTGAGAAGGTGCCCCAGCCAGACATTTGATCAGCTCTGAGCTTCTGGGAGCACTTTCATCTTGGTGAACAAACACGTAGGGTTTGATCCTGCCTCCTTCTGCTCCAAATCACTTTTGCACTCTACTTGCCTGTGTGTCAATGGCAAACTGAAGGATTATTCCTTGCCTATGTCAGGCTCTAGTAGGCTGCCTGCCAAAATAAGCAGAAGAGCCTGATGTTCCTCCCTTTCCCAGAGCACCCCTGCTTCATGGCTATGTTATACTGCTGTGTGGCTCCCTGCATGGTGCCAGATACCCTGGATGCATCCCCATGGGGTGGGG
>NW_009953811.1:3219375-3243101 GCF_000747805.2 Chaetura pelagica
GGGGGGGGTGGGACTTCAGTGCTTGCTCAACCTTAAAGCACAAAGGAGACCAAAGGAGCAGGGACCATCTGATTTCCAGTGCAGTTAACAATATTCCTGCTTACAACCCCCTCTGGCTTCTTTCCTAGTAAAAACACGATCCTTCTGTTCTTGTCCTGAGCTGCTGTGTGACATTTTCATGTGGTGTTAAAATGTTGTTGTGTCCCACCTCAAGAAAAGATCAGTAGTGGGTAGGAAAATGTTCTTTTCACCCTCCGTCTGCACTGGTGGGATGTGGAGTGACTCAGTGTAGCAATCGTTGGGAAAAGTCCTTGAGGGCACAAAAAGGGAGGCAAACTGAGCTTTTTTTATTTGAAGTCACTGTAGGAGGGGGTCCACTGAAAATCTCCTCGAAAGCTGCAAACCCAAAAGAGGTTGACATTCCCATTTTGGCTACAGAAACCCTTTGTCTGCAGGCTCCCACGTGTGAGGGGTAACATTTTGACAATGGCTGTTGGGCTTGCCAACCCGCCAGGCTCAGGCTCTTGTGTTTAGATTTTTTTATTTTTTTTTCTTCTTAGAAGCTCCCAGATCTCCCAACCAAAATAAATCCACCCTTGTTTGGGTTTCCTGGCCACGTGGGATGGAACGTGGCTGCAGCTGTACCACACACGCTGCAGGCCCTGTTGCCATCCAGTCCATCCCAGCTGAAATATTTCACGCCGGGAAGTGCTTTGCAGATAGTGGAACAGCCACAGGCTGACCCCTCTGCTTCCCCACTGGGTTTATGCTGGACAAGCCGGGGGTGGAAACCTGCCCTCAGCAAGTGAGCAGCTTGGAAAGACAGAACAAGACCTGCAGCTGAAGTGTGGCCCCTGTCCTAGAGAAGGGAGCAAGGATGGAGCTCTTTGCACCATTAAAAACAGCTTTGTCCTTACTCTGCATGGAGGGTACCTCTTCTGGCTATCCACAGCTAGGGTTTTGTGAAAATGCCCATCATCTCACAGAATCACAGAATCACAAAATGGTTTGGGTTGGAAGGGACCCTAAAGATCATCTCGTTCCAGCCCCCCTGCATGAGCAGGGGCATCTCCCACTAGGCCACATTGCTCAAAGCACCAACACTTGGCTGCCACGTGTGTGCTTTTGTACCACCAGACACTCTCATTTCCCAGTGAAATGGGGCACTCAAAGGGACACGGGTGATTTAGGGGACATGTGATCAGATACAGTGCTTTCTTTGTGCACACACACACAGGCACCTCAGCATGGAAGCATGCTGGAAAACAAATTTGGAAAGTAACTGCCATTGCCTTCTGCAATTCTGAGCTGGAAAGACAAAAACAAACTGAAAAAAAACCCAACATGGGCTGAAGTGGTCTGGGATCCCTGGCGTGCTTTGCAGCCATCAAAAGTGTCACTTGGGCTTGTGCTGCATGAGGTGGTAGGAACTGGGGGGAGAAAGAGACTTGTGCCTTGCCAACACCAGGGAGAACAGGAGGGAAGCACTGGGTTCACTTTGCATTTGAGTTGCACCTTGGAAGATGGTTTCTGAAATGCTCTGGGGGTGATTGCTGATGGTGATTCTGGGAGGAACCTGCAAATCTAAAGGCACTGGGCTGTTTCCTTGCTTTCTCAATCCCCTCCTGCCTTCATGGCAGAAGGCTGCTCCAAGATAGGTACTGAGTCCTGAGAGCTTAGGGCTCAGGGGTATTGGATGGATCCAGCCACTGAGTTTGCAGACATTGCATCAGGCCTTAACTCTTCTGCATCTTTTCTGCATGGTATGGAAGAGCTGCTGTGTTTTCTTCCAAATAGGAACATCCTTTCCTGGCTCTTAAAAGGCAGAGGCATCTGGTGCAAAGACAGACTCAAACAGAAGCATTTATTCCAGGTTCCTCCTGTGCAGAGGCCACAGGATGTTTATATTTGTTGTGTTGTGGAGTGTCCTGATGCAGAGAGGACCTGGTCTTGCTGCACCAATAGCCACAGTGTTCTCAGTACAGGCAATACAAAATCCTGGCATTAGTCAGGAGATGAATGAGAGTACAAAAGCACTGGCTGTGTCCTGAAGGCAGTTTTCTTAGCTCTAGTCCTCACCTGACATGCAGGTGCTCAGCTTCAGGAGCCATCAGGACAAGGGAAGGCAGGTAGGACGCCTTGGTGATCCTCACCCGTCTAGGTGTGCAGGCAGAGCCCATGGGAGACGTCCCAGTCCTGTGGCCCCAGATCTGCCCTGCTCAGCACAGGGTGTGCTCCTAAACAAAGCAGGAGCATAAACGGTCAAATCAGACTTTTGCAGGCCTGGTTTCTAAAAAAACCCCACACGTATCTCTGAGGATGAGTCAGCTGCTTGTCATTTGAATGTGCCCTGCATCTCGCCCTGTCCTTCCTGTGAAACCCTGTTGGGGAACGATGTCCACCCAGTGCCCCCATCATCTGCTGCAGCTCAGGCAGGACTGCTGCTGCTTGCCCAGTTTGGCACCAGCCACAGCCCTGGCTCTCCACATCAAATGCATGTCAAACCCCCTGATTAGCAGTGGCTGGAAACAACCTAGTGACATATTTTTCCTCTGGAATCATATCAGTTCTAAGAGTTTATTCAAAACAAGAAAAACAACAACAACAACAAACAACAACCATAGCACACTTCTGTGTACAGATTAACATTTTACCTTTTTGACATCTGGAATGACTTTTGCAAGCCTGTATTCTATTATGTGTGAAATATAACCCTGCTCAGTGCTATCTATTGACTCGCTCAGTTACAGAATATCTGAGTGATGCACTGCCCAGTGCCTTGGCTCCATTGATCAGGGCAATCACCACTCACACCTCCAAATGCTTAGTGATACAGCACTCACCAAGCACCAAAAGGACACTTTGAGCCTTAAATCTTAATTTGTCCTTTAAAAATATTTCATGCATACTGGTTGGGTCACTTTTGTCATCTTCCTATGAACCTCCATTGATTTTTCTTTTCTCCAGCAGATCACACTAGTTTCAGTAGCAAATAAATTGTTCTGTTCTCCTCTATAACTTAACTAAACCTCCTGCAAATGTTTTCCCAGAAGACTTAGATGCTCTCATGTAATTACCCTGTCTGCATCCACAAATGAGTGATATCTGGAACATTTTGCTGAAAATATGCCGTGTTTGAAGTGTGAAACAGTACGAAAAATTACACTTTTATGTATGTTTACAAAGAATTAAAAGTCAGACGTAGGAGAGATTATCAGACATTCTAACATATTTGGGAAAAATAATAATAATAATAATCTCTTGTCATGTACTTCAGTGCCACGTGTTCGTTATCGTGATGATGACTCAGTGCTTGCTGCAGTACATAGTAGGGAATGAACCAGAAGGTGACCAAGTGTCCCCACAGAGAGGTTGTTGTGACTTATAAAAGGCTGAGGAGTCCATCACTGCTAAAGCATTGCCCTGGCAGATAATTTAGATCCTTTTCCCAAGCTCTCCAAGTTCCCTACAATCATGCTATGTCCTTTGTGTATAGCAAACAGAGTAAATGCAGAGGTCTTCCAGGGCAAGTGGGACCTCCCCAGGACATAACACAGTTGTCTTGAAGCACAGCTATCATCTAAAGCCAATGAAGCACCTGTCCCAGGACCAGATCGCTTGTCCTTTTCCAAAGATGTCAAAAATCCTTCATCCTCTTTCCCTCTGAGCACCCCTCTTTAGTTTTGCCATTGATACTTATTTCTTTGGGCTGCATTAGGGATTGGCAACCCAAATGGTGGATCACGTGCAAATGTGGGATGGAACTACAGAACCTGCTGTAAAGTTGTTATTATTATCTAGAAAATCAGTTGAACTTGAGGGGGGAAAAAATGTTCTTCACACAGTGTGGCTGAGTTAGCTCAGGAGAAGTTTGCACACAAGGTGTCACAGTTTGACTCAGCATCAACAACAATGCTCTCAAGGAAGCAAGATGGCAAGTTATCTGGGGTTTTAACTGGGAAGCCAGCAACAGGAAGATTGTCTACGTGTTATCTTACTAACATAGGCATGATGGAGATTTTTATTTGCTCTGGGTTTTGGTGATAGGGGCACTTTTGTAACCTTTGGGCATTATTTTGGCATACAGATGAACAGCATAGCATGGACAAATAGTCTCAAGGGCAGAATGAGACAGCATCAGGAGCTGATCTACCAGGTCTATCAGGCTGTGCAGGGAGGTCTGCCTGGAGAGGATGGAAATTTCATCCCCTGAGTCAATTAGAACTCACAGAAGTGCTGACCACGGGGAAGACCCCAAGCTGGCAGGAGAAGGATCAGCTGGGCAGCCTCAATTGCATGATTCTTTATTTATGATTTATTGCCCACACAGCCCTTACCCAGCACTGGGCACACAGCCTGCAGCACGTGCAGCAAGGCTATAGGAGCAACACAGGCTGCCCAGATCAGAGAGGAGGAGACAGCTACAGGATCCTAGTTTGAAGCAAGGTTTTAAGAACTCAGGCGTGATCTTGAACTAAAAATGTTAGTCCAAAGCAGGTGTCCACAGTGAATCACATCCACAACTGACTGGCTTAGTCAAAGTTTATCAAGGCACACTTCTGAGCAGAGAAGGAGTTGCAAATCTGTGTGGTTTAAGACATCTGTGGCCAGTAAATCCTCTAGACTAAAACAGTAAATAGTATTGAAAACTGTGTCACCTCCCTGTGGTCAGCCTCAGCTCCAGAGCTCAGAGGATGCTCTGAACAACTGTCTTGAAGCTTCCACACTCTCCACTCCTGCCCTGTACTCTCCCACACTGCCTTGTAAACAGTGGGGAATAATGCTTGGAAGTGGATTTGGTTTTAAGCTGGCAAATGCATTTTTTCTAGTGAAGAAGGGGAACAGAAAGAGTTACAAGGGTGAAAGGATCTAACATGGTACAAAGTATGCGTTGGGATTATCCTCTCCTCCTGCATCAACATCAGAAAGCAGGGAGGGCATGAGATGTTCTGCTTCCCTTTGTGTTTGAAAAGATTTACATCTGTATTATTTTTAAGAAAGAAAACAATACGTGACAGAAACCAGCACAACCTCCCTTCTCGTGAGGAAGCCAGCCTGTCCAGGAAAGGACTTTCTTATCTCAGGATATAACTGAAATCAGGCCTCCAAGGCTGCCGCTCTCAGAGCGGTGATTTAGGCGTCTGCCCAGTAAATACCCTGTTTGGCTTAAATTGTGGTGTTGGAATTAGATTTAATTCTAACTACACGGCTCAAGCACCAAGTGTTCTGAGGTTAAGACGTGGCCTTCTCAGCTTTAAAGTTTGCCAGAGAGTTATTGCTTGATGTTGTAAATGGACTTAAGGACCGTAGGAGGTGGTTTTTCATTTCAGCCCTGATACAGTAAGCCACTTAAACACTTGCTTATGTCACACTGAAATAAAAGGGATTTATGGACACAGCTCTGGGCTTTGCTGAATCAGAGCATTTTTGCTGAGTGCTGTTTAGAGGAAGCATGAGAAATAACCTGTGCAGATGTCCTCGGGTGATGTGGGAGCTCCAGCAAGGCTGGAAAATGCTGTTCAGAGGAAGCAAGGAGCCCCTGGGCAGGCCAGGAATTCTTTTGTCAGCTCTCAAGACAAAACAGGGAAGTCACCAGGTCACTCAGCCTTTAGCTTGCCTTAATTTTTCTCCCATTGCTCCCTGATGGCACCAACACAATGGCTGGGTCCCACCTTTTGCAGTGTTCTGCTGCCACGGTGACACTGTGGCCAACACCGTCTCATCTCCTTTCCCAAAGAGGATTCTTGCTTTCTGGTAACTGAGGCTGGTTTTTTTCTCTCCTTCTGGCGCAGAAATGACGGCAACACTTGCTGCAACACCTCTGAAACCTTCCCTCATTCCCTGTGCAGCTCCCCCATAGGATGGGTAACATCGAGCTCCTCCAAGGAATGACAGCACTCCCTTCCTGCAGGGTAGGACTGGTTTTTAAGAGCTGTATCTATAACCCTGGTTTCAGCAATTTCATTTCCATTCCCTAGTCCATGAGTAAGGACGTTGGTTTTTCACGGTGTGAGATGAAGAGGCTAGCAGGGAAAGACAAAGGCTGTCCTCATATGTTGCTCCAGCCCTACCAAACCTATGGGAGATGCTGCATCATCAGCAGCATATATTTTCTGGTCATTCAATATAGCTATGGACGGGGCATGTATTTCACAGATCCTCAGAGGACATCCCTAATAGGGAAACCTGTGATGCATTAGAAGCTGGATTCTGGTTCTGTAACAGCCATCAGCAAGTTCTCTTTGCATGGCCATGATCCATACATGCAGCACCTTTCCTGGGCCCAACTTTTCAGCTCCAAGACTCCATTTGCCACCAGGTTCCCCTGAAAGGGAATGCTAAAAAGGATGCTCCTGTTTCTTTGAATACGCAACATGTAGGGGAGTTGGAACTAGATGATCTTTAAGCTTTGCCTGCTCCCCAGCAGCCCAGCCAGTGCTGCTCCTCATCATGCACAGAACCAGTTGTGACCATGTCTACTCTCCCCAGGTGCCCATGCAAGAATGGGCCATGTGGCTCAGCTCTCTGCACACTACCTCACAGCCACCCTCATCCCAGTCACCCTTGGTATTATTTATTAGGTGCTAATACAGACTAGCAACTGGGGGGATGATCTGCGATCACGTGGTATGAAAAAGAACCTTAGTCCATTCCTCCAGGACTTTGAAGTGTGAGTGTAGGACAGAAGATGACAGATGGATTCAGGTAGGTGAAGACACAGTGCTGGCCACTGTATCAGACAGTGGTTTGCAAGACCAGCCCCGATTCAGCGAAGTGAAAGGCTGCCACATGCACAAAGTGAGCTGTGCAGACATCAAAAGCACAGCCTTTTCCCCCTTCTCCAACTCCCTACAAGCTCAGGAGTTGTCAGGATGAGAAGGCAGTGAGAAGTGGTCAAGTGGGAGCAGGGTGTTTAATCTAACAGTTCATTGTAATCAGCGGGCTGTCATCTCCCCCTGTCTCCTTTCAGCGGGTCTGTTCAAACGGCGGGCAAAGTGACACCAATTTTTGTGTGTTCAGCACAGTAATTGCCTCCCGTACAGTCAGCGAGCACTTAGGAAATACTCTGCCTCCTATTAGAATTTCTGATTGGACTCATGGAAGACTACACCGTATTCCTCTTTATCTCTGCAGTCACCAGCTAATGAAACGTGCTACAGATATTTATAGAACTGCCATTGTAAACAGCATTTGCATTTGGTGCCTTTGAGTTATTTAGTGTGATGGTGCTTCCACCAGGAGGGTTTTTTCATTTTGAAAGGGAAAGGTTCCCTTTGGAGCTGTTTCCTCCCATCTCCTTCGCTGTTTGTGTTGGATGCAGCAGTTCTGTGGGCAGTTGCTGATGATTTAGTGACAAAGTGATGAGCACACGGGGATTAGCTGAGCACGGTGTGGGTTTTTGGGCTGTGTCACAGACAGTTTATAGGATTCTCCGAGACAATGTTGGGAGTTACAGCAAAGATGAATGGAGAGGAAGGCAGTCACCAGAGCAGCTCATGCCACAGAGGAAAACAACTGCCAGCCTGCCTTCCCTAGGAAACCCATTGTGTAAATATTTGTGTAGGAGCCTCCAAAGGAGATTTAAAGTCTTGTGATAAAGGTAACTAAAATGTCCTTTCCTTGAGAAAAAGAGCTGCGATTCAGAGGATCCCATGAGTAACCATGAGAGATATTTCCTTTCTGTAACATCCCCATATCCGAGTGAACAAGCGTGTACGTCAGGTCCTGTTGTCACTGATGGATCTCAAAGCATTTTGCAAAGGAGGTCAGTGTCAGTTTTCCCATCCACGAGATGCAGAAGCCAAGGAGCAGGGAAAGCACACATGCCTTGGGCTAAATCAGCTCTCCTGCACACTAATCCAGCATCTCATCCACACAAACACATTTCTTCACATCTCCACGTGCCTCACAAGCACCATCTGTGCTTATGTATTGGAGATATATCATCCCTAGCCTTTACACACTCATTTATATAAATGGCAGAGGTTTTTAAAAGCTCTCGTGTTCAGCTCTTCAAGTGCTTGGGGGTCACACCACATGTGCAGGCATTAAAGGAACTGGCAGATTTTCAGAAAAATCTGACCTACTGAGCTGCTTTGGAAAAAAAAAAAAAAAAAAAAAAAAAAAAAAAAAAGTCTGTTCTGTACTTTGGTGCATAATTTCTATCTCAGTTCATGGTAAGTCTGGCCCATTACATGTATGTGGCCTATATTCACACCCGGCGTGTGCAGCTCCCTGCCTTATCGATGAACTGTTAGCACTCAGGAGTGTGGAACACAGTCCCATCTCTTCACACATCTTGAGAAGCACTGGAAATCTGGGGGGTTGGTGTGGATACAGCAGCCCGGCTGAGCTACAGCTGAGCAAGCAGCAGGCATAGCAGTAGAGCTCACCTAGGAGTTATCTCACCTACCTTGAAATGTCTGAAAGTTCCCTCTGCTTTGAGCATCAAGGGCATCTCAACTGTTAAGGTGAACTAGACACCTGACTTTTTGCTTTCTGGAGTTAGGGTGAAGGGCTCTTACTTCCAGAAGGAAACTAGTGGCTTGGTACAGGAGAACTCACTCTGAGTTTGCTGTGAAACCCAGGACTTGATCAGGAGCAAACTCCTTTACTTTCTTGTTGCATCAGGAGTCCTTCTCTTCTGTCAACAGCTCTGCTCAACTGTTGCTTCTTTTCTCTTTGCTGGGATTTTGCTTTTCCATGATGAAGGGGAAGCCATGCCTTTGTGCCTCTTAACTCCTAGTTCTACTCATCCTTCTTTGGGTAAAAGCGTTGGGAGTGGAAAACCTTGTAGTCATCCTCCATCCAAACTATGGTGCTGCTCAGCTCATGCTTAGTGACCTTCTGCTCCCACTTTACCATCTACAGGGCTTTGATGTTGATTCCCTTTCTCTGGTTGCACAGAGAAGCAGAAGGAGTGCCTTGACTTGTCCTCCTAGAACTGGCCACAGTCCACTTCATCACCAGGCAACAGATACCACTGATTAGCTAACGTGCAAAGCATGAGAAGCAGCATCTTTCCTGCAGACAGACTGTGCCAAACCAGTTCCTTCTCACTGTGCTTTCAAATGTTCCTGGTTTTTGCTCTGACAAGCTAGCAGAGTTTGTATTGATCTGATGATGCAAAAAAGCACATAGTGTGGGCTTCAGAACACCTGGAGGAATAATGAAACAGAAAGGAGGGAGGGCAGGACCATCATATTTTAGCTTATATCGAGTAGGAAGCCTGTCTTCTACCTTCTTTGTTTTTCTTCATGGAACATTTATTTCAAAGGGAAGTGAAAAGCCCCGTGTCTGGCCATCCTGTCTACGGAATGAAATCAACTGCAGATCTCCAGCCACATACACTGTGGTCCTTCTGACCTTCAGGGTATTTCAGAACTTCACTTTATTCAGACACTTCATCTTACCAGCTTTCTTTAAGTAGAGAAGCACTAAGGGGATACAAAACTCTGGGTGGGAAAAGCAGGGAAAGCTAAAGAATCATAGAATCCTATAATAGAATGGTTCCGGTTGGAAAGGACCTTAAGGATCATCTAGTTCCAACCCCCCCTTGCAGGGACACCTCCCACTACACCAGGTTGCTTCAAGCCCCATCCAGTCTGGCCTTGAACTCTTCCAGGGATGGGGCATCCACAGCCTCCCTGGGCAACCTGTTCCAGTGTCTTAACACCCTCACACTAAAGAATTTCTTCCTATTAGCAAATCTAAATTTCTCCTCTTTCAGTTTTAATCCATTACCCCTTTTCCTCTTGCTACCAGCCCTTGTAAGAAGTCCCTCCCTAGCTTTCCTGTAGCCTCTTCAGGCACTGGAAGGCTGCTATGAGGTCTCCCTGGAGCCTTGTCTTCTCCAGGCTGAACAACCCCAACTCTCTCAGCCTGTCTTCACATGGAAAACAAGTGCTTTGATGTAACAATAAAGCACAAAGTCAAACATCTCAGAAATTTTTCCCTCTTCTCCCTTTCACCTTCTTTTCTTCTCAACTTGGGTATAACAGCTGGAGTGTAACATGCAAGAGCTGGACTGTGTGTCCTTCCCTGCCATGGTGTGTCACTGCCACGATAAACTCACTGCTTTATCTCTTGCCTTGAGTAAATTAATCTTAAAACTGGGATATCAGTGTGTGCTCACCATCTTGGGGATGCAGCAAATATGTGACAGTAGGAGGACAAGCGAGATGCTGAAGCAGAGCTCAGCCACTCAGAGTTTTGTCTTATTCAGAGCAGGCCAAACTATTGCAAAGCCCTCCTGCGAGCCTCTGGTGTAGCTTTAGAACTGAGCTGAAAGCTGCTTAATACAGAGTTCATAGCAAAAAATCTCACTCACCAAGTAGCATACCTTATGAGAAACCATATTTTGTGTAATTTTACTTACTGGAGAAAGCTCTTGTAAGAAGACAATTTATTGCCATGGCAGTAACTGGCTGACATTTATGAGAAGTCTGGTTTTACAAGGCTTTCCTTGGGCTGCAATGCCAGGGCTCCAGTTGTGCTTAGGAAAATTAGAAGGAAGGGGGTGTTATTTAGGGTGCACGATACTCCAGAGGGATGCTGGTGTGAGTTAACAACAGGGGTGAAGTCTGCTTGGATCACGTGGAATCGTGTGTGCCAGGATTGTAAATTTGGGATGAGTTGAAGGGAAAATCTCATTTTCCCTGAAGTTGTCTCATAATAAACTCCATATCTTGCACAGCCAGCTTGAGGCTCAGTAGAGTTGTTGGCACATCTGAATTTTTTGCTGTGGGGAAGAGGCTAGGGCCAGGATAAGGCACAGTCTGTCCTGGCCTAGGAAAGGTGGAGATGTATGTGGGACAGAGCTGGCAAGAGGGAGGACAGGAGCACCCGGGAGACCCCAATGGTCTCCCGTGCTGAGAGCCAGCAACAGGCAGGGTGAGGGCAATGCAGCTACAGATGGCCAAGGCTGCAGAACCGTGGCACATGAGTGGGTGATTTTTAACCACAGAGCTAAACCAGAAAGCTGAGCTGTCCTCAGTTAACCCCCCAAGCCTACATCTCCCTGCCCTCTGCAAGGCGGGTTTGCAGTGGTGGCTCAGCTCAGCTGTCACCCGCAGGGAGAGGTGATGGATGAGGGCAGAAATGCTCAGAGTGCTGCAGCAGCTGCATCCTCGACCCACCCTGTCAGGCTCCCGTGGACCCTCTGCTCGGTTCTAGTGTTGCTTTAGGACTTGTCATGGCAAGAAATATCATTACATTGAGCTGAGGATGCATATAGTGCTCAGGAAAGCACCTTGCTTGGAGGGTGGTGGATCCCTGGGGGCCTGATCCACACTGTGAGGCTGAGTTGGGTCCTTGCTGCCATAGGTCCAGGCATGCACAAGTGCCGTGGGGTCAGCCCACACCAAGGGGGCTGCCTGCATGCTGCTTAAGTCTGCTGAGGAAGAGATTTCCAAGGGCCAAAGAGGCTTAGGCAATCCACATCCCATTAGCAGATAGTGGGATTGTGCCTGTATGCGCTGAAGGGCTTTGTGGGGCTGAATGGGGGACCTGCAACTCTGCAAGGCAAAGTTGCTTATGGTGCTCTGTGCAAGAGGAGAGACAGGAAAGGACTTGACCAACTGTAAAGGAGTTTCCTCAGGCCACAGCTCATCTATTTCTCAGCACTCTAATCTACAGGACCTTGGAAATCTGCTGCAAGTCCTCTATGCATAAAGGTTTTATTGACATTATTTGTTAACAGTTGTAACAAGCCATACTGATATGGAAGCACTTTTGGAACAGTGATTCCTGCGGTGCATCCTAAATAGGACATCCCAAGTAGGACAAGCCCATTTTGGGACTCAGGCCCAGATGAGCAGCTGGTGCAACCCTGGGAAGCACCATTCTGGCCCAGGGAGGAGCCCTGCTTGCTCAGTGATACCTCCAGCATGGTTGAATCATGGCCATTGAGGAGCTTGGGGCAAACTTGTCTGGATGTCTCCTCCACTGACCAAGTCAGCTGTGCAGCCACTATGAAATTTTGGGGTCCCTGTGCTACAAACTGTCCCCTTGGTCCCATTTTTCACACTGGAACAATCTCCTCCTCCTGGCAGCTGCGCCTCACGCTGCTCCGCAACAGCTACCGGGGTGGCTTTTCTCTTTCTCCTTCCAGCCTTCTCTTTCCCCGGATGCCAAAAGAAAGGGGATTAATTTAAAAACAACAACAACAGAAAACCCATGAACTGAAAGCTCCACAGCCAAGAAAAGCCAGCAGCCACGTGCTGAGCTGGAAAGCCCAGCACTCTGACCCATGTTCCTTTTCTCTCTTGCAGATGACGGAGGGTCGCAGATGCCAAGTGCACCTCCTTGATGACAGGAAGCTGGAGCTCCTCGTCCAGGTAGGAACTGCCTCCTTCTCCATGCCATAGTTTTACTGCAGCCATGGATTTTCACTGGGGTGAAGACATAGAATGGTTTTCAGCTGATTTTCTCAGCAACCTCACACTGTGATTGCATGCAGAGCTCAGGGAAGCTGCAGTTAGTGCTGGGTGGGCAGGATCTGCAAAGATGTGTGTGTGGGAAGGACTAATCCAACACACATTTTGCTTTTTTCTGTGCCAGAACAGTCCCAATCACTGCCATTGCAAGAGAAAGGCAGCTCTGGTCGTTTTTTTGACACTGTTACTATATCACTTAGCTTTGAGAAATTGTTTGCATCTGCTTAAAATACCCCCAGCCTTTGTTTTTATCTGCTTTACTTGCCATTCTAACTTGCTGGGGTACGATGCTGGGCTCCACACTGGAGGTGGCTGTCAAACACAAACATGCATTAAAGTAAGCTTGTGCTCTATCTGTCTTATTTTTCTTTTTTAAAAAAAATGGAAACTTATGAAGAATGAGAATGTGACGCTGGCTGTGTAATGATGGGCTGATGGCAGCTGGAGCATCCTGAGCTTTTCTGATAATTTTGGTTTGTGTCGATCACCAAGGGGTTAATAAAAAGAATGAGAAGAATGTCTTTCCTTTTACAAAGGCTTGGGCACTGGCCACGGGCAGCCCAAGAAGCAGGAAATGAAACTTCCCATAGAACCCACCCCTCCCCCCCAAATTCCCACTGCAGTTGATAAGCTGGGAGGGGTGGGGGGCAGGATCCTGCCCAGCAAACCTGAATGAGGATTTTTGAGGGTGACTTGAATGGCCGGAAGCACATCCAGCCTCGCTTTCTGGAAAGTTGCTTAAAATATATCATTAACATTCTCTTAATGGGTAACATTTTTCAAGTACATAGTCACCGAGGAGGTGAAATCCCTCAGCTCCCCTGCCACTCATTGCAGTCAACAAGTGACAGGCCAGGGCTGGAAGGAGAGCAGCTAAATCATAAGATCATAGAATTACAGAAGGGTTTGAGGTGGAAAGGGTCTTTAGAGGTCATCTAGTCCAACTGTCCTGCAGAGAGTAGGGACACTTTCCACAAGATCATGTTGTTCAGAGCTCTGTCCAACCTGACCTTGAAGAGAATGGAACTTCTACCACATCTCTGGGCAACCTGTTTCACTGTTTCATCACCCTCATTGTAAAAAATTTACTCATATTATGTAGTCTAAATCTACCTTCTTACAGTTTACAACCATTAGCCTCTCTCCTATCACTCAGGTTGAGTAATTAGAACACCATACCAATGGTCTCTGCAGGGTGAACATCCCTGGAACGGGCTGGACTGGGCTTGCTGGGCTCAGCAGCTGGCTGGGGGAAGTTCAGCCACCTCCATCAAAAGGGCACAGCACTTGGCTTCCTATTTCGTAGAAATGCCTTTTAAAATTTTTCTTAGTTCAATGAAAAATGAATGGGCTAATGGGGAACAGCACTGCTCACGACATTAATAATCACAATTTAAAACATAATGGAGGAAAGCCTTATCAGCTGCCCTGGCCAACCTGCTTGTTTGGGATTTTTATCAACAACAGCCAAAAAAACACACAAAAAAGCCACACAAAGGTGACAGCTGAGGAGGCTGGTTTGGGAGGCTCTGTGTCCATTTCTGAGTGAGCAGAAACAATATAATGATTTATTTTTTTTTTAACTGTTTGATCACATCTTCAATGGGAATTTCTAGTGATCAATACAGGAAGCAAATTGCTCTGTAAATCACACTAACTAGTTTGCAAGTGACCCATGGCTGAATTTTATTCATGCAATAAATCATTTTGCTGTTTTCAAGTAACGTATGAATGGGAAAAGGCAGGAGGTGTGATTATGAAAAATTTGTGCTCAGAAAAAGCAGCAACCTGTGTTCTGTGTGAGTTGATCCAAGTCTCCAAGCAGCACCCTGCCCATAAGTGTACAGTATAGTCCACTGAGGCATCTCGGATGCTTTGCTGGTTAAGTGAGGCTTTGCAGTGCTGTTAGGTAGCTTCTGCTCAGTGTGATAGTAAATAAATTGCTTTTGGATGGAGCAGATGACAGAGGAAAAGGATGTTTGGATTCAAGTGTGTCTCTGATACTGATGATCCTTGAGAATGTGGACACAACACTTTGGTTTGCCTGCCTGGAAACCACAGACAAAGCCACCAGCTTTGGGATGGTCCTGGGGCTCTGCCTGGGACAGGAGCAGGTTGATGCTACCCAGATGTACAGTGATTTGCCCTGGCAGGTGTCCCAAACAACTAGGCTCTCTCCAGGAACAATGTGCACTTTGCATACTGTGCCCATACTGTTATTTTTCTTCTTACCTTATCTCCTAATTGAACTGAATTAGTGTCACTGTTTGACTCAGGTCTGACAACAACGCTCTCGATCCCCTCCCCCTCCCACCCAGGTAGGGAAGGAGAGAGAGAAAAAGAGAGAGACTTGGCTGGATTGAAAACTGAACTACACAGCTTTAATTAAAACACTAATGATAAAAGAAAATATATATACAATTATATACAAATGTGTTCAGATATGTGCAAAAGCCTCTCGCCTCCCCCCACCCCCAGCAACTCCCACAGCATCTCCTAAGCTGGGAACAGTCCCAAAAATCCCAGAGCTGCTGCTGGAGAGAGCACAGAGTGATGAGGGTCAGGAGAGCTCCAGCCTGGGGGTCAATGGTGATGGATGGACGGAGTCCTCCCCGGACACCGGCCATGGAGGGAAGAGAAGGGAAGAAGAAGCAGGAAGGAAATTTCTTCTGTGATCTCTGACCTTCCTCTGAGCTCACGTAGATACATGGAATGGAATATCTCTGGCCAGTTTTGCTGTCTGTCTAACTCAGCCTCATACGGGGGTCACAGATCTCCCCGTAATGTCTGAGCCGGCAGAGTGAAGGTGCAGCCTTGGAGACCCAGCAGTTAGAAAAACATTCCAGCTGTTATCAGTCTTAGTTGGGACACTCTGGTACTAGTTAAAAGGAAGCTTACTGAAGGAAAAAAAAAAAATCAGTAAAAGGAAAAATAGCTTCATCCTGGCTCAAACCAGGACAATAAGAGACTAAATAAAATCTTCATCCAACCTTGAGCTTCTGGCTGTCACTTCAAAGACATGTTTTTCTGTGGGTGCCTTGCCACGAGCTGAACCAGAGGGCTGATTTGTTGGTTTATGCCATGAAAGAGATTCTCCCATAGCTGTGTTGGGCCTTAGCATCTGGACCTACATTGGCTTGAATCACTCAGGACCCAGGCTCTCAAGTTCTCATGTGAAATTTCCTCCTTTCCACCAACCTCAAGCTTTCTTGGAAGCTTTTCCATAGGTAATTTCATGCTCTTATGGCAAGTTTAGGAGACATGGTTGGGAATCAGTAGAACTGATTTCTCTGCCAGAGGTGAGATCAAGACACATCCTCACCTGGATCTGGCTTTGCACAGCCTTGCATGTGTTACACCAAGTGTGATACCAACTCTTAAGAGAAGGGTTCAGGGATCCTGCTGCTGTGTTTTGGTGTGGGGGAAAAATGGCAGAAGAAGCTGGGTCTGACTGAAGCGGGAAGGTGGGTACAGCTCCCTCGGATGGATGGAGAAGGGCTCCTGGAGCATCTTGAAACTGCTTAGGCCAGTGACTCAGGGGAGCTGAAATTATTTTCTCTCCTGCTGCCTCCAGTGCTGCTGGGCAGAAGCAGATGCATCTGGGAATGATCAGGGTGTTTGCAAAAAGCACTGTATTAAGCAAATGTACTGCCTTTTTGTCTGCAAATTAGCTGTGATCAGACTCAGGGCTTTATGAATATGGCATTTCAAACGTATCAATTGGTGGGTAACAAGGACCATACCTTGAGCTGCAGGAGGACAGCAAGTGGTAACTGTGCTCCTGTGGTTACTCACAGGAATCAGCCTTGGCTCTGTGCAACAGCTCCACCAGACCAGATTGAAACATTTCACCACCACAAATTCTCTCCTGAAATGACAAACCCCCCTCAGACTGGTCACACAGCTATTGCCAGCAGGACCCCCCACACATGTATGTTTTATTTGCAACACTGAGACCCAAAAGTAAGGTTTTGGCTCAGAGGCAGCATTTATAACCCCTTTCTGTGAATGCTGGCTTGCTTTGGTGTTGGCACGTAACACAAGGGTTCGGGGTTGCCACCATGAGGAACGTGATCCAGGGTTTAGTCAATCAAAGGTTCTTGACTAAAGTCTTCTCCTCCCAAGTTGAGCAGCTGCAGAGTGGTTCAGCAGCAGCTAGGGAAAAGCAGAAACACAGGCTTTGAGGATAAAAGAAAGCCCTCCCCAATGTGTTTTGTCAGATAAATGCTGAAATTTAGAAGGGCTAATCATAAATGGAGACAGAGGTGGATCATATGGAAATCTCTTCCTGAGGGTCTGAAACTCAAAGTCTGTTTAACTTGGGATTAGGAAGAAGAGTTGCATTTGGTATGTGTTTCATTTGATAAACGCCTGTTGATGCTCTGGTGTGTGTGGCAAGTTTACATAGGATATTTTTTGACAGAATTTTCTTTCTGAGCAGGAGCAGAGTGTGGCTCCTTGGATCTTCTTACAATCTGTTTCTGTTTGATGCATGTTTAGTTTCTAACACAGATGGTTTAATATTTATTTATTTTGTTTGTTTGGCTTTATCTAGCTAATCCTTTTCAGCAAGTCCCTTTTCTTGCTTCTGGAAAATGGATTTGCTCACATTCCATGCTCTCAGCCTCCCTATCTGTTGTATTATTTCCCTGTGACCGTGTATCATTTGTCTGCTGCACATGAAAGGTTTGTACTACTTCATTTAAAGACTTTTGTGTAACTGGCAATTCGTTCCTTTTCATGTGTTTTTTTATAAACACAGCTTTTTTCTGGGCTGGCTGAATTGGGTGGCCAGGCACCCTCCCAGCTCCTGCACCAGCTGCTGGTGCCTCTTATCTGACAGCAGCTCCAGCAACTGTCATCCCAAAGTGTTAAGCTTCCTAATTATTTCTCTCTGGAAGAGTTATTGCAGAAATGGAGCTCATCCAAGGCTCATAGCAGAGCTGTCTGTGGGGTCTGGAGGGCTCCAAAATTTGATCACAGGAAATAACTGGACATTTTATTTCTACCCTTCTTCCTGAGGAGCACTGAGCCTGAGCTGGGAGAAGAGGAGATGACATGGGGGTCAGCACCATGCTCATCTGTAGATACTTAGGTGGTTAACCCACCTGTATGTCCATGCTATCACATCTTAAGTAACCCTTGCTACCCAAAGAGCTCAGGGTAAGCTAGGTTAGCTTGCAGCATTTCTATCTCCTACCTGCAGCAATACATACAGCCAAAATGAGTGGGATGCACAGAATATCCTTTTCCAACCTTTTTTGCCTTGTGCACAAACTCTGTTTTGAGCAGGTCAGGAGCCCTTCAGGAGCCCAGGACTTGTCTCCAGTGTGTCTGCCATGCTTCAGCATCTTGTGCCCAGGAACCACCTCCAAGCCAGACTGGGAGACACTGGTAGCTGTGAGTCAGTGCTGGGCTGGCAAGATGCTTCATGGGCTGGTGACTCACTGATGCACCAATGACTGTTCCCAGCTTGGCTGTCCTGATGGAGATGCTCAGTTCAAAGCACACCAGTGTCCTTTGCTCCTCCAGGCTCAGCCTTACTGGGGCCAGGCTAATACATGCTGTCCTGGGGAAGATACAGCATCTTTTGAGAGCAATTACTGCACTAATAATAGTTAAAGGGAGAAATAAAATGTTCCGCTCATCTCCCAAGATGCTGTTAAAAGTTTTTGCAATTATTCCAGTATTGCTCATGCTCAGGAAGTTGCAGTCAATGGGGTTTTACCTGCATTTTCTTGCTGCCTCATTTTTGTGTGCCAATAAGTAGGGTTGTTGCCTGGACTGGCACAGTGAGCAAAGGTTCCCTTTCAAGAGGTACTGAGGATGGCATCTGCCTGCCCTGAGGGACAAGCTAATTTTGGATAGAGGTATTGTGAAAGGACCACAGGAACATATCCTATCCTCAGGGCAGGATTAAAAAAAAATAAAAAAATAATAATAAAAAAAAAAAAGCCAAGGATGAGCTGAATATTCCCTGGGAAGCCACAAAAGTTGCAGAAAAATGGGGTCCATCATTGCCTCACTGCTGAAACTGGGGATGCCTTTAAAAGCACCAGCTCCGGGGCCATGACCGTAAATGGAGACGTTTGGGTGCCAGTAGCCATCCTGGCCCTGAGGGAGAGGCAGCTGGGTTCCTGCAGTGCTTGCAGGCTCTGCTCCAAAAGTGCTTTAACCATCACTGTGGAAGGCAGAAGCAGCCAGCACGGGGCTGGGAGCGAGGAGGCAGGAGCAGGCAAGAGGGTGAGTACTGCCCTGCTGGCCCCACTGCCCTCCCTGACCACCCCTGCAGGAGCAGCACAGTGAATATATTGCTGGGGCTGCTTATAGGGCACATTCTGTAGGGTATGGAGAGCTGGGATGGGCTGGCAAAGGATGGCTTTGGTGGGTGTCTGAGGAAAGCTCTCTGCTTCCCCACCTCCCACCCAGCCTCTCCATCCCTGCAACAGGGCAGCTGGAAGTGTCCCTTTGTCCTAATGCGAGGGTGCAGCATCAGCTTGGCAAGTGTCCTCTGAGTGGCTTTGTAGGTTGTGGGGTGGTGTGTCACTCCTCTCCAAAAATAATATGTGTGTTTTCTATAGGACAGACAAATAACTGCAAGACCAGGCTGAACTCGAGTGGGGTTTTCAGCTAGGAATCTGGCAGGATCCAGTTCGGTGGACTGAGAAAAATGTGCGAAAAATGGACTTTGAACATATTAAAAATGGGTTGGAGATGAAGGGATGCTCAGATCTGCCTTCTGCAAAGAAGGCTTTATTTTTCCTAACTAACTGCAAGACTAGGACTCTGGTATTCATCTGACTTCAAAAGGAAATCCTGATTTACTACAGGAAAATTAAGACTGTAGTCCAGCTCAGTGTTTGGAAAATTGTATAGTAGATTTTGGAACATGTTTAGCATTAATAGTTATTGACATCCACAGCTTTTGATCAAGTAGAAGTACCCAAGGTGGGATTTGTATCACTGGGACAAACCATGTAAGTCCCCCTATACAGCCTGTGGCTCCTGGCAGGTGAGTGGTGTGGAGACATCTCTCTCCTGCAAGAAAGGCTCCCCCTGGCCTTCCACTGCCTCCTGGGTTCCCCCTCCTTGAAAAGATTTGATTATCTTGAATACAGCCAGGGTGGCTGCAAATAGGGCAAATGTAGGGCTGGGTTTGGTCACCACAAGATGTGGAGGGATGAAGGAAAGTCTGCTCTGTACAGGAGCCTGGATCAGAGTTTCAGGTCTGTTGTCTCACTGGGCAGCCAGTGAGCTGTGATTTAAGTGCTTTTCTGAAAACTGAAAAGTTGGTTGTTTACTGAAAAATACGTTTAGCATGGCTCAGAGGGGAACATGGTGCTGGGGGTGTTGTTGGCTTTCCCAGACAGCTCACCTCCTGCAGGCAAGGTTGTTGCACAATGCCTAGGTGTTGCCTCAGATTGTGGATAATGGGTAAATGAAGAATGGACCAAAAGAGCCATGTCTGCTCCCAAACCCAGCCTTTCAGCTTACAAGGCATGACTGTGTTGAGCTTCTGTACAGTCTCACTGATTCCCTCAGAAAGCATCCACCACCACCACCACAGAGCGCCCGGTGTCAGGCTGGAGGGCTGTAGCTCTGGGGTTCATTTCTCAGCTCAGGCCTCAGTGAACCCAGAAGCCCACAGAAGTCAAGCCTGGAGGGGAGAGTGTTTGCTGGGAAATGGCAGTGGAAGGGCATAGAGGCAGAAGAAGAAGAAATACCATGTGCAGAGATAGGGAGTGAACAATCCTGCTTCAGAGCCAAGGGGGATCTCAGGAAGGGTGAAGGTAGAAGGGCTCAGTTACAAAGGCAGAACTGAAGGGATGTGGGACAGAAGGTAGAATAAGGGAAAATCTCTGCAGGAATCAGAAACCAGGGGTGGAAGAGCCTCTGCTGTGCAACCTGGCTTGGCTCCAGACAGGCCAGTGCATTGGTGCTGGCCCTAAGAAGTTGGGCCAAACCCAGAAGCTCCCAGGTATGTTGGGTGCTCCAGGCTTCCCTGAACTCATGGTGGGTGACCACAAAGCTCAGTGAGAATGGACATGGCCCCTGTGCTACGAACAGCACTAACAGGATGGCTCTGCCCAAGGAGATCATGCTCTGTGCTCAGATGCCAGCAAGGCAGGCTGTGAGGAGCAAGCTGGCAGGTTCACCAGGAGCAGGATTTGAAGAGGTCAGGTAGGGTGGATAGGTTCAGGGCAGGGATCAGAAGCAAGCCCAAATGGACAGGGAGCATGGAGAGCCTCCAAAGGGATCTGCACCTGCACTGAAGGTCAGTCTGGTCAAGCAGCTCTAGAGAAAGCAAAGCTGCTCCTAGGAAAGGCAAGACTGGAAATTAATGAAGCCCAGCAGGGATAGCTCAGTCCCTCCAGATTGGTTCCTCTGCCACCTGCAGATCAGCACAGGCGTAGGAGGAACTTTAGCAGAAGATGGGACAGGTGGAGGCAAGGGACAATAGCTGCTGGGAGCAAAGTGACAGGAGAACGAGTCAGGCCAGGGCTGCCCTTGCCCATGTCAGAGGTACTTCTGTGTCTTGAGCAGGTTAACTGGAAGGGACGACGCTTCTCTGACACAGTCACCCTGTACGTTCCCTTCTTCCCAAGCTGCATGCTGGTTTCTGAGCAGGGCTGAGAGCAGGTTCTGTCCTTTCTTGTCCAAAGACCCCAGTAACCCAGCTCTGCATGTCTATCAGGTGCCACAACAGGAGTCTCAAGGAACAGATTCCCACAGCAAAGTGCTTGCAGCCTCCTAGGGAAGCACCCAGGGAATGGCAATCGTGCTCCTCCATGGAGTGAAATGAAAGTGTGAATTCGAAGGGCCTGCATAATCAATATCCCCATTATCAGTCTTCCAGAATAAATTGCATTTAAACTAACACAGGCTGGGGAGCTATCTGTGAGCTGCCAGGAGAGAGATAAGCTGAAGACATATGTTTATTCATACCGCATATGCTGAGAGCTGGATATTCTTTACAGCTGGCCAAATGTGGGCGAAAATATTCAGTAATATTTTTTTCAGTTGTTCTGCTAAAATTTGTCAAATAATCTCAATTTTGAGCACACATGGAGCTTTTCAAACTTACAGGGTGGAGGGATGGGGCTGGTGACTATCCCAGTAAAACATCTGGTGAGGGGAGAAAGCTCTTGCCTTTCCTATGAGTTAATTCCTAAAGTTTTGTAGAGCATCAGCAATTTAAATTGTCCTGGTGACTTCCCACTACATACACCAAGATAGGAGCGGCACATCCAGCCATCTAATGGCTCTGTTACAGAGAAAGTGTCTCACACACAATTACTTGGAATTAATTCAAAAATTCACTATTGTTTCTGCCTGGCTCAGCTGCTCTGTGGCTTCAGTGGAGCTTTTGTTCATGCCTGGACCAACCTGTGAGTGTCTGGCAGTGGCTGTGAAATGCAGCATTGTAGCCCATGAGATGCTGCTCCAGCCATGGGCAACCCCACATCCCCCAGCCTGGCTTCCCCTTCCCTGGGGTGACTGCAGGGCTCAGCCACAGGGCATCATGAAGTACAAAGGTGGAAATAAATTGGGTTTAACAGCAGGATGATGGGACTAAACTGCACACAGCTCCTTCTGCTCCTTCTGCTCTCTGCTGATGCTCCTGCATGGTAGACCAGCTCATGTGCTGGTGCCACATGCCATCCCTCATCTCCAGCCCTGCCTGGCCTGAGTGCCTGCCCAATTCAGTCCATGGCAGCCACTGATGAGATTCATCTCATTTAACTTGGGGCACGTACAGCATGGGTGTCTGTGCCTAAGACCCACTTCTACAGGCAGTGGAGGGCACTTGTAGGGCACAGCTGAGCTCATCCTAAAATGGATGATGTGAAATGAGTCGTGCCCCTTTCTCTCCTTGGCTGTAAAAGGAGTCTCTGCAATTAGCTCCTGGATAGCTGCTCATGCTGGGGATGGTTATGTGTGGTCAGATCAATCCTGCTTTGATTCCGACCCCTTCTTTTGTGCCCTCCTGGCTGGAGAAGAAACCAAAACAGTAGATTTGGGTAAGAAAGCACAAAATATGGCACAGAACAAATGCTGCCTCCTGGAAGGTAATGGAAATAGAAATAGAAACTTACTTTTTTATGGCATGGTCTGAGTGAGCAATTTTGAAAAATAACATATCTACCAAATTATTTCAGAAGATATTGAACAGTCTAGAAGAGAGTAGCTCAGAAGTGATGAACAAGGCAGCATAGCAGATTGGCTTTCAAACCAATGTGAAAACTCTGCTTTTCCAATCCAAGGTAGCATTCCTGGATGGAGCAATGGAGCACTTCCCCTTATTGTTGCCATCAGCCTGGCAGTACAAATACTAGGTTAATAGTGAATGAGAGATGCCTGGCTTGATTTTCTAAGCTGCATTGCTCAGCTTATAGAAAACTGCTTTCTATTACTTTTCTGTTTCCCCTTTCAGCTACAAGTAAATGCAGCTTAGACAAAAGATCTCAACTTTCAGCCAAAACAATCTCCCTGCACCACAGCACAGTGAGGGCCTCTGGTGTTGCATGTAATGACAAAAATGAGTCTTGAGCTCTATCATCTCACTGGAAAATGGCTTTCTTTCCCTTTGCCTTGCTGAAGATAACCAAAACGAGAAGCTGGCCATGGCTGCTTGGTGTCAGGTTTACCCACAGAAATGCATTCAGGCTTGATAGGTTAGGGCAGCCTGTGTGTTCTCACAGACACAGATTTCAGCATCATACCTGCAACAGCACTGAGCGAAGCAGAAAGGAGCCAGATCCAGCACCATGGTCCTACCAGTAAAGGTGGCTGGGTCAGGTTCACCCTGCTGTCTGCAGCGTGTGAGGGAAAGGAGACCTCTGCCACCATGCAGAGGGGGCAGGAGGCTGGGAACGGGCAGCTCAGGTATGCAAGGAGCCCACACTGCCCTTCTCAAGGGATACCTGGGTGCTTCCCAGCCCTGTCCATCCCACCTCTCCCTCTACAGTCCCCATTCATGCCCCATACCTTGGCCCAGGAGTGCGTTACTTAGGCCCAGTCTCTTCAGAGATGATGTAAAATGCCTTCCCCATGTGACAGTGCAAACCTCCATCCCTCAGCCTTTGCTGGATTCCCAGTGTGTGGCTCGTCAGTCCTTTCTGTCTTTATTTCGGGGAGCTGCCTACTCATGAGGAAGCTTTGGGCAATCTGATGTCAGAATGGATTTGTCCCTCGGTGGTTTATTTTCCTGAATTCCCCTCTTTCCCCAGGGATGCACTAGCTTGCTGAGGGCAGCAGTGCCCTGGGAAGGAGGGAGGCAGGCACAGC
>NW_009953811.1:3243150-3243629 GCF_000747805.2 Chaetura pelagica
CTTGTCTACTTTCAGGACAGAGGAGATGGCTCTCAGCTTATAATTGGGTCATGCTTTAAAAAAGACTGCATGACCTCATCGTGAGCAACAAGACATGTGCTCGTTCTCCCCTTACATTCCTCTCCCGACCTCTCCCAGAGAAGCAATCCTGTTGGATGAGAGGCTGTTAATACAGATAGGATGTCTTTTACTTTCCCATCCATCTCTGCTCAGAGCTGGCCCATTATGTTTGACCAATATTTCTTCTGTTATTACCTTTGCTGAGAAAGTGCCCATATTTGGGGAGGAAGAAGCACAAATCTAAACTTGCCTTGGGAGGAAGTTTCAGTCTCTGTCCCCACTTTGAAGATGATGATGTCTTGGTAGCAGCTCAAAGCAGGCACTTGGATAGAGTCAGCCAACACACCAGCTCTAGAAGATGTTTATCTTTGGGAAAATTGATTAATAGTATAGATTTTGGTTTAGTGATTCATCCCTAG
>NW_009953811.1:3243645-3253064 GCF_000747805.2 Chaetura pelagica
ATTCCTGTTAGCTGAACAAGAATAATCCTTCCTGTGCAAGCAGAGAGCAGCCTGACAGTGCCTCCAGGAGCCACACTACCCTTCAGTCCCTGGAATAACGTGGAGTGAGAGGTACAGGCATCCCCTCATCCTCACACAGGCACATTTTGGGCCACTGGAATCAAAAAGGCTGCCAAGCTGCAGAGATACCTCTGGCTCACTTCTGGGTGTATAACCCTGCGGTTATGGTGGAGGATGGAGAAACAAGGGGATGGTTGGGGCAGGAGGTGCAGGGGTGACTAGATGTGACCTGATGAGCTCATTAACAGGCCTGCAGCTCTCAGCTCATCCCTGTTTTCCTGGCTTGGCAGCTCAGGCACGAGTAGACCCTTTGGCTTGTCAGAGTGGATCTTATAAGTCTCTAAGTTATGCTTGTTTCCTAGAAAAGAACTGAATTAAATAGATTTGCCTTTGCTCTTTTTAAGAATAGAATAAAATAAACCAGCCAAGCCATTTACACTTCATTTCCCTTGCTCACTTTGAAGCTGGGACAAGCATTTCATGCATAATCATGATGACCCACATGGCGACGTGGGCAATGCTGTTGTTCATGCTTCCCTGGTCTCTCTGGAGTTCATTGAAGGAGAACATCCCAGCATCCATGTACCAGCCCCATGTAGCAGCCAGGCCATTGCCCAGGACAAGCCTCCAGCTGCTGAGCAGCTCAAAGGCACAAACATTGAGGGTTAGGGCTGTGGCATTGGGCTTCTTTTGGCTACTAGGAATATTGTTTTGTGAGGTTTTTTTAATTTATTCTCTCTTTTGAGGTGGTTTCAGCAGTAAATGCCTGGTGAGAAGAACTTTCCACTAAGACTCTGCCTTTACTCCTTCACCATCCCCATCACTAGTGGGCAGGGGATGAACAAGCCCATTTCTTGAGGTTCATTTCAGGTTTGTCTTCTCTAGTTATTTGATTTGAGCAACCAGGGAGTTATATAGATAGGTTATATGTACTAATGTGTTTTTAAAAGGAGGAAGCAGTATCCATGCCCCTGACCTGGTTCATCCCAGGAAACTGGGCACCCATTTCTAACAGCTCCTTGTTCTGCTGTTTCACTCCACTCCTCTAACAGGCAGAGTGAAGCCAAGACCATGGGTAGCAGCTGGGATAACCCTCAATCCCAAGTGATTCCAGTGTCCTTTCTCTCTGCACCCATGTCCTATTCAGTGGCCTCCTGCCACCCTTTCAGCAACCACAGCTCCATCAATACAAACATTTGCATGAACCAGCACAGCTTCAGGTCCAGGCTCTGGGAACAGGGGGTGAGATCTGACTTCCAGCAGGACACAATTTATCCCTGAAGACAGACACCCCAGAACCAAATGTTTCCAGAAACTGGGGTGGTCACTTGTATATGTATTTAGGATTTTCTCAATTTATTCAGCAAATGACTCAGACGTAAGAGACACTAATGGTCAGACACATTCAGTATGATTCAGAGCTTGTCACAAGTACTTTATACAGCTCTAGCTCTTGGGCTTTAGCAAAGGGTTTTTAAGCAGTTGTTTCCCTGAAAACACTGTGGAAGCAGATAGCATGAATTATTGTTTATTTTCACTGTGTGGACAGTTGATCAGTGACAGATGTTTCTAATTGCATTAAGCAAGTGGAAATAATGAGAATTAGATAGCAGATTCTCCAGGAATTTACATTTAGATTGAGTTACACTTTGCTATTACAAAAGTAAATCCAATGTAGACAGATTGGTTCTTCAGCAGAAATGGAAGTCAATTATTTTGAATTATTATTTGATTATTTAAAAATGAGTTGTGTTCCTGTACTTAACAACATTTGACTCAAGGGGGATGATTTGTGCTTTTTGTCCCCTGAAAAAGGTATGGGATGAGGAAACAGTTCAGCAGCAAACATTTCCTTCACCTCCCCATTAGGGTCATGCTGAAAGGCAAATGCAAACCCAGGGGCTGCCACAACCCCTGTCTCACAGCACTTGGGCAAAACTCAGCTGACGTGGGGACAGCGGTGATGGGATCGGACTCACCCAGACCGTCTGCATCCCTGACAAATTGAATTAAGTTGCAGTGCTGGGAGATGAGCTGCCTGTCCCCCCCCCTCCCCTCTCAGGCACCACGCCTGGCTGAGCCTGGCAGCAATTTCAGGTTGATTATCTGCAGGCCGTGCCTTGCGTGGAGGGCGGCAGAGCCGAGGTGGGTGCGCGGGGCGAGGGGGGCCAGAGGGGCTTCAGCACCCAGAGAGGAGCAGCATCTGCTGCCTCCAAATGACACGTCCATGGCTGTCATCTCCCAGCTCATGCCAAGAGGAAATGAGCTGCTGTTCTAACCGCTGGGTCTGCATCCCTGACAAATTGAATTTAATTTCAGTGCTGGGAGATGAGCTGCCCGTCCCCCCCCCCCTCCCCTCTCAGGCACCACGCCTGGCTGAGCCTGGCAGCAATTTCAGGTTGATTATCTGCAGGCCGTGCCTTGCGTGGAGGGCGGCAGAGCCGAGGTGGGTGCGCGGGGCGAGGGGGGCCAGAGGGGCTTCAGCACCCAGAGAGGAGCAGCATCTGCTGCCTCCAAATGACACGTCCATGGCTGTCATCTCCCAGCTCATGCCAAGAGGAAATGAGCTGCTGTTCTAACCGCTGGAGGTTTTCTTTTTGGGATTCTTTTTATTTTATTTTATCTCCTAGATTTCAAGTTCAGCTTCAGCCACAGAAATGTGTGAGTTCCCTGTCAGCAGAAAGGGGATTTATGTGCAGTGCAGATATTGTGTGTCTCTGTTAAGCACAGAATCCAAGCTGTATTATTTTTTTAACTAACTATCTGGCTCAGCTTTTAGTATTTTTTTCCCCTTTTGCCTAATGGGAGCCTTATCCAGAACTCCTTGAAGTCACAGAGTCTGTCCATCAGCTTCAGTAGGCTTTGGATCAGATTTCAAATCACTGATTCATTATTAATTACACATCTGGGACTCCCTTTTCAAAGACTTCATTGTTAAATAAATTCACTTTTAGACATTACAGACTTGGCATTCTTGTGCATTTAATAAAAGTCTGGCAAACCAGCAAAGACCCATAGGCCAACTTCTCGTCTGGTATTGATGGATGAATCTCTACAGAACAGCAGTGGTTTACACTAGAAGGATATATCATATCTCCTTGCTCTCATATCACATCTTTCTGTTTGCAGCTAAATCTATGTTTGAAACTTTTGCCTTTTTTTGGTGATTTCTCCTTGCTTTTTCGTAACTTCTCTCTAGCAGCAAAAGTTCATTTGTGGATGCAGGCATTGCCAGGTGAAATATCTTTGCCATCTAGTTTCTCCTTTAAGCAATACTGGCATCTCCTTCCTAGGGCAAGCTGCAGCCACATCTTCAGAGCCTCCTGGAGGAGCAGGCAGGCAAATGTTCTCCTGATCCCTCTGGCCATTCTTTTCTGAATGGAAAATATCTATTCTAAAGATGTATGGTCTTTCTTGTACTCCTCAATAATCTAGTTTGAGTCCAGCCATTAAGACATTAAAACGACAAGGAGCTGGTCTGGAAGCTTTGTTTACACACAGGGATACTGTTTTATGGGGGAATATGTAGAAATACAGACCTTCCTACTGAAGTCCCCTCAACAAGAGGGTGGGCCCCGCATGAAGAAGCAGGACATATTACTGTGTGATTTAATGGCACAGGGTATTGCCACTTTGCAGATGAAGGCATAGGGACCAGAAACCCTTAGAGGTCTTCCCTGTGCTGCAGGCAAGGATCTCCCAGCTGTGCTCGTCCCATCCTTTGCTTCTACAGACCTACCTAGAGAATTTGGGAAGGGAGAAAAGGACAAGTTATTTTTTTCTTCTCCTGATGCCAAACCAGAGTTTAACATGGCTGAACAGTCCCAGTTAATACCAATGTCTGAAGAGATTGTGGGGATAGATTCAGATGACAGTTATGTGGTTTCCAAAGCTTGCATTTTATTTGCAGCTGTGTAAGTTATTTGGAAAGAAAAATCAAGAGAAATGCAGACTCCACCATTTGACTAATTAAGTTCTGAATGTTTGTCAGAGGTTGACATCCACTGAATCCATGGCATTCATTCAATGCAAGGCATAAAACTCACCACATAGTTGTAGAAGGGACTATGAAGGAAAAGGATTGTGACACTGGGGCACTCAAACCCCTGCATAGTCCAAGTAATTCCCCACTGCAAGTCAGACATCTCTCCTGTTTTACCACAGAGAAGGACAAAACCCTTCCTCTGCTCAAATTCACCCTCCTCAGTTTTACAAAGGTCACATACAATTAATCTTTTCACCCTCAGGTAGAAGTACAACTCTCCGAAACTGCAGCCCTTCAGCACAATAAATTATAAAGTCCTTTACTCCTTGTAGCTGGAACAAGTTTTGGGGTGGGCCAGCAGCCATCTGAGGGATGTCAGGAGGGAGAGGGAGACCTGTCATGCAGGCAGTGTGACTGCTGGCTAAGCAGCAGAGGTGCTTTCTGTTTTCAGATGGCCATTAAGATCTTCAGCATCATCTTCTGGATGGCTTTGTCCTTCCAGCAGCAGACTGATTTCCAGGCTGGCCTATCTTATAAGACCAGCTCTATCACTTGAAGAAATGGACTGGAAACAGTGTCTCTGATTTCCCTGCCTGTGCTGCTGTTTTAGGATCTGTTCCTGCCCATCTTTCCCACTGGGTTTAATGAAGGCAGGAACAGATACAGTTACTTAGTCACTTTGATCTCACTTTGCTGTGAGGAGATGTCTGTGTGAGACACAGAAAGAGACTTTCTGGATGCTGGCAAGGAGGTTCAACTCTTCCTCAGGGAAGAGGAAGGGCTCCAGCATCCCTTGAAGGCAGGCAGCTACTATTCTGTCCATCAGGGAAGCGTGGCTTCAGTGCCAGCTATGGTGGAGGACATGAGTTCCTAGGTCTGCTCACAGAGAGATGTGCCTGGGCTTGGGGCACCACGGGCTTGTCTTTAAACAAGGAGAGAGCATCAGTTGCAGGGTAAGGTTTGGGCCGATGTCACACCAAGACAATTTTCCATTCCTTGCAGTGCTGAGCAAAGCTATGGTGGAGGACATGAGTTCCTAGGTCTGCTCACGGAGAGATGTGCCTGGGCTTGGGGCACCATGGGCTTGTCTTTAAACAAGGAGAGAGCATCGGTGGCAGTGTAAGGTTTGGGCTGATGTCACACCAAGACAATTTTCCATTCCTTGCAGTGCTGAGCAAGCTTTTCAGTGTGTTGAGGGACAAAGAGCTGTGCTGTCCTTGGTTTAAAGCTGACTGTGCATTTTGGCAGCACATCTCAGACCCCATAACTCCAGTTGGCTCAGCCCATGGCTAGCAGCTCCCTGTGCCATGCCACTGTATAGCTTGCTTGGTCTGCTGTTGGCTCCTCTGCAGTGTTCCTGAGGAGAAAATGCACCAAATCCCACCCTGAGACACCAAGCCTGTAAGCTGACACATGACATTTCAGTTCAGAAATTGGATCACCTTTGGAAGTCAGCCCCAGTCACAAACTAGTGGGTAAAGACCACTAGAACCAGTTACAAACCTTGTCCTCAGCCTTCATTCTAGAAAAAAAAAAATAAAATGAGGCAGCCAAGAATTCCTTGTGTCTGAAACAAGAGCTGACTGGGAGAGAAGTGGACATGATAATTTCTGGCCACTGCCCCTTCCTCCAGACTTGGAGGCACTCCTGCCTTCAAGCATGGGAAATGGTGGAGCTGGCATCAGGATCCCTTCCTAGATCCTTCATCTGATCTTGTTTCCCATTCCCTCTTCTTGCATGACATTGCACCAGCCGCAGGCCAAGGATCACTCCTTTTCAGAAACCAGACTGCCTTTGTTTCCTTTCTACCCCTCCTGCTTAGAAAAATGTTCCCCAATTCTCCATGAAGTCTCCAAGCTGCTTCTTCCACGGTTCATTACATTTATTGCCTAATTCCACTATCGCCCCAGTACACGGGTCATCACCCACATTTGTCTGTGTTTACATTTTCCAATTATTTCCTTAGTAGCTGTTTATCACTAACAGTTTTCACCCTGCCTGAGTTCTCTCCTGATCTCTGCTTCTTATTTCTTCTTTATTCTTTCTATAGGGAAAATAGATTTTTTTGTTTCTTAATAAAATACACTCCCTGTCTCATCTGGTCATTCATTTCACCCTCCTTCTTTTTAATGGGCCTTGTTTATCATCAGCACTTCTCTTTACAAATAGCAGGGGAAATAAGCCTTTCTTATTCCCCACCCCCCATTAATGCCTATGGGGAGCAAGTATTATTTTGCTTTCTTCTCTTTCAAGCTAAGGCAAATTATCAACTCTCCATTGCCTCCTCCTTTATTTATGGGGATCACCATGTGAGGATGGGGAGCCTGCAGTCAGGAAGTGAAGCCCAGCATCCTTGTCCTCATCCACCAGCAGATTGCATCTTCAAGGGCATTAGGAACAGTGTTGTTTGGAGAAGGCAGTGGTTGGACCTGTTCGGGCTGCAGACAAGCCTGAGATGCTCCAGAATGCTCTGAGGGCTTCAGCCACATGGGGTTTGAGCATTCCTTGTGTTAGCTCAGCAGGTACCACAGGAGAAATAACTGAACTTTGAAATATGGAGGCAGGACTTGCCTGTGCCCAGTCCCTGTTGACATGGGTGACTGCTGGATGTGGTGACTGCTGTGAACTGATGGAGGGGACCACCCCAGAGGATCTAGGCAGCTTCCTTGCTGTGTCCCAAGGAGTGCTGGACATGTAAACCTTTGCTGCCCAGAGACACAGCTGGTTGGCTCCATAGATAGGCTCTGAATATATGGACTTATTAGGGAAGACTATAGACAGTGCTGAAGATGAGTAGCTGAAGGCAGGGGGAGTTTATATAATTTTGTAGATTACAAGTTGTTGAGTTTCTCCATCCAATGTGAAGTAATCATGGTTTTCTCACAAGCCTGACCCTTGATTATATTCAGCACCTTCTCCTGGCTCAAGAAGCAAAGACTCCGTTAGGGGCTCACCAAGGCAAGAAGTGTCCTCTCTGTTGCAGGACAAGATGTATTAGACCCTGCCCCATGGTCCAGGAGAGTCACAGGCAGGTCCTGGCTACCACTCTGGTGAACCCGGAGGCTACACTCACGCGAAGGAGATTAGAGATCAGATTATCAGTGGGGATGTCAGTGAAGGAACACTGATTTACTGTGCCTTGGGAGCTGAACATGCACAATGCATCCTTCTTTTATCCAGCTTCAAGGCTGAAGCTGTTTGCCTGGCTCTCCCATTTCTTGCAGGCTCTGACTACTCACCTCCCCAAAGCATCCGAGCTTCGCCACCAGGCATTGAGCGGTGCAACCAACATCTGGCAAGTGAGGTTCAGCCTCTCTCTCCTGACCTTCCCAGGGGAAGAACAGGCTGTCTGATGTGTAGCATTCTCAGAGCATGCTTTACATCTCAGTGTGTTAAGCCAGAAGCTTCAAAACGTTGTGGTATGTTCTTAATATAGCAACTGTGCATGTACAGATAATTAAACTGATGAAAGCACCCAGAAGGGCCAATATCCTTCAACTCCAGGTTTTTTAGGGGAGGGAGTATCTTATATTCCTGTCTTTATGGAGAATCTAATGGTGGAGTCAGGTATCCTGACTACAGCCCTAGGTAGAAGTACAGATAAAGAAGATGAACACAAGAAGCCTGTGCATCCCCCTTCCTGAGTCTCAGCACATGAGGATGTAGCTCTCATTAAGTGTAATTAGTTTCTCTGGACTCACAAACAGTGTGTAGGGTAAAGAAGGAAGATTTAATTCTGTGCATCAGACTTAGCACTATTACTAATTTTATTTACTTTTATTGCCATCAGATTGGCTAAAATCTGAACTAGTTTATCGCAATTCATAAAATGGTCATGGAGGTTCTGCCTGGGGTTTTTTTAACTAATTATTTTAATGTGTTTAGAAAATGTGCTACAAAAATAAGCATTCACTTAGCTTATTAAATACATTCAGCAATGAAGAAGTGACTTTGAGTCAGGATGGAAATTAACATCATTATTCAGGAGAGATTTTTTAAAAAGCAAATACAATACAAGACTACAGCCAAGCTAGTATGGCTTGGGAAATTATTTTTCCTTTTCTGCATCAGCAATAAGAGATCACGAGCACTTCCAAGCACCAATTTGTGTAGTCTGGATGAAGGGAGGTGGACATTCCTACAGTTGATTTGAAACTAGATGAACTAGAGCACTTCAGAGGTTTACAGCTGAAAAGATAAATGGATTGTCTGAGCTGTCCAATTTCATTATGTGCTCTAGCCAAACTCTTTCTTTAATGTTTGATAGAAATATGATCATATATTTCAAAATAAAAATGCTGACCTCTGTAGAAATTGTTGTTGACCTTGTCAAGGTAGCTTTAATGCTTGAAAAGCATACCAACAATCTCTCAGTGATATAAAGCTTCAACAGATGCTACCAAATCAAAATATATATAGAAGGCAGCTGGTTATTCACACTGGCTGAGCTCTTATCAAACCCTGTGTCGGCTGAGTGTGAAATGGATTCCTACCACAGAAAGTTGGCTCTGAACCTCACTTCATGTTCGAAGTTTGATTTGCCCCATGTGATACAGCTGGATGATTTAAAACACAATTGACTTTCTTGCAACAGTTGACTACCCTTTTTCAAAATTATACAGATCTCCAGAAACTGAAAGGCAAGGACACATGAAAACCCAAAATACTTTAAGCCAAACATTTGCAATACAGATTATCTGCATTAATTCATCATTTTAAGAAGCACTTTCTTAAACTAGGTCTTATAATTTCCTACCTAGCATGGTTCAAAGAATGTCACATCCATGTCATTTTTTTCCTTTGCATTAAGACAAGGGCTTGAACCAAAGCTTTGTACACAAACCCTCTTAATTCATAGCATGTGCAATTTGCATCTTGAGCTGCTTCAGTTTGTATTAATTTAGCAGCAATCTCCAACTGGAGAGCTTCATATAATCTGGTCTCTGTATCCATCACTGTTCTATGTCATGTGCAAAGAAAGGTGAAAAATCCTCGGCAGACTCCAGTTTTGTGATAAAAGCATGAGATACACTTAGTCCCACTCATATCTTTGCTTGCTTAAATTAATTACAGATAAAGGCAGTGAAATCCAAAATTCAGCCAGCATCTCTTAGTTGCAGGGGCAAGCTGCACAAGTTAAATGCCTTGGTGTTGCAAAAAGAGACTTTTTTGACTCTTTGCAAGGATGAGGGAAAGGAGAAGAGTTGCCTGATTAGCCAGGGTTCTCCCAGGCCACACAAAGATATCAGAAGGTGAGAGCATGCTGAAAGGACAGTTATACCAAGCAAAAAAAAAATGTAACATAGGTAACAAAAAGTCAGATGTGTTAAAGCCAGTGTAACTCAGGTCAGTGCATCTCTTCTCCACAGCAGGA
>NW_009953811.1:3253074-3259148 GCF_000747805.2 Chaetura pelagica
GCAGGAATCAATTTTGGAGTAGCATTCCACTCCTTCACCTCCTGCAAGTTAGAGGAGAGAGGCAACAGCTTGAGTTTCTGTTGTATTTGGGGAGTCCACGTCCACAGACTGAACCCAAGACCTGAGTTTACAGCCAGCACACAGCTCTGGGGTTTGGCCAAGTTGCAGTGTCCTTCACCATGGGACCAAACCTAGGGGAGGAGACAAAGCCATTGGATTAAGAAGGCACAGCCTGGGGCTGGCTGGCTGTGGCTGTGCTTAGATGACAAGTAGAAAAGATGAGACATGTCATCGACCTCTGAGCCACATTTTGTAATTTCTGCAAAACCTCACAGAACTTGGTGCTACATGAACTAATCCTTCTGATTTAGGAATATGTGAAATCTGAGTTTGTTTACCTGATTGTGACAACTGATGGCAAATTTAGGACCATCCTTTCTCTCACTTGGATCACAGAGGAGAAAAATTAGTGTGGGTTTTTTTTTTTCTGTTATGAAGACAGGCTGAGAGAGTTGGGGCTGTTCAGCCTAGAGGAGAGAAGGCTCCAGGGAGACCTTAGAGCACCTTCCAGTACCTGAAAGGGGCTACAGGAAAGCTGGGGAGGGGCTTTTCATCAGAGAATACAGTGATAGGACAAGGGGTGATGGTTTTAAACTGAGAGAGGGGAGATTTAGGTTAGATATGAGGAAGAAATTCTTCATTATAAGGGTGGTGAGGAACTGGAATAGGTAACCACAGTAATCCACAGAATGCAGCTCCTGACAAAACTGTAAAACCTCCCTTGGAATTCAGGGTAGTGTCCTGAAAACGTAAGATTTGGGAAAGTAAACGTAGCAAAGCAAGCAGCCAGCCAGGCTTGTCTTCAGGAGTGTTTTGTAAAGGACAAAATGGATTTAATGTTGCATTAGGTTTTGGGAGAAACCCAAAGAAAGATAATAGAGGAAGGATCTGTTTCCTCCAACCATCCAAAACAAATCTAGAAAGTTTAAATAAAGAACAATAAAAGTTGCCTGGGCAGATTGACTTGGGGCAACTTTTTAACTTGCTTCAATGATGTTTTCATGGCTGATTATCTGAGCTGGCAGTGACCTTGGCAGTGTTACAAAAGCAATTTTTACATCAGTCAGCATAAGGAATTCCACACTTTATATCAACTCCCTCCTAAGATGCCTGCCTGCCCTTGCAGTCTGGGTTTGCTTCTGTGGTGGGTCAGATCATCTCACTTGGTTCATGCTCCTGGGCACTGTTCAGTTGGAAAGGACTCAAGGGTGATTGCATATGAGGTTACCCTGCACCATCTCTTTTACTTGCCAGAAAGATTATCCAGGGGGAATGTCAAGATTTTGACCACTTGCCTTTGATTGTCAGGCCTCTGGAAATCCTGTGCAAAGGGCTGCTTGTGCATGCACAGATCAGCTCTCTGACATACAGGAGGTGCATCAGGACATGGTGGCCCTGGCACAGGTGCTCCATGAAGGTGATGTGCATCTAGTCAGCACATCCAGATGCAGACTCTTGGGGGCAAGGCAGAAACAAGGCAGAAATACCTTGCTGTGCCTGTTCCTGCTTGCATCCCCAGAAGTGGAGGCAAGCCATGACATCAGTCTGAATGTCAGGCACAGCATCCTCTCCTTCTCCCCAGCCAGGCAGGAGACAGTGATGCAGATTCCCACGTGGGATTTAGTGCTCTCAGCAGCCACCGAATCTCCTTGTGCTTCAAGTTTATGGATAAAAAACCACGTGCACTAAATGGGGGCCAGCCACAAAACTCACTCTTCTTTCCATCGTCAGCCCCTCAGCTGGCTCTCTCAGCTCTGTGTGGGGACAGCAGCAGCTTCCAGCAGAGACAGAGAGGGGATGGATCAGGCAGACAGCTAAGGGAGGACAGAGGGAAGCACTGAGGCTTTTGTCATGCATGAGAGAAAGGTCTGAGCATGGAGTAGTGAAGACAAACAGATTTCCCATCCCAGCACCAGTAGCAGCTGGTTGGTCTCTTTGGATGCAGTCACCTGAAAAGGCCGTTGGAGTCATGGGATGATGCAGAAGACAACAGAGAGGAATGGGGTCACTGGGCACTGATGCAGACCCCATCTGAATGGGGGAAACGTGCAGCTGCCTCTGCGTAGGGCAAGAAGGAAGGGGAGGGATGCTACAGACGCCAGAGTGTCTTTTTCTTCCCACCAACTGCTTCTCATTTTTGGCTTTCACATGTATTTGCCATACAGACTTGGCCAGCTCATGCTGTCTGCTTTCTCTGACTACAAAAATATTTAAGCAGATCCACATTGCTAATATGTAGGGGAATTAGGGAGCGTCAGCAATGGCTCCTGACTTGAGATATTGAGTGTCAGGTATTAGCTGAACCCAGAAATGCAGCTCTCTCTGAATATTTCTAAGGCAACTTGTCAGTAGGGTGTTTCTAATCCTTTTACCAAACAGACTTTTTCTAAAACTTTGAGATTTTCTTCTCTTTGTCTCACTGACCCTAATAAATCTTAATTCCCATGACTTGCGGGTGTTGACTTTCCAAGAAAAACATCAGTGCCACTCTGTCACCACCCTCCATGTTCCCGAGGAGGCTGCTGGAGGCAAGTTGTTTCATTTTCCTATGTAAATGAAGAAAAGAGGTTTTAGAGCCAACTACTGACTCTGGGAAAGAGGTGCTGCATGTGCCAGTGCGAGCGATGCTCCCACCACCGGTCCCTGACACTGATGGAGTTCAGCTGTTTGGTGATAAAAACCCAGGCACTCCCTCACCAGGGATCTTGCATTTTAATGAATAATTTTTCACCCAACTACAGCCTGGCCTGTGTTGATTATGTGTACTCCATATATTGACACAGTAACATGGAGTTGAGAAATGGTGGATCTATCCCATGAGGGGAGTTGCAAAGCTGAAGCCCCGGAGGCCCTTAAGGCCTTCATCCTGAGCCATTTTGTACAATGTTATTATGATTTATTCATAGAATCATAGAGTGGTTTTGGCTGAAAGGGACCCTAAAAGTCACCTAGTTCCAGCCCCCCTGCATGGGCAGAGGCACCTCCCACTAGACCAGGTTGTTCCAAGCCCCATCCAACCTGGCCTTGAACACTTCCAGGGATGGGGCTTCCACAGCTTCCCTGGGCAACCTGGGCTAGGGTCTCACCACCCTCACACTGAAGAATTTATTCCTAATGTCTAATTTAAATCTACCCCCTTTCAGTTTTAAACCATTACCTCTTGTCCTGTCACTCCATGCTCTTGTAAAAAGTCCCTCTTCAGCTTTCCTACAGGCCCCTTCAGAGATGGTAGCTGAAAGGGCCATTATTTGGTACTTACATAACATCACTATGGAGCAACTTTGGATTTTTGTTTTCTTCAAAGTGCATAAAACGGGTTAAACAAGGGGGTGATGGAGCAGAGCCAATTTGACAAGAACAGAATTGTGAGTGAGTGACAGTTCACTGGCCTCTGGATGAGAGATTTTGGTGTTTCATGCACAAGGAAGCAGGGGTGGAAGGGAGTTATGGTGTGTAACCATCACAGGGTAATAATGTACTGCCTAAAGGGCAGGGGTGTGCCCCTGCTGCTGGCCCTTCACAGGTAAGGCTGCTGGCCACAGAATAACCAACAGGTTCAGAAACAGGGAGCACAAAGTGTCTGTACAGGCATATTTACTGTCCTTCTCACTATGGTTTTGGAGAGTAGCTTTGTGGTTGTTTTAGCAGATGATCTAATTCAACAGAGGCACCTGGACTTCGCTTGATTAGCAAATGATGATAGTTGGTGGAGGAGAAGAATCGTGTGTGAATCACTGTTTTGTGCTATTATCTCCTTCTGGTTGCACTGCCCAAGGCTCGAGATGGGCTGATGAAGAAGTATTGTACCCTGCCTGGTGGTACCAGGCTGGGCACAGCAAAGGCAGGAATTACTCTGTATTCATGCAAACCACTTTTTCCACCTCACCTCTCCCACTGCTGGACTGGCCACACTGTACACACGTTCCCCAGCCTACATTTCAGCTCAAGCCACCAAAGAGAAGTTTTCAAATGTCCAACCTTTGGACATTTAGAAAAGTTGGACTGAATCTGCAGGTATCTGACTGAATCTGCCATTGAGAGGCTGATTTGTACAAGACACACCTCACAGTCCATCCTGCAGAAACTAAACTTGCTCAGAAACTCACCAGACAGCATCTGCTAGGTCTGTGCTCATAAATAAAATAGGTCCTGGCTCTCTGGCTGGGCTGGAAGCCACATGTCACAGTCTGGCTTGTGTTCTTAGGAGTAAAATCCCTCTCTCCCCCAAACAAGGTGACCATCCTTGGGACTGTATCTGGTCTGGGCTATACCCAGATGGCTTAGGCTTGGAGGGGCCAATGGACAAGTCTGTACCAGCATGTACTCAGTTAAATAGCAATTATTTGAGACAGACCTGGAGTCTGTGCATGACCACAGCTGGGTTATCAGCACAAAAGTAGTGCAGGTCAAGCACTGGTACTGCAAAAAGTCTTTAGCGTTGCAGCACCTGGCTTAGCAGTGCCTCATCTCTGTGTTCTCATGATGTGTCTCACTGCAAGTCCCTCCAGCAAGGAGACAGTGGATGGTAGTGGGCTTTTTTATCTAATGAAATGAGGCACTACTAAGTGTGATCTAACTACTTGGTTCCCACAGTTCAGTGTGTCTCTGTGCTGGATGGATTCAGGCAGTGCACATCTGCCCATATGTTCAAAAGATGCATTTCCCAGAAACCTTCTGCCACGGAGAATTAGGGAAAAGCTATGAAATGGGGGAGGGGAAATAGATAGGCTTGTTTGACAGTTAATAAAACAATAAAATATACTCTGTGTGTGCCTGTGTTTCTAGGGACGTACCAGCAGCTGCTAATACCATGTCATCTGTTTTTCATTCATGGCACTGCTGGACTGTGGATAGATAATCTCTCTCTATAACTCACTCATTTCTAAGCATAATGGGAAGCTGTCACTGGGAAACATGCTTCTCTGCCAAAAGTGGGCAGCCTGTCTTTCCACTGGGGAACCACATGACTCTGGAGTTCCTCGGGCTGCTCAAATCCCAGTAACATTGTCTTTTAATTATAGTGAATATTTAATACGGGAATGCTTGTGTTTCTGCTGTATTTTCCATGATGACAGAATTACCTGCTCAAGCTACAGAGAAATCCTTGCACTTCTTTGATTTTGCTGGCTGAGATAGGCAGATGTTTATTCCCCTGGTGCTGAGCCAGCTGAGGTAGGTGCCCATGACTTGGTGAGATGAGGTCCCAGTTGCACTTACAGTGTCACAGAATCATTCTGGCTGGAAAAGACCTTCAAGATCATCGAGTCCAACCACTACCCCAACTCTGCCACATCCACTAAAACTTGTCCCCTGGCACCACATCTATCTTTTTAGATGTCTCCAGGGATGGTGGCTCAACCACCTCCTCAGACAGCCTGGATCACTAAGTCCAACTCCCACCCCAGAACAGAACAACCCCAAAGTTCACGCCATGTCCCTGAGGGTGTTGTCCAAACGTTTCTTGAATATTGTCAGGCTCAGTGCCATTACTGCTTCCCTGGGGAGCCTATCCCAGTGCTCCACCAGGAGTAGGCTCTTTTCCCCCAGGGACACAGCCCCAGTGTGCTGGGACCATGACCAGGGTTCTGTTGATTTCTCTAGTGAAAGTAATATTTCACTTACAGTGCATTGTTCTTCATGTGCAATTTTGCAAAGAGGGTCCTGCAACTGGAGGGAGCATCAGGGGAAACCTTCGCTGATTAAGGTTTCTCTGACTACCCAGCCCCACCAGCAAAGCATGCTTAGCCCTCACTGCTTCAGCTGCAGGGTTTCTGCTGGTGTACCCTGTCCCAGGTTCAGGCCTGCCAGCTGCAACTCTGACATGCTCCCCTAGGCTGCTTTTCCTGATACAGGTTACATGGAGGATGCCAGGAAGGTGTGGGTAGGAAGGAGATGAAGAGCAGCAGATGCAGGGAGGCTCTCAGCAGCTCACAGCCTGGACAGCTCACAGTGCACCATGGTCCAGCTCTTGCAGCTCTGTAGCACTGAGGCCAGGGTTCTGATTCTGGTATGAA
>NW_009953811.1:3259190-3272183 GCF_000747805.2 Chaetura pelagica
GGGCCCACTTTCTATTGATTTTCCTGCTCTCACAGACCAGTCCTCATTTTCTTCAATGTGTCTGTGACGGAAGTTTTATTAACGCAAAATGAATATCACTCTTGAAAATGAAGTCCAGAAATTAATAATGAATTAAAACAACTTGCCACAGGCATCACTAATGAGCTCTTTGTCTGCGTGACTCACATGAAAGGAGGTCATTGCTCAGCTGTTCCCATCATGAACAGCAAGCAGATTAACCATTAACTTCAAGCACGTGGATCTCTCCTGAGACAGCAAGAAGAGCTGCAGCTTGTGCTCGAAGGGTTTTACTGCCCTTTTCTGTGCTGTGCAGGTTTGTCTTGAGGATCTTTGGTACTGCCTTCCTCCTTCCCCTCTGAAGACTCAGGTTGCCCATCTGTGTTGGGAGAACACAGAACTTGTCCCACAGAAGGGACAGTAACCTTGCAGAGATTTAGAGGAAGGTGGAAAGTAATCTTGGAGGGGACTAGCAAGGCTTAACTTCACCACCATAAGCCTCTTCAGGGACACTGGCCCAGTAACTAACCTGGCACCACTCCAGTGCTGGGTCTGCATCTATTGTTCTTTTCTCTTATCTTGCAAGGCAAAGGGTTATCCCGCATTATCTGCTACCACAGGCTTTGGAGGAGGCTCCATGGCAAGGGCAGTGGAGATTGTACCCCTGCCAAGCCCCAGGGCAGGAGAGGGGGGACTGTGCTGGGAGAGGAGCAGCTGCACAGGACAGTAGAGAAGGAAGGCTGTCACATCATGCCAAGACCTCTCCAGGGCCTTTTCTGCAGGCTGGTCTTGCTCAGCAGAGATAAGGAGGCAACATGTTGCATTTACCATTTTGCCTGGGGAGGGTGGCAGAAGGCAGGTGCTTTCAGGTGCTGCTTCTCATTTGATGCCTGGGGCTGGATGCAGCAGTGCTTAGGACAAGAGACACTGGACATCACTTCCCCATGGTGTGGCTGGACATCAGAAGGGGATTTTACACCTTGTCCAGTGGCCCTTGTGACAGTGTTGGCTGGCTGGGGCTGAGGGACTCATTCCTTCCCCATATCCACAAGCAGCCTGTTTCACATCAGCCCTTTATTACTCTGCTTTCTTGTGAAATATGAAAGCTCACTCTATCCCTTCCAAGGGCTTAACCCAAGCTTGAGGAAATGCTGCTGTGTTTGAGGTATGCTTTTTTTTGCCACCCTTCTCCACCCTTGCCCTCTTGGGTGGGACACCCAGCACTGCATCTGCAATGCCTGGATTCAGCTCCACCAACTGCCCCCACTCATCAGAAGAGTCAATCTTGTCCTCCCCTACACCCATCCCTGGCCAGACATTCCCAGCCCTCCTCCTGTGGTAGCACTGGACTGGGAAGAAATCCTTTTCTGGTGCAGAGGGGGTCTGGCCTGATCAGGAGAGAAAGGAGCAGGGAGGCTTGGGCAGCAGTGGGGGAAAAGCAAGACTTAGGCTCTCAAACTGCATATTGACAGGCACAAAACCCCCTTCCCCCCTCCTTCACAAGTTTGTGTGTGTCTGTTGTTAAACTGAAAATTCATCCAGTGCCCCCAGTAAGGGCCTGCACTGAGCCTGTGTACCCCTGAATTCACATGGCAGTCTTACCATCCTCTTCATCACCATATCTGGGTACCTCATAAGCCAGACTGTAGCTTGTCCTTAAAAAGCTGTGGCAAAGGGAGGTTCATCTTAGAAGGGACAGGGATGCTGAGAATGGCCATCCCACACAGCACCATGTCAGGAGAGCAGTATCTGAGGAGTCTCCAAAGAGACTGATGCAGCTTATAGGCTCTTTGCATGGGACCCTGGGGGGACTCAAGGGGACAAAGGATGGGACCACAGCCCCACACCTGGTTGGCTCAGTAAAGAGTGCCATTCAGGTGTCTGGGAAAGGCAACACAGCAGCAGAATAGACATAGCACAGACTCCAGTGGTCGTGCCTGAGAGGTCTGACTTGGGAATTCAAGTGAAGCTTCTTGCATCCCATTTATTCATTATCTACCAGGCTGTTCTTCCTACACAGCAACTTATCTCATATTTGGAGGCTGCCTGAAGCTAGTGCTGCATTCAGGCATGGATGTTGCTTTTTTCTTTACTGGCATGATCTAGAAACCACCCTTGTGTTGCGTGCACAGACAAGGAGCAGTGCAGATGTTGCTGGTAACTGCTGGAGGACAGAGCAGGCAGATGGATGGGTGGAGGGCAGCACAACACTCACATGAAAGCCAGGGAAGTATTTCAGCCTTGGCTCAGCTGTGTCAGGTACTAAGATGGTCCTGGGTTGAGGACCATTCTTAGACAGTGGTTGAGAGTTTTCTGAATCTATTTGGAAATTAAGTACAAATCGAGGTTTTTTTAAACACAAGCTGTGCTTGTATTTAGGAGGCAGGACAGTCAGTTAGGACAGCAGGGTTCTCAGGTCTCTGCCACTTATTTTTTGCACAGCATCAAAATTTCATCTCCATTTAACTACTGGTTCATGTCTGGGGTAACTCTGACCCAGCTGGCTGGCAGACTTGTTGGGGCAGTCAAGCCTTCCGACAGCTTAATTTTCCCTGAGACTTGCAGCACAGAGGTTTGTGGATCAAATCCTGATGAGCAATCAATCACCAGGGGATGCTGTTGGGATCTCTGCCTCTGTCTGTGCCGGTGCTGCTGTGACCATTACAGCTCTGGGATCTGGGGCTATTACAGGCTGTGAAATCACAGGTCACATCTACTTGGATCCTTCGTACCCCTGTTTCTGTTTCCTACCAGTGATAGCCAGGACAAGATTTCTGTTATGGCCAAGACTTCATTACTCCAGTAAGAAAGACAAGAGCCTAGCAGAGCTGGTGAAAATTCTTACATGGAAAAGGACACGTCAGACTTAAAAGTAAAATAAGGTCTTGCAGAAAAGGCAGAATTGCCCCATGGTAATAAGGCACCATCCTCTGTATGGAGTAAACAGCTTCCTGGAGCTTGTCTTTTATGCTCTTACAAAGGTTATTTTGAAAGTGTGTGTTACTTTCTCCTCTTTCATTCCAAGTGCTTAAATTTGAGGATAAATCCTTATCCCTAAACAACAAGCAATACTGAACGGGAAACTATTTTGTTCTGTCATTCCCTTCTCATTTGGTTCTGTCACCTCCTATCTTTTGGCACTATGTATTTTCTTAGTGTTATGAGCATGTATCTGTGCTGTGTGTGTGAGAGTGGGTGTCTGAAACATGTTTGCAAAGGTCCTTGATAAAAAGCTTTAACAACTAAAACTATCAGAGAGGCATGGGTGAGCTGCTCATGGTAGATCTGAACACTGGCAGGGAGCAGGGTATCTATCTGAAGAGATACTAAGCACTGAAGAGTCAGAATCATCAGTTTTTTAGTATTTGCTTAGGAGGGCAACTACTTCCTCTTCTAAGGAGCTAATGTTGCTTAAGGATTTAGCTTGAACACCAGAGGGAAGATAAAATCACTGTCAGACAAGTACCTTCAAGGACAGCATTTCCCTCCAGAAGCATTGTGCAGCTTTATCCAAGTTTTCCTTATTAATCACTTACTTTTATTCTTGTTTTCCAGCCAAAGCTTTTGGCCAAGGAGTTGCTTGACTTGGTGGCATCTCATTTCAACCTGAAGGAGAAGGAGTACTTTGGCATTGCATTCACAGATGAAACGTAAGTGCAGGAAATCAAAGACTTAAGAAGCAAATCTGAGATCACGGGAAATCTTGGTGTTCTTTTGTCCTAAGCAAAATGATCAGCATAGCAGATCTGTGTACCTCAAGGTCCTAGATCAAGGTCTAGGGAGGAGTGGACCTCACATGGGACTCTGTCTTGCACTGCCCTTTCTCAGGAGGGCTGGAGGCTTCTCTTGGTAAATTAAGCATGGCTGGAGGTGCACAGAGGCAGTAACAATCCCTTCCTAATTCTATCTTCAAAGAGTTGGTGTCATTTGGCATTGGTAAAAGGTAACCTTAAGCTCCTATGGGCTTAGGAACCACTCACTAGTTCAAAACTGTTACCAGATTGGAGGAACTGTTCAATTAAAGTGTTAATCAGTTTATTCAATAAGCAGGCTTAAAAGTAATGATAAATTATTTCAAAGGAAAAACAAACAAACAAACAAACAAAAACCTCACAAAATTATACTATTATTTCTCATGTTTTAGATCTCAGATTAGAGGTTCTTAGAAAAGGGAAATAAGAAAATGTGGGAAATTAAGAGATCACCAAAGGGATCACCAAATTTAACATGTACAAAAAAGCATTCTTAAATATAAAATTTCCATTATGGAAAGGATTTGGCTTTGCTAGGAAACAAAAAACAACCTTGTGGCTGAGCTAAATCAAAGGATGACACAACAGTCACCTCAGGCAATGTTGGTTGTTTGCCTTGAACCCCAGCTCCCAGAGTCTAGTATTACCACAAAATTGGAGGTTTTGTCTAAAGACAGGCCATTTCTACCCTGTTTTGAAAGGCAAATATAAAAGTAGCACTGGAAAAACATTAAAGGTCTGTCAAAAGCTATGATTGGTCTGAGACGTTGACCTCTCTGCTACTGCAGTCCCTGCTACTGTTTCCCAGTTGCCTATTTTCTCTCTGCAGTTACACTGTCCTTGGCATATAGACTGTATCTTGGATGTGCCCCCACCATGCCCCAATTTAGTTTGTAGTAGGGGTTTTTTGTATATTAATCAGGAAGAGGCTTCCCATACCTATACTGTTTTAAATAACCAAGATTTTCAAGGCAATTCTGTGTTTCCAGGAGAGCTGAGTCAGCAGTATTGCTGTCATAAGCTATCTCCACTGTCCTACTGAAGCAGCAGCAAAATGTGAAGTTCCTGATGGAATAATTATTTGGGTTCAGGTAATCAGTGGCTGCTGGATAATTGCACAAGCATATCTACATTCAACTCAGCAGCAATCATCCCTTCAGAGCCAGTTCCTTTTGGCAAGCACCTGCCTTGAGCAGTCTGAGCCCATCTCGGGACTCAGCTCCTGAGGTGGAGGGATGCTCAACATCACACACATAGAGAAGCAGGACCCGAATCAGAGAAGAACTCAGAATCCATCCTATCTCACTGACATGAGCAGCTGAGCCCTGTATGAGATCTCCAACCCAGCACACACTAATGAAACCAGTCCTCAAAGGAGGAACAGCAGGAGACACTGGCAACTTATAAAGCAGAAGGAGGAAATTACTCTTCACCAGGGTGTTATTTCTCATTGGAGAGGGCAAGTTACTCAGTGGGTGCTGCCTGAGGGGTGCAGGAAAGCCGTGCAGGGAAGCCAAAGCAGACAGAGATGAAAATGTTCCTGTTACAGCACAGGTTAAAAACAAGAACACATGTCAGACAGCAACCAGATAGCAGCTGAGCAAGCCCCAGCTCTCAGCTCAGCTGAATGGGCACAGGGCTCCCCAGGGAGTGCAAGGGAAGCTAATGAGGAGGTGTCAGCAATTAGAGATAGCCCAGCCTCTCCTGGGGCTTCCCAGTTTAACACAGAGCAGCGTGAGCAAAGATCTGGGTTAGCGACGGGAGGAAGCATGAGAGGCTGTCGAGGCAGCGCTCAGGGATGTGCAGCAGATGCAGGTGTATGCTCACTGTTTAGATGGGATTGCAAAGGGTGAGGTTGGTGGCATCCACTTACTTGGTCACCTTCTTGACCTGTAGTCAGTGCAGGGTGCATTTGACGAGATGCTCAGCCAATCCAGATGAAAGATTTGGGGACACCCTCATTAAATCTAGTAATCACAACCCAGCGACATGCCAGTAAATCCTAGGTGAAATGAAGCTTGGTCTGCAGCTCTTCTGCTGTCCCACAGAGAGTCTGACCCTTGCACTGAAGCTTCTTCAGTGCTGTAAAAACAGCCTTGACAAAAATAATACATGTATAGTATTTCCTCTTCAGTTGTGAAATGCTTTGCACAGAGTTGTCACAAGCAACAACTGTTTTATTTGACTGAACACAGTCAAAAAATATACCTGAGGGGGTTGAGCTGAGTCTTGAAAACAGATGTCCCATGTCACCTTCAGAAAATAAACTGGGTTGTCTGTCTGTACCACAAATTTTAACCTGCAATGGGAAATGGAAGTTTAAAAAAAAGACTTTCTTCAAAAAGTAGGAAAACCAGTATATCTCTCAATGTGTGTTTGCAGAGCACCTAACAGAGCCCTGTAACCCATCCAGACCAGGCACACAAAAAGAAAACCTTTAATTCTGTGGCACAGGCCCTCGGGATTTCCTTCTTTTCACTCTTCACTGAGTTTCCACATGCCTTACTTGAGAGCTCAAAACCAGCTAAAACAGGAAAATCCTGGTCATAAATATAGTCTGGGGTTGGCTAAATTGCAAGTTTAGAAAGAAGAAAGCCACTAAAGTATTAAATCGATTTTCCTATTTAAGAGTAAAAGCTCTATGAGAGTAATTTATTTAGAAATGATTTGGACTGAGGATTTCCATTCATTAGTTGTACTCTATCATGACAACCTAAGAAGAAAATCAATAGAAACCACCTTTCAGTTGGCGACTTAATAGTTTCTTGTGATAATATAGGGTCATCACTGCATTCAGTGTGACTAAAATTAGGTTGCCAGACTATTATGGAGGAGAGAATAAACACTTCCTATTTTAATGATCATAGGAACACTTTATGGTGTGAGCCATTAACTGTGGGAGAGCACAGGTCAAAATGGTGTCCCTGTACAGCACGTGGGGCCAAGCTTCACATGAAGCCAGAAGAGCTATATGCTGGTTGACTAACAGTGAAAAGGAAGGGAGAAAAGGCTTCTTTTTTTTTTTTTTTTTTTTTTTTTTTTTTTTTTTAATTCCACTGAGTATGAATCTCCACTAACTGCCTTTCTCTTGGCATCAGCTCTTCCAGCATTCACTGAGAGCAAGTGGTCAGGTTTACCCTTCTGTTCGCTGCAGGTGCCCTGTCTGGGATTGAGCAGGTTTTCCACATCGTTTACTTGTCATTAGATTTGAGTCACCTGCTCCATGGAGAACTACCAATTTGTGAATCCCACAGCTCCCCCCCTCCCTGGGCCCAACCAAAAGCTGACCCAATCCCTTTTGCTGATACTTGTCCTCCCTTTCCAGAGCAGAACCTGCAGAGCTGCTTCTTCAGCTATATAGGATAAAAACTGTAAGGCATTGAGGCCACCATAATTTATGTTACACTTGTGCTAGAGACTGTACTAACATGATAAGGTAATGACAGAGAGTCCCCTTGCTCAGGCCATGACCCTATGACCAAGGGAATGACAAAAGAAGAGTAGGAGAAGAGGGAGAGGAGATGAGTAGGGAGAGGAGGGTACCACTTGTCCCTGGGATACTCTCTCATCTCCAGAAGTTGGGTGGGAACCTTTTACCACCCTGCAGCCATGTGGCAGAGCCAAAATGAAGACCAGGTGCCCCATGTTCTGGTTGAACAACCAGTCCAATGGAGAGTGCAGCTCTCAGAATGATTTCCTTCCCTATTGTTAGATAAGTTCCTTTGTCACCCCATCCACACCGTTGTGCAAAATTTGTAGAGCTTAACTCATATAGCTCCTTGAGCTTTGCAGCCCCTTCAGAAATACTTCTGTTGAAGGCTTAAGACCTTAAACAAAAAAATCTGTGAGCTTAAAGGGTTTGTTTGTTTCTTTCATGATTGATGGAAATGTAAAATAGTTTATATGTTTTTTATTATGTGAACTGGTCTTTCTCCATTAAATTCAACATGAATTTAACACTGAAGGGGTGTGAGTTCATTTATTGGTCCAAATACCTTTATAACACAAATCAATGTGGATCTACTTTTCAGAAAACTGGACACTAACCAGTAAAACTGCATAATTAGAACCACTTGCAGGCAAAGTACTCATTGATGTACCACTATTTACTGCTAGAAGAAAACAGAACTACTTAATGCAATTGACAGCATAAACCCTGGGCACCAAAATCCATACTCAGTCTGTAACCTAAATGGACCCGGTTTCTTTTTCTAAAAGTGATTATGTATTTGTTATTGACACACCAGTTTAACTGCCAACATGAGTACAGCTAACAGAGAAAAATTATCTGGCTTCCAATATTCAGCCTCCCTGTAGGTCACCCAAAAGTGTTTGCACCATTATTTGTGTACACAGTGATATAAATACCTAAACGAACAAATCAATGGTGATAATTAAACAAAAGCTACTTTGTGTCTCTAAATTGAGCTGTGAAGGAGAAATCCAGTTAGACACAGGTATGTATGAATGGGATACCAGTGCAAGCTGCCTAAATTGGTTCATGAAAGCTGTCAGGATTCCTACATGCCTGAGGTTACATGCCCATACTTTTCTGTCTTACATGGGATTGTGCTCCATGAATAGTTCTGAAGACAGCAAGACAGCTTCCAGAGCAAAGCATTTTGTGATATAAAGGCAGTGGAGTTTGGCTTCCTGAGAGACCACATTCACAGGCAGATGCCCGTGACTGTTCACTGCTGCTGTTCTCTACATGCCACACATGCATACTTGAAAACAAGGAGTGAGGTGACAATCTGCAGTGCAGAAGCCCTTGGCGATGAAAGATTGTAAGTGGTAATTGAGTACAGTGAGCAGTTAGCTCCTGCCAGTGATTTAAGTGACCTTCATCTGCTGAAAGAGCTTTGGATTTAAGCTCCATGCAGATGAGAGTAATAAAACTTTTCAACCCAAAAACTCAGTGGCAATTAAATGTGTTACTTAGTACAACCATGTACATATGCAACATAAATGTGTACCCTGGTACACACACGTATATGAATATATTCTTTTTGTACTGATTCTTTCAAACAGTTTCTCAAGTTAAAACATAGTGAGAATGAAAAAAACAAGTATTTTCAAAAGAAGAAATACTTTGAAGTGAATTACTGTTCTGTGCACCATGGCTTCTCAACCCTTTGTTGTACATGTTAGGCAAATGCAGACATTTCTGTTGAATAAGCACAGAGGTAGACAGCAAGTCCAGTGCCAACAAATCAGTCTTGGTAGGAACTGGTGTGTAATGCTGTTAGCTGCTGGTGGCTGCTGCTTTGGTAATAGAAATGCAGCTGCACAGGTTCAGGACAGGATGTCAGGCTTAGTGTGGCTTTTACCTGCTCTGACAGAGTTTTGTACCTTGGCCCACATGGATAAATGCTTGTTTTGTACTTTGGCTAGGAATGGGTAAGTATGGCTAGTTTCAATCCCCATGCATACTGTGGCCTTCACAGTTAATTTCAGCCTTCCCAAGTCCTGTTAAAAGAAAGATAACAGTACTTCAGGACATAGATAGATAGATAGATAGATAGATAGATAGATAGATAGATAGATAGATAGATAGATAGATAGATAGTGAGATAGATAGATAGATAGATAGATAGATAGATAGATAGATAGATAGATAGATAGATAGATAGATAGATAGATAGATAGATAGATAGATAGATAGATAGATAGATAGTGGAATGCAGCAGGAAATGCAGACACTTGTAATTTTTGGGTGCCCAGCCTGAGAATCTTCCAGTGGGACTTATTATTTGACAGCCTGGAGAATCTATCTTCTAAAAACAAGCCTTGTTAAGGGACACACCTGTTCTGAACAACAGGGCATGATGCAGGGATCCCACACTAGCTCTGGAGGACTGCATCCCAGAGCAGAAATGACTGTGGTGCTGCATGCCAGCTCTGGAACCTGCTGAGAACAGGCCAGTGAGCCCATGTACCCAGCCCTGTTACCACAGCCATCCTCAGCCCTGACCTGGATAGTATCACTGCACATCACTGTCCCAGCTGGGCAGACTCTGGCTCAGCACAGGTACTGCAATAGAGACACAAAATTACTAGATGGGCTTGAAAATCTATTTTATGTTACCCTTTTCCAGTAGCCACGCTGCTAGTGAGCCTGTACCCCTGATACACAGTCCAGCTGCCCTTTACCTAGAGAAAAAAAAAATAGAGAAAAAAACCTTATTTTGAAACTCTATCTAGAGGAAAAAAAACTGACTAAAAGTTAAAATGTCTTGGAGAGAAACATTCAGGTGTCTAGAGCAGGGGATGAAAAAAGTTTTGATCCTTTTTGTACACCCAAAAGATGTTCAGGATGAGTTTGAAAAGTATCCAACTCCACACGTCTCACTTGAACCTATTTGAGACTTGGTACTCTTGCAAGATGGATGCAAAGGCTGCTTAAGAGAACCCCTGACTCCTATATGGCAATATTTGAGGCAAGATACCTTCCTTATAAACATCTGATCCTGAACCCATTGGAGTGATGCATGGAGCTCACAAGTAATTTTGAATCCCTTTAACAGTGCATGCTGTGCCAAGGTGAGCACATGCAAAGTCCCAGCTGGTGTCCAGGGCAGCCCAGAGCTGCTTGGGCTTGAAGGTCCCTGAGCTGCCCATCCTCTTCTGCATCTGCTTAAGCCAGGGCAGTTGTACAGAGATTCAAACTGAATCCAGGTGACTCAAAACCTCCTGGAACTTCTATGCTCCCCTTTATTTCTTTTCTAGAAAAGTTGAAGTGGGGGAGCTACCAATCCAGTTAAATTGCTAAATAGATGTTGTTGCTTCCTTTCCAAAGGGGCTTCTCAGTTGCCCAAAGCACGTGAGCTGCTGAGGAGTAACAGCTTGGGAAAGCTGAGTTTGCTGACAGGGTACATTGCTAAGGTTTGTGGCAACCCTAGAAGCTAATTTAATGCTTTCTTTTAAACCAAGCCTTTTTTTCTTTTTTTTTTCTTTTTTCTTTTTTTTACCTTTTTTTTCGAAGAATAAAGAATTATTCTTGAGGATTAGGCTGAGCTGGTGAATAGGCATTGGAATAGAGATCAGAACATCTGACTTCCATTTCCTGATTATTTGCTGCAAGATTCTCCCCCAAAATCACTTTAATTCTCTTCCCCCTTGCTTGTCTAGACAGCAGAGTGTAGCAGGCAAAGGCTGCCTCTACCTCTGGGTGAAATCTGGTCTGACTGAAATCAATAGGAAAATGCTCAAAGGATGCAGCCCTAGTATCACTGAAGGCAACAGCAAAAATCCTGCTGACTTCAGTGGGGCCTGAATTTTACCCAGTGTATTTCCACAGTGCCTAATTTAATGGGGCCTTTATCTCAGCTGGGGAGTGAGATGCTCCTGTAATACAAATAATGGTATTTATAAAATACCTCTCACGCACACACAGCACTCTACAATGTGGGGGACATGACAAAGAACAGAGCTTCTGCCCAGGAAAGCTTCCAGCAGCAAGGCAAGAATGGATAAATTATAGGAGAAAATTATAGTGACAGGTACCATCTAGGCAAAAAAAAAAGCGGCATGTGGTAATTGGAGCTGGAACGCTTCATGGAGCAGCTGTTTTTCAGGAGCTCTCTGAAGGAGGAAAAGCAAAGGCTGGGCAAACCTAGAGAGAGAGGCTATTGCAGGCACGTGGGTGGTAAATAAACTGTCTGAGGCTGCAGAGTCAGGTTTAGCCTGGAGTGAAATATTGCAGGTGATGTGGAAACTCTTAAAAGTAAAGATTTCTAATGAAAATCTTGACAGACTTTTAATGATACAACTGCTCCTGGGGGTTCTAATAAAAAGGTGAAGCTCATAACATTTTGGGCTGTCCTGCCTGCTCAGTGCTGACAGTTTTCACCCTGACAGATTGAACTTTAGCAGCTCAGTTCTCAGACTGAAATGTTGCCAGGATGATATCGACTCTGCTCCTCAAACATTTATTGTGTGTTTTTCAAACATCATGCAATAACTGAGGGTAAATAGCATGCACTTCAGTTCATTTTTCTACTACCTCAGACCTCATTGCCATGAGGAGTGAGAAACCTCTTTGGCATGGAGCTCAAAACTGTCTCTTCTCTTGCCAGGGGACACTTGAACTGGCTTCAGCTGGACCGGCGGGTGCTGGAACATGACTTCCCCAAGAAGTCAGGACCAGTTGTTTTGTACTTTTGTGTCAGGTAAGTGCATGATCCTATCCCATGGGATACAGACACAGACAACCTGTTCCCTAGAGGCCAGGAAATGAGGCTGTTGGTTTCCCACACTGTAGAAACACCTGAGGACAAACCCACACTTTTAGAGATGTTTCTTTTGAGCTCTTCAGCTTTCAGAACTCTTTCCACACAAATGTAAATAAGTAGCAGCCACACTAACAGCCATAGCTGCCCCCAGAGAAACCTTGTGTAAGGGTAAGATCAGACGTTATGTCTTTACGTTTTTATTGGTGTATTTATTTGTGCACTCCTGGAAAGTCCATGCTGGGTAGGACTGCAGAACAAAGACCTCTTTCTGCCAGGCAACCAACCTGAGCCAGTCACCTGGAGGGGAAAACACTTGCTTCCTCACTGGCAAGCCATCCTTTTCCTCTGGATTGTGCCCAGGCTGTATATATGTCAGGGACCAAATAAATCCCAGCATAGCTCTGTCATTCTTGCCTCCTGGACTCAACCACGTAATGGTATAATGAGGTACCCACAAATAGCTACTGATGGAATTTTATGGCAACCAGTTGGCTTCTGCATGGGCATAGAACGTATATATAAACTTAGGCTGGACAAGACTAGAAATGTTTTAATGAAGATTATGGCAATTTGGGAGAACTTCTCTTCATCTGGGAATTTTGCAAGTAACGTTTAGTGTTTGGAAGCTGGTACAAGCTGCCAGTGCTGTGGTGTACACAGTGTCTTTGCCTCCAAGGGAGATATTTTTCCGAGAAATCAAATTTGCTCTTGCAGCTTTAAAACGCCCAGAGAGAGGCTGGGGGTTGGGTTGGCATATGTACAACATAAAGTTGAGGGTTTTGACTTACTTTTAATGGATAGCTCATGTCTAGAACTAGCCAGTGCAGTGTTTTCTGTTAGCTTTCTACATTACATCTGACATCACTCTCACTCATTCCATAGTATCCACAAAAAATGAAGACCTACTTTTGAGTTTCTTCCCCCCCTCCCCGTGAAGCATTCCCCCCCCCCCCCGTTTCCGTTTGTCCTTTGTTTTTCTCTCCTTACCA
>NW_009953811.1:3273014-3286124 GCF_000747805.2 Chaetura pelagica
CCCCCCCCACTTAGTGATTGTCATTCGTTTTACTTCAATTACAAGGGAAGCTTCTCAAGAGAAGAGATTCTTTGTTGGTTTATGTCCCCAAATTTAGTGGTGGATATACCTTAGGACAAATAATGGCTGTGCAAAGCACCATGACTTCAAAACTGACCTGCTGTCTCCCAGGAGTGGACCTTAGTACTTTTGGGTGCTTCAAACCACAAGAATAGATCCAGACCTAAACATTTCAAGTGTATGTGATCCAGATCCACCTGTGCTTAGAGCTACACAAAACTGTTGGTGCTCTTCTGCAAAAGTATTAGATTTTTAGGCAAATTTAAAAAAAAAAGAAGAAAACAACCTGAAACAAACAAGCAAAAAACCACAACCAAACACACCCAAAACGAACTTATTAAGAACACAGAAGCTCTGTTATCAAACATCCTGCCTAGGGGCCAAATTCAGGAGACTGTGCTAGGACAGGGATCCCACGGAAAGCAAGGAAAGCTCTGACTGAGCAAGAGCCAAGTGCACATTTTAGGAGTGAGACTGTGTGAAAGCTGGTGCTACTGAGCCTCTCGTATTCATTTCAAAGACCACTCCGTGAGCACAAATATTGCCATCTGTATTGGCTTATGAAAGCTGGCAGCACCATGGAGACAAGTCATTCTAGCAGGATCTTAGCCAAGACACATCTTAGGACTATGGATCCATACAAGAGTTAGTAAATGAGTGACCTCTCCTGTTCCGGAATCACAATCCATAGGGAAAATCCATATGGGAAAACTCAGCATTCAGTGTCTGAAAAGTGAGTGCGTGAAAACCAAACTGACTACACATGGGCTTATACTCTTACTGGTGGTAGTAATGAGGGGATTGTCACACTGAGTTACAATTTGAATTGGACTGGAAGGCCAGATGCCTCAAGAGTTAGAAATGGGCATTAGCTTACCATGGATTTACTACTGTTTATTTCCCCTGTGGATGTCAGATGCTGGCAAGACATTGAAGAAGTTTCCCAGCACATAAAATGTTCCAATGTTCATCCACAAATCTGATATGAGCTGAAAGCAATTGGAGAAATCTACTCCAGCCAGCTGGCTGAAGTTGGAAAGGCCCCACATATCTGTTACGCAGCAGTAATCAGTTTTCACTTGGAAACTAAGGCAAGGGCTGAGGTAAACCCACCCATAGCCAGGGGTTTATTTTGGTAATCTGGGAGTGCATAGCAGCTTGCAGAGCCACCCATATCCATACCATAAACAGAATGCCCCCTCTCCCCACCTGCCACGAGGTGGAAAGCAGAGATAATTAATGCTGTACCAGACCTAATTACAAATGTCTTAATTTTTACGGGGCTGGGTGCCCATGACATCTACTATATCACTGGTAAAGGCTTGCCTGGGTTTGCAGGTACCTTTCTTGCATTACCTCTCCCAAGCATTGCAGCTGAGAAAGCCTACGTTAGTGCTGGGGGTCCTAACTGGTGAGACAGTAATACCAGTAACTGAATGTTCCAGATGTTCATTACAGAGCAATCTACTTGCTGTATCAGGATTTAGTAATCATATGGGGTTTTTTCCCCCTTGTCCAAGTAAATGTACAATTCAATCACAGTGGGTAACTCCTGAAGACATGAAGCTTCAGGCAAGAACACTAAATGGTAGTTTGTGAAGAGGAGAAGCTACAGAGGAACCATTTTCACCTTTTAGTGACCATCAGATTGTTTTTACCCTTAACAGGCCTGCAGCAATGCTGAGGGGCAGCAGGCCCCTGACTGCCAAAGATGCCATCATTTTTAGATTGCTCTTTAAGTACATATAGAGGGAACCATGTCTTTTTAAGGCTACTTGAAAGAACCATGCTGGAAATTGGAAGTTTCACAAGCTTTGCAGTGTGAAATTCTCCTCCCTTATTTAAATCTCTGCAGCACTGTTGGAGCTTTGTTTTTTGACACACATTTTCTTGGGATTTGACATTGTTGAACATGGATGTCCAGTGTCTTTACTCTCTTCTGTAACCAAAAAGCAAAGATTTCACAGCACTGTGTCAAAGAAGGAAGATTTTATAAGGATGTTCTTAGCATTAGTTTGGAATAAATTGCTTCTGCCCTTGCACACTTGAACAGCTAATTGAAACCTCTCTATCTTCAGGTTGTCATCTAGTTCTTCTCTGGAAACGTTCCACTGAGAAGAACATAGGAATCTAGGAAGCAACCAGAACTGCTTGGGCAGCTGAGAACTACCCGTGGCTATGCTTGTGCAATGTTATTTTAGAAGACTCTACTAATATTTGTTGTGTAGCTTTAAAGCCATAAATAGAAAGCAGGAGGGACTGTCATGAGTCTTGCAGGGGAGGTGGGACATCTGGAAACAGGATGGGAGTGATATTAGTTCTCATCTTAGAAATTGCTTCCTTGGGTGGCTTTCTAAAGCCCTGGTTGCTTGGTTGGTTGTTGGTGAAACTCATTCCTTGCCTCAGAAGGTTTACAGTGCAGATAAACCAAGTCAGATGCAAGGCACCGATGAAGTCCAGGACAAGCAAAGGATGGGGATGAAGAAAGGAGGGATTTTACAGAAGTGTTTTGAGACCAGAAAAGGACAATGAAATTGCACCTCACAACATGAGCTCCATGGCAAAGGGGAGGAATCTGAGTAAGGTGTGGAGACCCAGGCAGTGAGGAGGTCAGAGGATAATAGAGCTAGCAGGGGTTCAGATAAAGGTTGTTACACTTTTGGCAGGGAAGGAAGCATTTTGCTCTGGCTCACACAGGCAGAAGGAAGGCAAAGTTTCTCCCTTTGTGTAAATCTTTGAGGTGAGGGAGGACCAGAGCATAGACATGCTGTTTGTTCATGGGAAACAAAGCCAGCCAGGCTTTGCAGTGAATTCTCATCCTCAAACAATGGCCTTGTGGGATTAGCAATCCTTAGCTAGGGAACCACCAGCATGGGTCTGATCTCTTTATCTCCTGGATGTTTGTCATGCTGTTAATTTATATGAACAAGCTTAGCAAATAAAATTCTCTTCACTGGTGGATCTTTTCCCAGGAATTAATATATGTGTTCTCAGCATAGCTCCACCAGCTGAACAGTGACAACTCACTGCAGAAGTCGTCACACTAAATCAGAACATCTCTCATGTGGAAAGGCTTTTCTTTCAGAAAGGCATGGAAAAAAAAAAAAGTCAAATAAATCCTTAGTACTCCAGTACACTGTAGGGCAGAGTTTGTATCTATGGCCTGGCAGTATTCCCACAAAGGAATGTCTGTGTCAAGCAAAGTCTGGCATGTGTTCATACGTGCTGGCTAGGCTGAAGACAGCATGAGAGCCATGGGGGCTCAGGACTCTCAATACTGAGGCCGGATGTTTTGCCAGAACATCTCTCTGTGGAAAGGCTTTTCTTTCAGAAAGGCATGGAAAAAAAAAAAAAAGTCAAATAAATCCTTAGTACTCCAGTACACTGTAGGGCAGAGTTTGTATCTATGGCCTGGCAGTATTCCCACAAAGGAATGTCTGTGTCAAGCAAAGTCTGGCATGTGTTCATACGTGCTGGCTAGGCTGAAGACAGCATGAGAGCCATGGGGGCTCAGGACTCTCAATACTGAGGCCGGATGTTTTGCCAGGTTACCACAGTTACTACAGAATAAAATGGCCTGAAGTAAGAGACCAGCACTGAAACACAGTGTGCAAAGCTCATGCATGTCATTGCTTCCTTTAACCTGAAGAAATGCAACTCTGTGTGCACTGTTGGTGGACCAGGTCCAAGGAAGGTGGGACAGATGTCTGAGATGGGACTCACCACACCAAACCTGAGATTTTTACCTGGTAGACAGCTGTATATCAGGGCAAATTAGTGCAGCCTCCCTGGATAATCCCTGGAAAGAAACAGACAGTTTTCAGGAGCAATTCATCTGACTTATTTTAGATGACTGCTTTGGAATTCATTAAGTTGCAGTCTTAAATACCTGTGTCTCTTCTCTAACCTCAGACACCTGCTCAGCTGTAGGCATCTACATTGTAGCTGCCTCTTTTCACCTGATGAATCCCCTCTGCATGCATCAAGGGCAGCCTATACATTCAGAATATGTTTCAATCAGGGTTGGCACAGCTAGGGTTGAGGAGGCATTCCCCATCTACAAGGTTTTGCCTGACTACCTGAATGGAACTGGACCAGATTTCAGCTGCTAATGAGGCCTTATGCTATTTTAGTTTTTCAGCCTTCCTTTATATCCAGTCTTTAAACCCATATTCTATTAGGAAAGGACTAATGTTAAAAATAAAAGAAACAGGAGACTATTCAAAAAGCAGTTGACCTTGGAAGGAAGAGAGTGGTTGCAAACATGGATTGTTTGTAGGGCTAGATGGACTTTACAACCTGTTGCTGAAACACATTGCTACCTCCCACACTGGCCAGAAGACAAGTGTGGGGTAGAGAGATTCATGGCATGCTGCTCCCAGCTTCCCTGACTCCCTCACGTGGCAATCCCAGCACACCATGGATGTGCGTGCCACTTACTTCCACTTCTAAGAAATGAGATTAAGGGGTGGTGATGACAGCAGCCTGTTGCATCAGGAAGAGCAGAACAGAACCACACTAGTAGCCAGAGCAATTTATTTGTCTCGCACAAAATGGACTGTTTCTCCATCTGCGGTTTTGCCACCAGAGAGGGGTATATGGTGCTCCACCACTTTGCTGCAGGCAGGGAATTAGGGGGATGGACAAGCTACAGTGGCTTCTGAGTCCAGTAGTACACAAGGCAAGTGGGTTGAGGGAAAGCCAGCAGGAAACTGATGCCAAGGTGAGAGAAGAGAGATGGTAGCAGAAGCATCTTTCCTCTACATTGCCAGTTATTGTCTCTCCCCACCAAGAATGGAGAAGGAACAGCCCTCTCTCTGCCTTATGGTGTGAGTCAGAAGTCTCCAGGAGGTGGGTAAGAGAGGTCCAAGGAGCATATCAAATACATCCATTTTCCAGCCAGGGTAAAGGGAGAGAAGTGGTAGACTTTGGATATGCTTCATCTCACCTGGTAGCAGCCAGGAGAAGATGCTGGGGAAAAATCACTTTTACGCAAATTGTTCTACTCCCCCCTGGTCAACTGCAGACCCCTCTGCCAGGGGAGCTGAAGGGAGAGCAGCCCTGTAGCCCACTTTTCCATGGAGCATGATCATCCTAGGATAGTTCAGGGAACTGCTCTGAGATGTTTCAGCACCTTGGGGTGCTCCATTCTCATCCTTATGGCCATCTCTGAGCTCCTTCCAGCGGTACTGTCTCCCTCAGCAGTCCTCCCTACCAGCACTGATCTGCTAACTCCTCACACAAAGCTCACGGGCAGTTTATGCTACATAAGAAGGAAACTAAGAGACACCTCCTGCACACATTACATCTCAACAGCTCCATGCACTGCTGAGGTGCTGCAGAAACAATAGCAAAAAGCAGAATATTAAACCCACATAACCAACCCAGCCCAACCAAGCTGCTTTCAGGGATTCCCATGCGCTCTTCTGCCTATAAAGTCCATCAAAGTTGTGCCATAACCCAGACCTCCTTGTACAGCCTGTGTTTTGCTGGTTGGTGGGCATCAGCTGTGTGTACACTAAGGGGGAAGATCTCAAAAGCCGGCAGCCCTGCAAAGCCCCTCCTCCCACCCGGCCGCAGTGTCTAAATACAGCGGCTCAGACCTTGTTTGTGCTGGAAGACAAGGCTCCCTGCAGACAATTTATTGCAGCCTTCTCAGGGTGGCCCCCTGCTCTGTTCACCCGGGGGAAGGTGTAATAAATTGCCTGTGGGAAGGCTTTGCTCCTCAGAGTCTCTTTAGAGATATGAGAAACTTCTGTCCAGTTGGAAGATTTACTTGTGTGAAAACTGACCTTTGCTTGAGGAAGGGAACTAATGGGGCTCTACTACTTAGCAAACAGCTCTGAGCTAAGCCATCCATTACACACGTGTCTTAATAGCAGTCTGGCTCTTGAGTCCCATAACATCATTTCAGTTTTCTGCTTAACTGGGAATGTATTTGTGTAAGTGAGCTGTGTTTAGAGAAGGGGATACGTTAATTTTACTTTCCATTCTGCCACCCCGGGGGGCGGGGGGTGGGAAAAGAAAAAGCAGCATTCAAAAATGTGTTGTTTTGAGCCATATTTTGAATGTGTTGATGCTGGCAGCATTGTCTTGTCTAATTTTGGAAAGCATTTAGACAGCATGATAGGTACTATGGTACTATATATGGTACTATATATGGTACTATAGGTAATTTGGATCAAGCAGCAATAACTATGTCAGTGCCTACACACAGACTCCCTGACTGGGTCCGAGTCAGGCAGACATTATCTCCATTTTAATTGCAATTTGTGCCTTTAGACCAGTGGGTGTGATTTGCTGTCACCAGTGAAGCAAGTAAGGAGGGTCTGCTACAAGGGGTCCCATCACCCTGGCATTGAACAAAAGGGTAGAGCCAATGAGTAAGTAAACCTCATGCCAGCTTTCACAGCCAAATCATACCTTCATGTGTGGTTGACAATACAGCACAATGGCTGGAGAGATTTCTGTTCCTAAAATGATTTAAGATCCTGAGACAAAAGATGCTCCACCAATACTGAAGGTTGCTGTCATGCAAGAGAGTGCACCCAGCAAGTTACCTCTAGTAGCCAAGATGTCAGATTTGGTAAGGATCAAAGAGGAGGAAAGAACTGGGTTGGAGCTCAGAAGAGTGTGAGGAAATCCCCCTGTCAAACTGAGGGAGAGGAGGGGAGGAAGGCAGTGTGCTGCTGTGACCTGATCACTGCTACCACCTCACACCTGGGACAGGCAACCACATCACTCCAAGCTAAGAGGAGCTGCAACAGCCTTTGTGCACAAAGCTGCAATTCTCTTGCAAACTAAGCTCCATCGGACACTTCAGGGGTGGACAGATTTGCAGAATATATTGAGCTGGCTGCTGCTTGCATGCCTTGGTCAGGCCAGGCTCCCCTCCTGGTGAGTCTTAGAGGTCAGTGCCTCTCCAGGTGATGCTTGATTCTGTAAGCAAACATCAGGCAGGAATGTGTTGGCACATTGATTCTGCTCCTTCTCCATATTGATACTGGAGCAGTGTGCAGTTTGCAAAGACTCCCAGTATGTACAGCCTGCAAGAGAGCAGGTCTCTATATATTCCAAAGCAAATATTCCCTTAGTATTTTTCACATGGAAAAGATGAGGCATAGGAATAAGCAAATATCCCCAAACAACATGATCTTCCAGGTGTTCAGTGGGCCAACCTCTTGCAAGCACTGAGAAAAATAGATGGGTGGTGAGCAAAGGTGCAGGCAGCTTCATAGTGCAGTACAGCCAGTGGGAAAGACAGAGGGAACAGGCTCAGGTTAAACAATATCCACAGCCTTGTTAGCCGTAATTCCCTGTATTTACCTCCAGTTTTGTGGTTTCTCTGCAGTGAGTAAGAAGTCAATATAGGTTTCTCTTGCTGTGTCCTGGCCCCTGCACACCAATCCCTGGTGCTGGGCAAGGGGGGCCCGAGCATGGCACAAGCACAGGGGACAGGACATGGGATTACAATCAAAATTAATTCATAAGAGGAGGTAAATGGAGCTTTGTAGTGCCTCTGATTTTCATTCCTGGCTGATTCCTTAACAGGCCAACTATCTAGCATGACCATTGTCTGCTTTAAGTGTCAGCACATAAAAGTGTGCACCCATGACTATTAGCAAACAGGGCTGGAACACAAAAGGAGCTCTGCAGCCTGAGCTGCTTAGAATACTCATTTAGCACGAGACACTGGACATAATGACATCTGCATTTAAGTCCATTATACCGATGCATGTGATTTTTCTTGCCCTGGTTAGCAAATGGCCTCATATTTTTCAAATTATCCTCTGAGGTTTTAAATGATATCATGAGGGATAATGAGCCAGGCCCCAGGATGGATGATGAGACAGAAAAGGGGTCTTCTCCTTTATCCATTGCTGTGTAATAATGAAATAAGGGGCAGTCCACCAAGCTCTGCTGGTAACTATGTCCTGCATCCTGACCATGAATCTCTCTCAGCCCTCCTCCTGTTGCCACCTTTTCTAAACACGGTGGAGGAAACCACACTTTACAATGGCCAGTGTGAGTGACTAAGGCAGCAGGAAGAAGCATCCAGCTGCTAAGGCAATGAATCAAGAAAAAAATCTGGGTTAAATGCCTGACTTGAATACAGGTTTCCTTCGTGACCTTCAGAAAATCATTTAGCTGCTTGGGGCTGTTGTGCTGTGTTTAGAAAATACTCCTCCCTCCTCTGCCCCCCTCTGTCTGTTTTACCTGTTAAGCTTATAAACCCTTTCTTAGGGTGTGCTTCAAGATCATCATCAGTTTTAAGGGGCAATTCTCAGAGTCCTGTTGAGGACTCTCCTGGGAGCAGCATTCCTCCATGTGCTTTGAAGCTGATATATCCAAGAAATAATGGATAGGCTGGACAGTAAAACAGGCAGTGCAATGTGTCTGACACCTCTGCTCTGCTACCTATGTCTCTTGCATTACAGCCAACAAATAGCTTCGCCTCAAGCAGCTCCTCCAAGAGGTTCTTTGACAGCCATCAACTGTTTCTATGAGAAATTAGGTGCCTGCAGGAAGGGGAAACACCCCACAAGACTTGGAGTGTAAAAACCAGATAAATAATTTTTGAAAAAGTTTAAAAGATCAGCCAATGTTAATCTATTTCTGCATTCCTCATTCCACCCCCAGTAACTTATGATTCATCAAGTACATTTTCTAAGTATTAATTAAATAGACCAATGAATATTACACTGGGTAATGAACACAAAATGCTTATCTTGACTTCTCCCTCTTAGTAGCAGGAAGATAATAAATGAGTACTGCAAAAGGTATCTTGGAAGACTTCAGAAGCTGCTGCATCTGAAACATTTACATCCTTTTAGCTGTGAGGACATGCCTCATACTGATCAGATTGCTGTTTATTAAGCACTGGTTAACTGACTACTTGGTCTGAGACAGCTTGAGCCCCCTCAAGCCATGGTGAATAGCAATTCCCAACATAACGAGCCATAACCATGGACATTTGAACAGTGGTGCCTGTGAGAAGCAGCTGTGGAAACTCCTGATCCTTGGGTGATGGGAAACTGGCACTACTGTAATGTCTCCCTTGCACCACACCCAAGTCCACCTCCAACTTGCAGCAGGGAGGAATGACTGACAGGGCCTTGGAATCGCCAGTGAGATTACTGGTCCTTTAGGGTATGGAGAAACCCTGGCTGCTGCTGCAGGCTTCATATGCAAACTCAGCTGAATTTGGGCAAATTTAGGAATGTAGGGAAGGTGCCTGGTCACTTGTGCTTCCTACATGCAGTGGGGATAGGAGGCCTCAGGGCTACCAGGAAAAGGGCCTCCAAAAGTGCCTGTGCTGGTGCTGTGCTTTTGTGGACAGCAAGAGCTGAAATGAGCAGCAATCCCAGCTTCCACACACCAAAAGAAGCTATAAAATAAGACCATTTCTAGCATTGTCACTAACACACAGACCTGGACATATCCCAAAATGGTAAACTTATTTCACTGTGGTCTTTAACACGATATTTTGAAGCATGATCACAGCAAATGCATGTCTTGTCTACTTCAGGTGTAGATTTATCCTGAAACAGTGATATCATCCTAGTTTTTGTGATGTTGTACTCTAGTGGGAACCAAGTGGTCCAAAAGGCTTTTATCCAACAAGAAAAACATGTCTTCAACAAAAGAAAACACTCAAAAACTCCAATTCTGGTGCCATGATGTTTTCCTCCAAGAAAATTCAAATAAAACATTGAATGGACATTGGAAGACCTCAGAAGGGTTTCAACACTTGGTTTCATTGAGGAACATCTACATAAGCAGTGCCCCTACCAGAAAAAAAACTGTAATTGAAACTGGAGCCCTGACAAAGGGTCCCTCTGCCATCTGGGGAGTCCAGATCAGACAAGGGCAGAGCAAAGCAATCTCTTGTTTCTGTACTATCAAGTCTCACTCCTCAGATGACTTGCTGCTTTCAGAGGATTTCACAGCATAACAATTCAAGTGGCCTTTTTCTCCCCTGGTGAAAACACTTTTTTTCCCATGAAAAAGGAAAGTAAAACATAAAACCAGATTTCATGGAAGAAGTCAGAATGAAGCAAAAGGATTTTGGTTTTGATGTGCAGTGCTTAGAAAAGGTGGCAACAAGAGGAGGGCTGAGAGAGATTCATGGTCAGTGCAAAAAACATGTCTTTCCCTCCCCTTTCCATTGTTGCAGCATGGGCTGTGGATTCAGGGGAGTCTGCTCCAGTTCAGGTTTTCTGAGCTTGCCACACAGAAAATCCCCTAAGAGCTCTCTTTGCAAATCTGGTTTCTTTTAAGTAGCACCAATTTCCTGGTGCACATGCTTTGCATTTGACTGGGTGCATGTGTGAGTGCCAGTAGCTCCCCAGAATGCTCTCCAGTCTGGAGATGACTTGAGAAGTGGGTTTTCTTTGTGAAGATGAAGTATCATGTGCAGGCTCTGTGCTTCGAGAGACTCAGTTTTGTACAGAAAATTACCTGTGTATCTGTGTCTCTATGTGGAAAACCTTGGGAAAGATCCTTGCAGCCTTAAGAAATGCAATATTGCCCTCTAGTGATAATGAGAGTGGTCTCGTTTGATCTGATGGAACAAAAAGCAGTTCGGCTAACCTTCACTGGCATTAAAAAATAGAATAAATGTTCCTGTTTTATTCTGACCCTGGAATTAAAGAGCCTACCATCACAACTTTGAGAGCACTGGTAGTGGTGATAAGCAAAGGAGGTTCTTCAAGCATCACAGAATGTGTAAAATTACCATTTTTATCCATGAATTCAGCAGATGGAAAGCCAGCTGCACTCAGAGAGCACTCAGAGGTTCTTTTTTTAATGCTGCATCTTTTTTGCATTTCTAAAGCCAAAGAGAGAGGCACTGTCAAGGACAGGAGGTGAAACCCAGTGGAAATCAGGAAAAAAAAAATATTCAAATTTTGTGCCTCCTGTTCCCTACATTTGATTTTTTTTTTTGGGGGGGGGTATTATTTTTATTTCTCATTTGAACTCTTTTAGAGGGGGAGAAAGAGTGATAATAACAGAAGCACTCCAGCAGATGAACAAGAAGAGCTCAAAATGTTTCTCTCACTCCTAGTGAGCAAGCAGTTGGTTGTATCTGTCAGGAAATAAACTATTTTGAAGGGTCTTCAGAAGATGCTTAGGAGCACTAAAAAGCTTTTACCTTTGCCCCTGAAAAGGTTACATTTAAGGCACTCTGCTCTGCAAATAGCTCAGCACAGACAATCTCTCCGGGGCTTGTGTGAAGCCCCAGGAGTGTCAACAGGTCTCTCAGCTCCACTCCCAGACCACAGGGTCAAGGAGTAAGGTTTCTCTGTAACTGAACCCTGCATCTCAACCCAGATTTCTAAGGTATCTCATGTTTTTTATGTTCCTGATGCAGACAGCATTTCCCTGGCACCTTCTCTATTCCAATTGCCTCTGACAAGGCACGATAGTACTGGAATTCATGTAAGGAACATTGCTGCCACTGTACTGCAACTTAAAAGTTCACTATAGAACAGGGTGGGCAGACAGATGGGAGGGGGTTTCCTTACTTAAAACACAGAGTAAACGCAAAATTCACCTTAATCATTCACTGAACCTACCTGGGCTTCATCTCTTATTACAGGAACATACAATGTACTTACATGTAGCTATCAGTCATTAACTTTGACCATGTCCTGAGCTTTTTTCCCCAAAAGGTGTCAAGGCAAAATTAAGGGCTGGAGTCAGTTCAAGCCAGAGGTAAAAACTCTCATGGAGTTCACTGCCAAAGGATGAAACCTTCAAAGCAGGCAGGACATAGAGCCCTGAATTGACTTACACATATCACGAGCTTTCTGCAAATATTTGGGGTAATCAGCCAATGCAAAAGAGTGGGGTTTTCTGATATTGAGGGTTTGGGCTGGTCAGCTTTCTACTGACTTCTCAGAAGTCATCTCAGCTCAAAAACCTAAATAAATAAACAAACAAATAAATTACTGGTATTCCCAGTCATAGCAGCATTGCTACTCATGGTAAATTGTGCAAGGTTCTTAACTGTTGCTGGTCGCTTACGCTGTGACCATAGCTGAGGTGGACAGGGAAGGGATCCAGAAGTGGATTTCTGCTGGTGAACGTTTTAGGAGATGCAGGTCAACAGCACAGAAATGGGTAGGTTAGGTAACGGAGTGAGGAAGAAACGCCAAGATGTGATCCAGTTCGTCTGGCATGGCTGGGCTGGTGGTGACTGATGGTGTCCCAGAACACACACAAGCCTCTTTCATCACCCCTATCCGTCATAAATCAAAGAAACTTGGCTTTTAGTATACTCATCACGTCTCTGTTGACCACATTTTTCATTGAATGTCTTTGTTTTCCTCCCCCCCCCCCAGTTCCTCCTTGTGTCTTAACCTCCCGCTTTCCCCTTCAGGTTCTACATCGAGAGCATCTCCTATCTCAAGGACAATGCCACCATCGAGCTGTTCTTCTTGAACGCCAAGTCCTGCATCTACAAGGTGAGGACTCGGGGGGCTCTGGGGGGCACTGGGGTGTTCTGAGACACCTGGATCTGCATCCCCTGACCCAAAAAGTACAACCAACCTCCTCCTCACGCCTGACCTCGCTTGGCCAGCTGCCCTGACGGCGTTTCTGAGGCGAAACGCCCCTTGGAATTAACTCTTGCCGTTCGTAAGAGGGAATCTGCTGCTAAACTGATCGACTGACTTGCATTGAGAAGGAAACGCCTGGTTTTTTATAAGGCTTAAAACGTGAGGGTGGAGAAGCTGGTTTTGTGGGGCCGGGCTGAGGGGGGGATGTCATGGCCGGTTCCCGCCGGCAGAGGGCGGGAGGGGCCGCGCGGGCGCCATCTTGGGTGTGCGGGGCGAGTCTGTGGGAGGGGACACGCGTGTCTGTGAGGCTGTGCGTGGTGAGGTGGTGCGGGGCACGCGTGGGAGCGCGACAGGGTCAGCGGGGGCTGCGTGTGTGAGGGGGGTGCAGGCGTGTGTGGCTGCCAGGGTTGTTTGTGCGGCCCTGCCAGGGTTGAGTGTGTCAGGACCTCGTGTAACCGCGTGTTTGTGGCAACCCCGCGTGTGAGTG
>NW_009953811.1:3286356-3316989 GCF_000747805.2 Chaetura pelagica
TTCAGTGCCGCCAGCCAAACCCTACAAGTGAAAGGGCAGGGTGCAGAAAATGAAGCTGGCCCAGAAACGGCAGAGGTGGAGGCTGGCTGGCTGGCCGGGTGGGATGGATGGGCAGCTCGATGTGTGGGACTGGGTGAGGTTTTTCAACAGCTGGGATTCCCTGGGAGGATCCCTCCTGCCTCCCTCTGTGCTGGCAGAGGCTATTCCTGGTGACTCACCTCCATCTGCCAGGGAGGAAGAGGCAGGAAAAGAAAACTGTAGTCAAGAGTGATTGTACTGCCAGCCCACAACTCTCAGCAGATTTGTGATCTGCTAAAACCACAAGCTTACACTGAGTTTGGACCCTCACGTCAACATGTCCTGAAATGCAGGGACTAACTTTGCATCTCCCAAAATGCAGGGTAGAAGCCAGAAAACGCCTTTTTTTTTTTTTTTTTTTTTTTTTTTCCAGTGCCAAGGAAAAAGGCAGGGCTGCTGAGCTGAGCTGTGCAGAGCTTTGCTCTCCCGGCAAGGCTGTAATTAGATGTGCTTAGTCAGCCCTCTCCAGCAACAAGCGCAGTGAGCGTCACATTTTGTTTCCTGGGGAAAAGCTCCTTTTTGGAGTATTGCCAGGAAAAGCTTACACTGTTGGTTTTTGGGGGTTTTTTTGGAGAAAGCGTAACGAGAAAAAAAAAAAGAGAGGGAGGGGGCAAAGAGAAAAGTGCCTACGGATCTAGGTTGATTTATTTTAGTCTGACCTCTCCTGAAACCATTACTTTGCACATTCAAGCTGACTGTCATCTCCATCCAAAAATAGCCCTGCTGGATTCCCAGTCTCCCATGCGGGTCCTTTCCCACTTGACTTCCAGCCACAATAAGCCCTGCTGTGCTATTTAAAAAGGCGCTGAATTTGAAAGGTGAGGGCAAAGTCTGTGCTCACAGGGCGAGCACCCAGCCAGCACGCCTGGTGATTCCTCTCCGTGTAGAGAGGTGTCTGCACACAGCCAGTGCTTGTGGTCCCTGCAGCTAGCGGGGTGTTGCAGGCTCCCAAATCTTGAAAGCTTCCTTGCTGCACAAAAAGTTTCCTTGTTGGGACTTCCCACGGATGGCTTCACCCCAAGCTCCCCTGCTCCCCAGAAAGACTGTACTGTGTATGATACAAGTGTAGTTCATAATGCTATGCTAGCACTTTAGACATTTCCCTGTTGATTCTTCAGACACACACCCTCAAATCTCCCCGTGCACAGGGCTACTGAAGTTGGGAAAGGAGAAAACTTATGACAGTTTAGTCTGGGGCTGCTGGTTCCCTGGGTTGTTGGGTGCTGGCTCTGCATTGGGTGCTGCACTGCTTTGGCTGTTCCCACCATTCCTCGTTGCCCACCCTGTTGTACAATGAGACATTCAAGGACCCACACACCCAAATCATTGCACAGGACTAGCAAGCCAGTGCTGCCCAGAAAGGCCAAGCCACTGAACAAGACAGGACTTGGCATCAGGCACTGTCCCTCAATCAGTCAGGGTGTTTAATTACTAGCATGGTCTGACACAGGTTTTGGCATGTGCGGACTAGCCCTGTCCCAGGCTTTACTTGGGCAGTGTCCAGGGCTGAGCACCTGTTCCAAGAGGGAAGACAGTTGAGGTAACCCTGTCTGGGACTGGGAGAGGAAGGAAGAGCATTCAGTCATGCACTATCTGTCCTGTACCACGTACCCTTAGGGCCAGGGAATGGGCTCTGGCCCACTTCACCCACTAGTATAGACTTGCCACAGCAACATGTGGTTGCAGGGGCTGGTTTGTCCATGCACTGCCTGGTGCTACAAGGAGAGAGGAAGACCATGCATTCTGGTTCTGCTCTGTATCACCCCTTGCTATGGGGTTTGCCTGTCGGCCCCGGCCCAGCCTGCAGCTGAATCAACATCTCGCACCAGCCGCTTCCCTTGGCACACGCACGTCGTTAGTGCAGGTGTCTGCCTGAACCAGGCCGTTCAGCTCAGTGGGGAAAGGTGTGTTTATTGCCCGTAGCAGAGCTGGTCTTCACTCCCCAAGGAGTTGTTATGAAGGTGAAGGAAGTGCTTATTTTAAAAAGCTGGCACTGGTGAAAGCCAAGGACACCTGGATCTTATCCTCTGTTTTGTTCCCTTTGTTTTTTATTTTGCCAGAGACAAGCCAACGCAGCGATTGTGGCTTGTAAATGAGGTGTGGCCGTGACTTGGCTGGAGCACGGATCACAGCACTGATCTATATTTGGATCACTCATTTCTTGCCAGATGAAATAAAATATTAAAAACAGCAGCTTAAATAAATAAAACAGAAAAACCACCACAGGAGTGAGCTGAACAGTGACCCAGTTTGCATGGCTACGTACGTAGGAGACAACATAGGAGATCTAGTTGTAGAAGACAGGCCTAAACAGCATTGCAGTAAAAACCCCCTATCTTGCCACAAGCAGGTACCAGGAATGCAGGAGAGCACACCTGGCCACAAGATTAATGTTCAAGCCTCCCATCCCAAGCATCTTTGATGCCAGGTCTGCATCCCACACATTCAGATAGAGCAATGCCTGGACCCCTTGGATCTGTGACTACTATCTGAACCACAAAAGGACTCTGAGAGGATCTCATGGAACCATCAGTGTCCTTCATGTGACAACAGTGTCAAAGCAAAATACTCATAATTTCACCTGACCCTCCAACTTTGCTTTCACCACCGACTGGATCCTGTAGAATGGAGCAGTGAAGATCTACCAAAAGATTAGTTTTCACAGCTCATTCTCAAAGCAACCCCAGCTCCAGTGCTCATGGGGAAGAAGGGACTGAGCTGCCACCCTGCAAGAGGGAATATGGCTCTTTCTCCTGTGATTTTACCCTGGCAATAGCCAGAGAAGATCTATGGGTGCTTTGACACAACCTCAGTGAAGACAGATTTTCTCATTTCTTTAATTACTACTATGAGCCAAAGACAAGGCTGTGTTCCCCTGAAGCATAAGTGATGTTTGGGGGATAAAAAAATACATTTCCCAGATTACCTTTCACTAAATCACACAAGAAAATAAAAATTACCCTGATCCTCCCCCTTCCACCTGTCTTCTCCCTGTTCCTCCCCAGGAATCCCTTCATGCCACATCCAGTTATGCTTCATTTACCAAGCCAAATATTTGGCTTTCTCCACATCTGAGTGTGCAGGTTCTCCCTCATGTTGGTCTCCAGGAGCACAGGCAATGCTTTGAAGCACAGCTGGGGAAGAAAACTGGTACCACACGCTTCACCATGCAGTAGCCAGGAGGAGATGCATGTCCTTCTTGCAGGGGCTCAAACTGACTCCACTCTCTTTTAATTTCTTGTTTCCTTTACCTTTCAAGGAACTCATTGAGGTTGACAGTGAAGTGGTGTTTGAACTGGCTGCCTACATCTTGCAGGTAAGCACCCACCTTCTTTCCCTTCGTGCTTCCTTGTGTTGCATTAAATTTCCTGACCGGCCAAATCCAAAACAGCTGCCCAGAAGTGCAAGGGCAAGATGCCTTTGCACCATTTGCATCATTTATACCAATGCAAGACCAAGCAGACCTCAAGCCAGACCTCTCCAAGCATGGAGCAGATTCTACTGCCCAACATTTTGCATATATAACTGCATATTATGCTTGTACTGCCACAGGTATCCAGTATCATGGGGTATGATGTATAGCCAGAGAACATCTGAGTGATTAATGCAATTTCCTAGGTGAAAAAATTTCACCATGAGAACAGTTAGACAATCTCCCAAGGGAAGTGGTAGATTTTCCTACACAGTTTTAAGACTTAGTACACAGTTTTAAGACTTAGCTTGACATGGGCCACCTCATTTAAACTGTATTATTACCTAGGAAGATTGGACCAAATGATCCTTCAAGTCCCTTCCAACCTGACATTCTATGATTCTATGAAATCCATTTACAGTGGGTTCTTCTCCAATGCCTTTATTTGCAAATGTTTCCCTGATGGAGCTTGCCCCTCTGATGAGCTCCATACGCTTCTATAAATGCAACTGCCTGTATTCTCCAAGGTGGGCAGAAGGGCTTAAAGGTGTTCCAAAAGAATTGACCAGAAAAAAAAATAAAAGTTGTTTTTTCGTCCTGCTCTTCAGGAAGAGGGAAAGGGTCACAGAGCAAATTACCAGCAGCAGTTGGTAAATCTCTAGTTCCCAAAGAGGGATCTTTTCAGGGTAGTGGAGGTGTTTTTGTGAAAGTTAATTCAGGAGTATGACTGTGGGAACAGATCAGAGATAATTGTCAGATGATTCCTGTTCCCCTTTTGTACAGTGTAGTTTTCATTATTTTTCCCATCAGCCAGGAAGCTGTGAGGAGCCATGTGAGCAGAGAAGCTATCCCCTCAGCCTGCACCAGTAACTAAAGTGCATTGCCCTTCTACAGCACTTTCCATGTTAAAGAAGCAATTAATGTGTAGGGATTTGAATCTTCATTAAAATCGTTCTATGTAACAAAAATGGAGTGAGACAGTGAGGATGGGGGACTCAATTAAAAGCACATTATAGAAATTGCATGTTGGCTGTTGGGGGAATACGCATCAAACAACAGGCTCATTGTGAGAAGAAGCAATAGGGTTATGAATCTATTGTCTGCTCATCCTAATGAATAACTTGAGCTCTTAGTAACTGTACAGCCAGATCCAGATCTGCCCCTGTAACCCTCCTTGCTGTGATTGTTTCTCATGACAAACACAGGATGTTACGTGTATTCCTGTAGTAGTTTGATGTGTAATTTAATGAAAACAGTCAAAACAAGCCACACCTCTGTTGTCTGTAGCCAGAAATTACTACAACCCATGTTTGTGACAGTATCTAAGCAAAACAAGAGGAATCATACTGCATTTTGTCCTACTTCTCACTTCAGCATTGAGGTCAAAGAACTGAAGTATAGACAATCTACCCTACAAAATTGGTTTTTAAATTCAGGATGCTCATCCCTTTTCAGGCCAGGGCATATCCTTTGGGCGTTGCTCTATGTTGGACTATAGTCATTATATCATAGAATCACAGAATGGTTTGGGTTGAAAGGGACCTTAAATATAATCTAGTTCCATCCCCCCTGCATGGACAGGGACACCCCCTCAGTAGACCAGGTTGCTCAAAGTCCCACCCAACCTGGTCTTGAGCACTTCCAGGGAGGGGGCATCCACAGCTTCCCTGAGCCACCTGTTCCAGTGTTTAAGGACTCCTTCCTATGAACCAGGGGTAAGCTTGTCTGCTGTTCAGTTCAGGAAACAGGAAGATAGTAAAGGACTGCTTTAGTCTGCAGCCTTATTTCAAATTGCTATGTTAACAGAACAAATTAAAGTACTACCAAAGCTCTGAACTTTACCCCAGTTTCATTGCCCTTCTCTGGACACACTCCAGCCCCTCAAAATGTGTGTTGCATCTATTGAGGAGGGGACTCACCAAATTTTGAGGATTCACCAGATACCCAGTAAGACTCAGGTACTCCTCTATTCACTGGAGAGAAACCTTATCCAGCCCTTTAACATCAGGCTGTGTTGGTAGTAAATAGAAATAACTAGATATATAAGTAAGGGAGCTAAATACTCCTCCAAACACCCAGCAAGGAGTTAGAGAAACCTGTGTCTTGCGTCCCCTTGAAAGCTGATAATGAGCTTACTTTTTGAAAGTCTTAATTTCTAGAAAATAATCAGAATATTTGTAAAAAGAGTCAAGGGAATTGCAGTCCCAGAGGCTGCAAAGCCACTGAGACTTCAGAGGTCTTCTAGTAATGTGGTATCCACACTGACCAAAAAAATTACTTATTTACTAGCATTATTTCCTGCAGCTTCTTGGGTATTTACTAGCAGAATGAGGAATTATCTGGCTCTGCATTAAGCAAACCTTTTGTTTGTTAATCTGCCCGGTTCACTGCATGTATCATGGCACTTGACATTAGATACTGGTTCCAAAAAATACATGAGGAATCAATTACGACAGGAAATTGCTGCTAAATGAGTTTTGCAAATGGAAAATCTTGAACAGTTGTTTACCTTTTTTTTTTTTCAATTTTTAATGGTACATTTTTAATTTTTCTTTCTCATTTTACAGGAGGCAAAGGGAGATTTTTCAAGGTAGGTGATCTTAAAAGCTTTTGCCATTATGTGCTGTGAGAATGAATCTGGAGAAATCACTGTGTGAGGGATGCAACTGGGTTATAACTGTGTAGCAACAGGAATATACACATTGGTAATATAGACATTGTGTTTCCTGAAAACAGTTCTTCACAAAACACAGCCTTTGACTAGAGAAGGCCTTGCAAACAGCATTGTTTGTGACTTTGTTATTGCAAATCTCTTTATATGTCCATGAAGTTCAGGAAATAGACTAGTCTTCGGAAGGAAATTGCTAAGGAAATGACTCTACAATCACTGTTATATCAAAGACCCGGCCAGAGGCAACATTGAAGTTCCATCACTAATTGATATTTCAGCTTGAATTTGGACAGAGTTCTCAAAATCACAACTTAGATGATTGGTTTTGTTGAACTTCCGCTATCCCTTGAGCCAAATATTCAGACTTGCTGGAGGAAATTCAAAGAGATGAACTGTGTTTGGTGTTTCAGGAGGCTGTTAGTGAAATGCCCAAGAATTTTCATTTAAGCTGACAGTATCTGTCAGTTCTGTATTAGCAGTGACCAAAGGTCAGATAGCTGTTTCATGCCTCATGAGAGAAACATGGAAGTTCTTCACCTGAAGCCCAGGCAAACTATCTATGCTAAAAAATCCACAAACTCCATGTATTGCTTTTGTTGACCTGAATGTAAGTTCAGCTGGAGGACCACAATATCCATTCAAGTTCGTTTCAGAGGAGAAAACAAGGTAGGAATGGGCAGTGAGGTTGAACTGCCAGATAAGCTGAAAGTACCTTTTTTGTCAGGATTGATTTACACTGAGAAGACTGTATGCACCCATTGGAGATTGTGAGTAACAGGCAGAGCAGATGAACAGCTTCCACCATTTGGTGGTCTGGGATTTCTAGCCAGCTAAAATTGAGACAAATCACTGAGAAGGAACAATGAGTTGAAAATATTGCTTATGTATCATGAAATCTGAGATGACATAAGGTAACCCTTAGTAAAAGGAAGTTCAAATTCAGCCTTATCATTTCTCAAAACCTTCATCAACTTGCAAAATCCTGACATGCATCTGACCACAGAAACACAAACCTAGTTTTGTTTCATTTTTCAGTTCCACCAAATTTGGAATAACTGAGCTACCAGCAGTGTTTATTTAGGGGGCACTGGAGCACATGCAGTTCTTTTCCTCTTCAGTCTTGGTTTTCCATGCACTGCCAAGTGCTCAGCCCAGTGGAGCTGAGCCAAGCAGAGTTTTACCTCTCAAATCTGTGATGAACCACATCTTCCACTGGTTTTGCTATGAAGAACAATATTTAATGTTTCTCAGAATGTCTTTGACATGACAAAAACACACCCAAAAAGTGTACTTTTAGACCATGAAACACAGAATAGAAAGGAATCTGATGGCTCAGGCTAATAGGACTGAAAGCATTTTATCTTCAAGTATCTGTTCCAGACCAGAAGCATAACCAGCCAGTGGAAAGCATCCATTTGCTAAAAGCTGTTTGATGTCCTTGTAAAAGGGATGATTAAGTTTATCACAGTGCATTTCTCTAGACCTCAGAGAAATTAGGAATCTTCTCTGAGTGCACAGAAGATACCTCAATACATGGTGGTAACCTCTTCCTCCACATCAATGTGCCAGTCACCATCAGCCCTGTTAAAACAGTTAGCTCTTAGAGCTTTCCACCTGTGGATCACAACAGTTTGAAGTGGACAGGGGAATCCCTACATCCAAGTCAATCAGAGAAGTGGTGTCTTAATAACAACTTGCTGGCACTGCCAGGGATCTTAATTTATAAAATATGGTAAAGCAATCTGCCTTATTAGTGGAGTTTAAAGCCTATTCTTGGAAGTAGGTAGAAGAATACTATCCTGACCCTCTATGGTTAGGAGAAGACTTAGCATCTCCATGGCTGTCTGTCCAGCAGGTTCCCTCTAACATGCACTGACATGGGTTTATATGCTGGGTGAGATCCAGATGCTACTGAAGTCAACATGAGGTCATTGTGGTCAAGATTTTGCCTGCTGAGATTTGTGGTTATTCATATCAGAAGTGTAAAATCTGGGAGGCAAATCAAGCCTGGGGCCAGCCAGAGAAACTGCAGATGGAAACAAATGTTCTGACTTCTCTTAGGGCTGAAGTTACCTTCAGTGTTTGAAGTTAGTTGAAGTTGAAATGCTGTTTGAAACAGAAGTGGCTACTCTTTGAAACAGAGAAGCTCTGCAGTTGTAAAGGTCTTGCTGCTGAGATTTAAAGATAATATGTTGTGCAGGGCATCATACATTGCGTGCAGGCTGAACTCTTGAACTCTTGCTTTCTTTTTGAAGAAATAAGTTAATTCTAAAGGATTGCAGGCTTGGAACACAGACTGCAGATTTCCCACACCTGTCCTGTCTACTGCCACCATAAGATTTATAGCCTGTAAGCCTACAAGTTTCTCCTTGGCCCTGATCCAGAAAAGTGCATAAGCACTGGCTCATTGGTAGCAATGGGAGAATTGCTGTTCGCCGTGAGAGCCTCCCTAGGGGCCGCTGCTGATCACCTCAGGTGCTGGGATAGTCAATGAAAAATTGTCAAAATTCAGCTGCAGGTTGACACCTGCCCATGTTGGCCTGAGCGTCATTTCCTCCAAACCCCACTGTTCCCAGGTGGTGAATCACAAGGGGCTGGTTCAGGGCTCCTGAATGCAGTTGCAAGTTTGCTTTTTGGGCCTCACAGGAGCTCAAAATCGGAACTGATCTTATGAACTCCAATGGTCAGTTTTCTACCTCTGTGAACTGATGCACGTCCAGTGGCAGCAGCTCCCACTGCTGCTTTGAAGGAAATCATTCCATGCCTCAGAATAACAATTACACTTACTTACTTACTTACTTACAACACTCCTCTTTCCTTATCCCAGAGGGGGCTTATGTGTCATTTCAAGTATATATTCTGCATCCTTTGGAAAGGCATCATCATGTATGAGTCTGTGCTAATTTTTGCCACCTTGTAGTATTGCCTAACTCAGGCATTGCAATGACTACCCAGTGCTTGGTAAGCCTGGAGAGCACTTAGTTTTGAGTCACCCCTATCAATCTCAAACTAAGATGCCACAATAGCCCTGACAGATCAGTTTGGCATCACAGAGAGCAATTTGGCTAAGGCCTTTTCCATTTCTAATGTGTGTTTCATTTCAGAAACAAACCCATCAGAAACCCAGAGCTCCTGAATCCATTTAGATCAATTAAGAAAAATATTTCTCAGTGTTTGCAGTAAGTTTGCTGTAGCTAATTCCTCAGACAGACTCTCATTGCTAGGTTTCTTCCAGTTAAGCAACATGAGACATTTCAAGTGAACCCCAAGTATCTCCCAGCAACATACAAAAGAACAAGGGAGGAAAGCAAACAGCCAGTTTCCTGATAAGCAGAATTTCACAATCATTTCAACGTTTGGGAAGATGGTGATCTAACATAGTTTCAGAATTACTTTTCCTTCTGTGTAACCAAGTGATATTTAACCAATTAGAATTTATGAATGGGTTACAACACCCAGGCTGCACTCTTGCAACCTTATGGAGAAGATCCTAAATACTGTATTTCAAACAGTACCATTTAATCCAAGAATTTCAGACTCTACATTTCCTCTTTCATTCAACAGAATTACTTATCATACTGAGAAGAGTTAATAACTTTAACCTGTAGTCTTGTTTTGTTACTAATCATTGTTATTACACATGCTGGAAAATGCATGGATTTCCTTAAACGTAACTGCATCTGTAATGTTGCTCAAAATTATTACAACCAATTTGCAAAAATTGTTATTCACAAAATGCTGATGAAGTGGCAAGGTAGACCTCTTACCCTCATGTGTAGACAGAAGTACACAGATGTGGAGACTCATTTACTTGGCCAAGAGTCATTAAACAGGCAGTGCTAGAACTAAGATCAGAACTCAGGGATTCCTGTCTTCTAGGTCTACTCTCCAGTCAGTTGACCTTGTTTCTGGATATAAAACCAGCTTTCAGGAACCCATGCAAATGGCTTTTCCAGTTCAGTTTTCATATTGCTATTCAGTCTTTTCAATATTTTAAGTTCAGTGCAAGAATAAAGTGGTCAGGAGAACACAAAGAAAGTGTATTTGGACCCTTTTCCCTGCATGTTAATAAATCTCTATCAAAAGCACCCTTCCATCTACAGCAACCTTGGAGGTTAGACACTTTTGACTAGAAAATAAATGCAGCACAAGTGACCAGATTAAAAAAACACTTTCTAAATACAGTAATAATATTAACACAGTGAGATATTTCACTAGAAAGAGTGGGAAAAGCAGGAAGTACAAAACCACTTGTGACCCTGCTGGAAACATTTTAAAAATTAAGGGGTTTGGTGTTTTAAAAAGAGCCAAGAGGGAAGTGACCTCATGGCCACCAGTTCAAATGCAACCTGAGTAATTATTTTTTTTTCCCTTTTCTTGATTTGACATCCTTTTGGGAGTCAGAATTCATTTATCTTGAGACACGTCTTGCCAGAAGACTTAGTGAATACATGGACTGTGGAATGAAATACCTTTTTGTTCCTGGAAGTGATTACCTGCAATTCATTTGGTGCTTTGAAGTTGTGAGGCACTACCTTTTTGGTATTTTCTAGGTACTGAGCAGAAATGCTAATCCTATGCAACAAATTCACTAAGAATGTTTTTTCTCTGATTCTTAAGAGATTTTTTTTATCCCACTGCAAGCAAGCTTTGCTCCTTACTGACAGAAAAGAGGGAGCTGAGTGGTGTTAGCCCTTTCTTTTCTGGGAGCTGTTACTGATTCAGGCTTTTTCCCAGACTCTCAAAGATAGTTACTCACCACCAATCTTGCCCTACTTAACCATTTTCTGGGCTTAGAAAGTCCCTGTTTGGAAATTACTCCCTGTTTTCCCAGAAAAGTTTTGGAAATTTCTCAACTTCCTCCTATGAGCAGCCAGCCTCAGAAATTCTTCACTTGAGAGCAGTGACTGCTGCTTGGTCTCCGATCGTGCTGGGTTCTGGTTTGTTGGGGGTTTTTTTCCCCAGTTTCTTTCAAAATGTCAAAAAACTCCGTAAGAGCTGAGTATGCTCATGCTGTGGAGGAGACATCTCTGGGCAAACCCAGCAAACTCTGTTAACAACAACAGCTTGTTTTTTGGGCTGCCAGTCACAGAGCAGGGTGTCCAGATCAGGAGATAACACGGAAAATAGCAGCTTCTTGTTCAGACTTGTGCAGATATTTACCTGCCATGGAAGAAAAAATCTGAATGGTTTTTGAGCATTTGCAGTTATAAAGGAGGATCTATCTGATGGCCAAATGACCATGAGATTTAGGCAGCAGTGGGTCTTCAAACACTGTGAAGAGTGATTTGATTTGAGGTGCCATGAAGTGGCTTTCTATGTGTTTAGCATGGAAGTGGTTGCCTTAGTCATTTCTTGTAAGTGCTGTTCTGCACATCTTCACTCTGCAAAATTTGAACCTAATTAGAATTTGGGCATGTCTGTCATAGATTTGTCTTGACTAGAAGTTGCAGTCCTGTTTTGAAACTCCTGAATTGATTTTCAGGGCACTACCATGATCATAAAAACCCAAAATGTCTGCACCAGGATTTATGTTAGTGGTTTACCCTATGGCTCAACCTAGCAATTAACCTGCAAACTCCAATTAAGACAAACCTGCCTAGGTCTCAGGCAGAGACCACTGCTTGGGTGTGCAAATGTAGAAATGATGTGGGAAGATTTTTACAACAACTCAAGATCATGTCTCTACAAGCATCCATACAGACTGTCCCAGAGACAAGAATGAAACTCAGGATGACCCAGCATTTCCTAGGGCTCCTTGGGCCTTTAGCAGATGTTAAGGATGGCTGGTCTACAGCTGGGAATGCTAAGACTACCTGTCTGTCTGGTTAATGGCCCTCTGCCCTACAGGAGAAGAAAGTGGGCTGGGAAATCTGGAGCTCTGGAAGAGGGGTTTTTCTCCACAGCTCCAGAAAGCTCCACACTTTTTGGCGAGATAAAGGGCAGTGTACAAGAAGGCAAAAAAATCCTCCTGCTATTAAGTAGTAAACGAAAACCTTAATTCTTTGGCATTCCTCAGTGTCCTGTCTGGCCCTCTTGGCTTGCATTTATATGATTTTAAAAGTAACAGCAACAGTCTTCCTTCCCAAGTCTTTGAGGAAGGTTGTTTTTTTTTCCATATGCACATAATTCCTTGTGTGTTTAAAAATGGGAAGGGAGGCATTTTGGGTTTGTAGGAGTAAATCCCATGGTATAATTTAATCTGTGAGAATCTGTCTCCTGTTTCATGAGCTTCCTAGTGTGCAGTGATGCTGCTCCAGTGGCTACTGTGACCACTAGAGGTTGCAGAGAGGAGAATGTTAATAAAGTTGTTGAGACTGGTCCCACGGAGGGTTTTGGGAAGCAGGACATAAATTCAAGCTGGAGTCTTACCAGGGAAGATGTTGTGGAAATGTCAGGTCATTGAAGCAAGAGGCTAAGAACAACCTGTGATACTAAGAAAGCAAATCATTACTTCTTGCAGCAGGTTGTAAGGTTTTAAAGGAAGGTGCTTTATTGCACCTGAAAGCATTACTTTTTCTTCTCTTGTTTTTTTCTCTGTATGAATATGTCCATGGTACCTTGCTCAATGAAATGTGACATGGTGGCTTTTGTGTCCGGTCACTGATAGGAAGTACTTCAACGTAACCATCTGGAAGAGCTTCTCTCCAATTTTGATAATAGAGGGAAAAGTTAACTGGGCTGCCATAAAACAAATAAAGAGAGAAGAAAAAGTGCCTTTTGTTAAAGAGGAACAGATGTAGAGCTGTAGCCGCCTGCCAGCTAGGTCAGGTTATATCAAATATTGTGGTTGTTTTCTTGTAGCCTGATCCTCCTTTTGAACTCTCTTTCAGCAATGAAGTTGTAAGGAATGAATTAAAGAAGCTGCCAGCCCTTCCAACGCCAGCACTGAAGGAGCATCCTTCCCTAGCTTACTGGTAATGTATCATTCTGCTGAGAATTCTGCTGCTCTGCCAATAAGTGATCTGAGAGTGGAACAGAGATGCAGGGATTCTTGCATTCTAGCCCTGGGTTTACCACTGACTCATTGCATGATTCTGCACCAGTAGAGCTACCACCCTGGGCCTCCATTTCCCTGCCCACTAAATGGCTGCACTAATATCTGGCCAGAAAATTCACTGTAAGTGTGCAAGTGTCTGATGAAACCAAGAGGCCTTGATATGCCATTTCCCTTCCCAGCAATTTGCATCTGTGCAAAAAGCTTTCCCAGCTTGAAATGTCAACCTTTTTAACTGCTCTGTGTTATTTTTGAGTGACTGAACTTCTTCATGCAAGTCCTTTCTGTATGGCATAGCTGAAGTAAAAGGGATGTATTCCTCCTTGTATATTACCTAGGTGATGTTCAGAGGTGGATGCTTGTGAGCTCAGTTTTTATTGCAGTGTAGGAGCAGGGTCACAATTAAATTCTGTATGCCCCACACACAGAGACTGTGTGCCACCCTGCCTATCCCTTTTATCTCTGCAAATAGGAAAGAATCTGGGCAAAGACTGTTCACTAATGGGGAGATGCTTTCATTTTAATTTCTGTTGCTCCTCTTTCATGTTTGTCTTTAATGCATTACCCTATAAGCCTGGGGGTGGAAGTGAACTTCTTTATCTGCTACTTCTTTTAATTTCAGCATCTTGGTAATCTGAAGATCGTAGGGAGAAACAAAGAAGTTTGTAGCTTATGATCTCAGCTCTTCCCTCTGCCAGGAAGGCCATCCACTTTTTCTAGTATGGCTACAATACTAGAATTAGCTATACCTAATAAGCAAGCTATTCTATGAGGTCTCCTAACCATTTTCTGAGCACATCAGGAGAAACTCAGGTGTCCCCAGCTGAGGTTAGGAACACTGACACAAAAACTCTGGATCATCACAAGCTCCTGGTGTTTATGTCTAGGAAACAAACCAAACCAAATCTTTATGAAAAAGTGATAAATGGAGGCTGCCGTTTCACTAGAAGAAGCATAGTCTCCCTCTTCAGAGCATCTGTTTCCTTCTTCCAGGAATTAATCCACACATGACAAAGCAGTGCATTTCCAGCCAGGACAGTGGCCTGGTCTGACTGATGACTGGTAGCTCTAGCTAAAAGTCACCATGAGAGGAGCAGTGGGAACAAGTAGCCATGGACAGGGAAGGCAAATCTGACCCTTCATCAGCAACACAGACTGAGGTCTTATTGAAGTGCCCACCCAGCCTTTGTGCCAGTTGTCTGTGATGGTATTTTACACAGGAAAGCAGTGACAACCCACAAGGCCTGTCAGGCCCTGCCTGCCCATCAGGATCTGTCTGCCCCCACTGTCAGCGAGTGTTTGTCAACATATAACATAGTATGTTAACATGATGTTAAGGATTTCTGCTGGGAAATCTCAGTGAGGTCTGGGCCTGTCTCTGTGCATTAGACACTCTCCTTGGGTTTGGGCTTTATTGAATCACCTAAAGCAGGAAGAGCCATGTAAAGACCTCATGCTCAAAATGGAAGTGCTTACAGTTATACACAACATACAGCACTTCTTGCAGCTGTACTTAATTTTGTGGGAGTTCTCATGTGACTGAGAACAGGTTGCAGGTTGGGAAGCTGGCTGTTTCCAGTGGGGTAATAAAACCAATGGCTACAGTCCTGTGACTCCCTTGTGATTTCACTTCACCCAGGTCTCAGAGACCTCTTAGACATCAGTAGTTCATTATTCTTTAATGGTGCCATTTTCATCAACACCCACAGAAATGCTGAGTGCTCTCAACAAGAGGTTGCTGGTGAATTGGGCAAAAAGCCTCTGAAGTACAGATCAAACCTCAGTGATCTAAGAGGGCAGCTTTTTAAAACTGTGTTTTCTGACCCTTCTGCTTTGCAAATTGCACACTGGACACAAATTCCATCCTGTTCTTTTCTGTGTGCAATCACTTTTATGCTTCCGCTCTTCGGCATTGGCACAAAGAACAACTGAATTTCCAACTCTGGAAAGAAACATTTAAAACATAAGGGGTGGGATGAGTTATTCCTTTAGTTAGTTTAAAACAAAGAAAAGATTCCTATGCTATATTTGCATAAGCGGAAAGGTACTAATAGGTGATAAAATGGATAATCAAGTAAACTATCTTCAGCAAGATAGTCGGATAGCTCTGCGTGAAATACAACATTTCTATCACACACCATGAAAAAGCATCACCTGTTGCTCCTATCAAATGTAGTAAGACCAGTGGGATGAGTCCTGGATTCTTAGGTGCAGCAAGGGCTTAATCAGCACAGTTTGGTGCCTCCAGCTCCACCTTCATGGAGACTTCTGGTTGCACACCCTTGCTGCAGGCCTTTCCCTTCACTGTAACATCTTGGAGGCCTGCAGACATCACCACAAAACTGAAGGTTGTAATTTTTATAGCATCAAGTTGTTGTTTCCAGCTCTCTACAGATTAAGAATCAGTTGCACACCTTGTTTTCAAGTATCTCTTCGCATCACTGATTACTGGTGAAGCAAGCAGGGGCTTTTTGCTGTGGTTTGTTTTTTTTTTCTTTTAAATGAAAGCTGAGCTTTTGGTCCTCCCACACAGTCCAGGAGCTGGGCCCCTGAGTTTTGATTTCTCTTGCCCATGCATGGAAACAACATCATTATGTTAGACACAAAACTAATCACAGAGACTGGAAAGAACCTTTAGAAAATGTGGTAATTCACAGTCCTCCTTTCCAGCCACTGGCATTGCATTTTAACTCAATTCAGATCCTTCCCAAGAAGCCAGCCCAGTACTAGGTTGTCAGTAACAAAGCAAGGAGGAGATGCAACAGCACAGAAGTGGGCACTAAAGTGGAATTTTCAGCTTACTAGGGGGAAGACAGACTTCTCCCAGGTTCCAACAGACTTTGAATGGAAGCTTGTTTTTTAGCAACCTTAAGCACCAGCGTTGCCAGAAAATCCACCTCTGAAAATATCAGGTGAAAATTACTATTTCGCTCCTCTAATAGGACAGAGACATGAGGCTCTGATCCTGCTCTCGGTCCTTCTGGCCCAAGACATGCTCTTTTGCCTTCAGTGGGACAGTGTATGACTTCAAATAAAGACATTATTAAGTTCAAGAATATAATCAAAATGGACAAATCAGGTTAGAAACACAACATCAGGGAACACCAATGAGTGGGCAGCTATGTAAAACAGCTCAATGTGCTGGGAAGAGAGGGGGGAAACAATTACCTTTGAAAATCTGGATCTGATGATGAGAAACTCTGGCTGTGCATTTGTTTGCAAGCTGTCTGCCATCCATCCTGTAAGCTGCTGGAACTGAAGGGATTTCTTGGTAGTTCTAAAGATCTTTATCAGAGTTGTCTGCTGCAGGATATTATCCATTTATTAATTATTGCAACTTTGGGAGGAATGTTTTATGAGCTGGCAGACAGAAGTGCTTCAGCAGCCTCTGTGTCTCCACATTAGTTAGGCATCCTCTGTCAGCCCTGCATTATGAATGAGTTTCTGTGTCACTCACACAGCACCAAGCCAGAGCAGGGGCAGAGAAGATGTCAGCTGGTGGTCCAGGCAGTGTCCCAGCACCCTCCCAGCTGTCAATAGCAGCATGGCAGCTACTAGGAGATGAACAGCTGAAATGATAGGGGAGAATGTTTATAAGCTCTGCTAATGCTCCTTTTGAGCCATGAATGATTTTGCTTGTTTGCCCTGGCACATGCTGGGCTTACCAGAGCTGGAGGCAGAAAGTCATCTCTGTATTGGATGATTGTCTTTGCACAGGGCAGTGGGAAAGAAAAAGGAGTTCAGAGAGGTGTTAGAGGAGTGACTGTCATGCAGCTGAGGTGGGATTCATCTGACCAAGAACACTTCTTCAACACAGACCTCTCCATCTGAGCTAGGTGCCCTCAGCTCCCTTTGTTGTCAATAGAGAGAAGCAACAGGAACCTCCTTCCAAGGAAGCCATCTGCTCTGGAGTAAATGTTTCTTTCCCCAAAGTGTGACTACCCCAGTGCTGTAGAAAGGTGAATGGCAGCAAATCCCATGCTTAAATATTCATGGCTCAATTGATCATTCAGGCCTGTTTTTTTGTTGTTGTTCAAAAGAAAGAAGAAATAAGATCATACTTATCTGGCACTTACATCTGTAGACCTCAAAACATTATGCAATGAAAAGGAAGCCCATCAGTATCCTAACAGAGCAATGGAGACATAGTGTTGCTTGTGTTCGTTTAGGAGAACTGGGTAGAGCCTGGATTATCCCACATCTTTTAGTATGAGTTAGGAACTTAACTTTATTCATCCCACTGTTCAGGAATGCTCCCTGACATCTGATGTGCCCTTTGAAGGAAACAGGCCGTGCCATCGACTGACTTCCATCTCCAAGGGGTATTGTCTGGGAACATACTATTATTTAATAATAATCCTCTGTAAGAAAGCAGAGCCCATCCAGAATCACATTAGGTAATCAGCATGTAGGTACATCTATCCTTTCCTTGAATGGCATCAATATGAGAGCTGATCTGTACAATAAACTGCACAGAGTGGAAACCGAAGTTAAGAGCATTTTGCACTGGAAAAACTCCATTGTTTTCTGAGAAGTCATTCCCGGTTTGTTCCTGTCTGAGACAGAGAGGAATTGCATCCACATGTAATCGTGGTTTTAAGAGGTAATTTCAAAGGGCTGTAAGCCCTCTCTGTCTATCTCTTTATTAAGAATGATGTTTTTTGGAGATCTTCCAGTTCTGAACACTCATGTAATTCAGTTATTTCTCCAAAAGTAATCCTGTTTATGATAATCATGGCAGGAGAACCAGGCTCTGCCTTCATGTGCACGCCCATAACATCTGGGGTACTGGTTTGGATCAGTGGGCTGAATAGGGTTTCATAGCTGTTAAATTTACAGCTTACAGATCATTTTCTAAGCATTAAAATTATTCTGAGGGAGTTGGTGGGAGAGCTGGACCATTCCTTTACCCATGTAATTTGTCACTGATTCTCAATCAGCACCCCATACCCACTGTGTTGTGCTGGTGGAACAACTCTTCACCTTACCCCCAAAAAAGCCCTTATATTATAGAATGAGTGGGGGACGTCACTTGGCAAGTTACTCTTAGACAAGTAACAGGCTTGTGGGGGAACAGCTGCCCTGCTGACAGTCCAACAGACCATCTACTTTGAATTGCTCTGTGCTGCCTACACTGTGTGTTTCTGGTCCTCTCCCTTCTTCCCTGCACTACCAGGGATGGATGCACAGTCCATGGATGCTCCCCCCATGCCAGGCCCCACGCCCCAGCTGTGCACAGCAAGTTTTGTTTGTCACATCACAGCACCATGTGTCCTCCTTGTGATGACACAGAACAGAACATCCCATGTGTGATTTCACAGCAGACTGTGGCCTCTACCTGTGTCATCACTGAGGACATTGTGAAGGCTGGACCCAGCAGGGATAGGGCATCTCCTAGCAGAGCTTTGGACTCCACACAGATCTCTCTGGCACAAGGATGCGTATGGAGAGGGCACAACAAGAAGATGCAGTTGTGTTAGCAGGGCTAGTGCTCACTGAAACACTGTAGCTTTCCACAAAGTCCTCATAGGCATCTATGAGTAGTTCTGGTGAGGTTGTCTACCAGACCATCCCACACTGCTGTGCTCTTTCACATTGTCTTGCAATAAAAGTAGTTTCAGTTCTGCCTGGGGAAGGATTACCACATGATGGACAACCATGTGGCTGCCTTTAAAAGACCTCCGTGGGGGCCCCAGATGGGCCTAGGAAATGCCAGGAGGGGGGAAGGCCAGTTCACACTGGCCTAACCCACATGCAGCATGATGGCGTTAGATGGACATTTGGTACTAGTAGAAGCTTATGCAGTGCCAGGTGGGAAGGGCACAAAGGTGGCATAAAGGTAGTTTAGGTTTCCTTCCTCTTGGACTGGCAAGGCCTGTACAGTATCTCGAGGGGACTCAACAGTTCCACATCCTTGGTGTTGTTGAGGTTAAACCTCAGGACTTGAGGTTTGACTGTCATGCCAATGTAACAGAGCTGGTCCTGTGAGCATTATGTTGCTGGAAGTTAGAGAAGAACCAAAGTCAGACCAGGCTGAAAGTACCAGGCTTGGAGGCTGTGATGACTTGCATGGCTGTAGATTGAGAGGAACGTTCTTGAAATCAACAGACATTACTGTGAACCTTAAAAAGGAGATAATTGGTTTATACTTGCCCATGGTGTGACCTTGCTAGCACAGCTGATTGCATGCATCAAATAGCTCTGATTATGTGCTCTCCTGCTACACATTCACTGGAGAAGAAGGAAGGAGATTCTTTAAAAGTGAACTTCCAGGTGCCCCTCAGTATGTCATTTTGGTTATGCTGATCTGTTCTTAGATGCTACCATGTATAAGTGAATGTCTCAACATGCATTTGTCAAACACTTCCAGAACTGTTCTCTGACACAGAGGCCCACTGGATTGGAACAGCCCATCTATACCTTGAAACTGCCTTAGCCTCCATAGCAGTGTTGGGAATGGGCCCTGGCACATGCCAACTCCAAGTGCAGTAGCCAGGAGCTGCCTGGGAGAATGCAAGTTTGTGTATGGAAAGGGACATCAAATTTTAACAGTAAAGGGACCCAAGTCTGAGTGCCTTGAAAACATTCCCTGCCACTGTTTAACCTGCTGTTATTGACTCTGTGTACACTAAGAATTTAACTCCTTGCAGAGAGAGATTTCTCCAGGGTACTTACACCAGTGCTCCTGTAATGCTTTTGTGCAGTTGCAATGAGGAGTAATCTGTGAAGCTTAGGACTATTACTGGCCACCAGTTTCTGAAAGTTTTCCCTGTTTTCAGAGAACGTGGGGGGCTTGGAAAGAAGTTGCACCAGTTAGGGCAAAGCAGAGCTTGAGAAGCTCCATCACACATCTGTTTGTCACACTGTAATATCATGGGTATTGCTTGTAGATAGCCAAGTAATGAAGAGGGAAGAGTCTGTACAAAGAGATGCTGTGTGAGTGAATAAGGTTCTTCCAGGAAACCAGCTCTTAGAACTATTTTTATTCCTCCTTGTTTACCCTGGGCTGCATCAAATAACCTCATCTAACACTTTTGCTGGCCGTCTTCTAATTCCCTCAGTTGGTAGCTGTGTTAACAGAAGTATCTCTTCCCCTTTGGCAATATTCTTAGTCATGATACGTCCTTTAAATAAACATCTCATTTTTTCTTTTCCAGTGAGGATCGAGTCATTGAACATTACAAGAAACTAAATGGTCAGACAAGAGGTCAAGCAATTGTGAAGTAAGTGAAATAAGAATGACTTCTTGTGACCTTTGTTTTATCAGGAAATATTTATACTGGGCTCTGAATACAATATGTAATTATGTCTCCCATCTCAAAGCTTTATTTTTAAGTATTTATGTACCTAATTATTTATTTAATAAAGCCTTTTTTTCCAGATCGTTCTCTCAGCTTCTCAGACATGTTCTCTTATGTGTTGTTTTGCAGTTACATGAGCATTGTAGAATCCCTCCCAACATATGGAGTGCATTATTATGCAGTAAAGGTACGTGCTACAACAAAGGCTCATTTATGGAATTAAACTGTTGTTGGAGAGGGAGGGAGAAAGGTACAAATAACCATCCTGCTTTCAGAATACAATGCACTGCTACTAAAGTCTCATTTCACTTCCTGTGGTAGGATAAACTTATTTCAATTGCATAGTGAATGTTTGGTAAATACAGCTCCAAAGAGGAAAATCCTGTTATTGGAGATAAAACTCTTGCAGTCCTATTGTACTGGAGATGTTCAGCCCACAAGCAGTGGCAAGCTCTGGTGATGCCAGTGAACCAGCACCAAAGGGACAAGCCAGACATACCACTGGCAGACTCAATGCTTCACTCGTTTTTATAATTCCAGGTCAGACTTTTCCCGGCGGGCAGATCTGTAAGCAACTAACTAGGGCCAGCCATGACCTGCAGACTGCAGTTCCCTTCACTTGACATATAGGTAGACAGATAGAGATACAGTACATCATTTTAATGTCCAATCGTGGTCCCATACTCTAGACATAACATTTCCCTCCCCAAATAGCTCTCCACTTCTAACTGTGTGTATTTCATGCAAGTATTCATTAAATTCCCCATTTCTTTTGTCAAATGATTTATCACCAAATCTTCCAGTCTCATGTTATTATTATTCTTACTTCCCTGCCTGACCAGCTGTGTAGGGTTGTTATTTTTTTTTAAGGAAAAAAATCAATATACATACAAAGAAAGCTACATCCACAGTCCCCAGAGTATATTCCCTCATTTATCACCCCTGAAGTTCTGATGTGTTTTGTCATTATCTCTCTGCACAGATCATATGGTGTTTCATACATCTGAAATGTCTTGCACACACGAAGTACCATAACAACACAAATACCTGACAGTAGCTGTCAGGGTACTGGGTTTCTCCAGGGTACTTACTTTTGCATTTTGCAAAGAGCATTAGCTTCATCTTTTCTCAAAGGGCATGTTCCCTCCAGCACCCTTTGCATTCACATCTCTTGACCAAGAAAGATGTGGTGGATGGGGCTGGGTGTTCAAGCCCTCAAACACTTAAGAGCTGTTCCAGTGAACTCCCTCCCCATGATCAATAAGTGCCAGTGAACAGCAGTGAGGCAGCAAATACTGCACGTAATAGGTTTTGCTTCTGCCTCATGTGGGAGTTCTGGTTTTGCTGCATTTTCCTCTGCCATCCTCTATCACATTAATAGAACAGATGTAATTTCATTGAGGACTCCAGCCCAGTAAATTGCAAAGCAGCTGGTATCAGATATCAGCCATTACTCCATAAGGCCATTTTACTGCACACTCAGACACAAAGCAGTTGGGTCCGAGCCTGTCAGACCTTATCACTTGGTAACTCTCAGATCCCATTACTGCTACGTTTTCAAGATTAATGCTAAAATCCGTCCACATAATTCAAGTCAGCTGGGTGAATCACTTTGCTTCCTCTCCAGTCTCTGTTCAGACTGAATAATTTTCAGGGAAGAGAAAGAGGATGTACCACTGCACAAGGGACCCATGTCAAACTTCCCCACCTCCCCTGGCAGCATTTTGAGTAATTTGGTCACAGGTGATGCATTTTAAATCATTTTTAGGTCATGGCCAAAAGTAAAACAGATCTCTCCTAAACACCATGGAGCATTGTGACTTGAGGAAATTCAGCAGGGGTAAAATTAACAGTACCCATGACATGCAAAGATACTGCTTAGAAACAAATCTTCACTTTGAATAACAACGTAGAAAATTTCCAGCATTTGCCCATCCCATTCAATATAACTCCCTCTGTTTTCTCTTCCAGGACAAGCAGGGAATTCCTTGGTGGTTAGGACTTAGCTACAAGGGGATTTTTCAATATGACTACCATGACAAAGTGAAACCAAGAAAGGTAAGTGTTTACTTTTCTGTCAAGGTCTGAGCTTGCCACACATGTTACAGCTTGATTTGCAGGTGTGATATATGCCAAATATCGGCATTGATCCATGCGATTTTGAAGGATGTTTTCTCCCAAACTTGTCTGAATGTCTGCACAGAAGAAATGAACAAAAGTAGCTCTTAATTTATTAAATGTTGTGGTATGGGGAGGAAATAAGTGTCACTTAATCGTGCTATTTGCACTTCTTTTTGCGTGGCTCATAAGAGATAAATGGAGCTGAAGGAATGATCCTCTCTCGTACTGGAGGTTTTCCATCCACCAGCTATGGTGCTCAGCCAACCCTTGGTAGTGTGTTGTCAAACCAGAAATTATCTGAGAGAGAAGGAAGAAAGGACAGGAAAGCTTCTTCCATTTATTGCAAAAAGAAAAAAATTGCATGGCTTTCCCAAGAGCAGGGTTACATTTGACAAACAGCAGTTTTGCTAGCTGAAGAGTTATTGTCAAGCTAGCAGGAGAAGACAACTTTCATCACATCACAAAAAAAAATGGCATTAAAGTTTGTGCCCAGTGTCTGATTTGTTTAGGAACTTTACTTTGAAACAGTTCACAAATCAAGGCATGGCACCCTTAGATCTAATCACAAAACTAGAGCTTGGTCAGTGATGACCAGCCATTCTGGTCTTTTTATTACTATTTTTAGTGAGGCTTTCAGTGCATCTGAAAATGGGGATTTGTCTCAGTCCTTCCAAATAGCCTTTGAGAAATCTAGCTAAGGAATGTCCTGTTCATTTGGGAGGAGGGAGGTTCTGATCCCTAGTTCATCCTACTAGGCAGACCCACATATTCTGATTTTCCTGCCTGGGATGCAATCTAACACAAAAAAGCTCCTCTCTGAGCACATGCCCTGCAGGTGGGCAAGCACAGTGTGTTAGCAACGGTATTTGTTGTACTGCAAACCCATGGAGACATCAGGAGGCAAAGTTTCAGTCTTGCTTGCAGGCTGCAGAACTGAATGATTTGGAGCAACTAGGCAGCTCTTCTATGGATCCAAATGCTTCCACACTGATTCAACTCTGAATTAACGTACTGCATTTCTCCTTGCGTTTTCTCTTTCTCATTTTGTCTCTGTGCCAAGGTCCCCAGTCCCTTTCTTTCATCTCTTCTGGTCATATTCAAGTTGGACAATGTCTGGTGCTCACAGATAGCATCTTCTATTAAAATAAACTAGAATTAAGGTTTTGGTAGAACACAGAACTACCAAGGAAGCAGCAGGAGATAACAGGTACATCGATCAGCCTTTGATGGCTGAAGGCTATTAATGGGGCTTTTTATTAATTAAAGAAAAAGGCTAGAGGAGTAAGGAAGTCTTCACAGAGCATCTGTGCTCTAAAAGACCTATCTATTTGGGATCAATCATTACCTGCAGGGCAAGCCATACTCACACGTGATAGTTTAAAACATGCCTAGGCTAAGTGTCTGCACCTACATACCTCTGTTAATGCCAACCCCCCAGGGAAGACATGTCCTTAAAACATGCCTTCAGAAGTCAGTCTTAGTGATAAAAACATTTATTTGGAGGAAAACAGTGTCCTGCCTGACAAGGACTCAGCCATTCACAAGTTGTAGCATTTTTTTATTCAACCCTTGATGGGATGAGAGTGTTGGTGGAGAGCATCAGAAGAAAGAAAAAATAAGGTCAGGTACTCTGACTGCATGAAAGGAAACAGATGTTTCATCTTGAAGCAGCCTCCTTTCATAGCTCCTTTGCTTTCTCCTCAGCTGCTCAGAGTGACCTGGTCTGCAGCATTCATTTCAGAGCTTGACTACATCTTGGTGAGCCTCTCTGTGTCCCCAGAACCAACCTCTAGTTCTCATGTGGCCCCTTGAACCAGGAACTGTAGGCATACCCTTCATTTTTTTCTGCCAGTGTAGCTCCAGAAGATAGAGTGCCAGTTTTCTCTCTATTAAGAATTACTTTTTTTTTTTTTTTCTCTCAGCAAATTATATACAAAATCCAGGAGACCCAAAACAATTATGCTGCCTTATGTATAAACCACTGAGGACTTCTGTGGCTTAGTAGAAGTGGTCATAAATCTGGGAGTGAAGGCTGGGTGGGAAAGGAAAGCAGGACTTCCCAAGCTAGAATTTGTCCACTGCCATCCTCCAGAGACCACAGCAGTGAAAAGACAGCCTAGATGAGCATTGCTATTACGTGATGCTTGCAAACTCCCATCTCTTGGCACAGCTATTCCAAAATGCAGAACCCAAATCAGGAGCAGGACTTGATATAGAGGCTGAGGCTTTTATAATTTCTCCATTGTGTGTTTTACCCTCTGTCGAGCAGGTAAAAAGACTTCTTAGCCTACACAGGTGGTAAAACCCCTCTGGCAAGAGCTGCTCAACTGCCTCAGCGAGGTGCAACGTTTAATCCTCTGCTAATTAGATTGTAAAATTGGGCTTGATAACCCTGGTATCTGGAGTTTACCATAGTATCTGATTCATTTCACTATACCAGCATGGGCTGGTTCAAGACTTTACTGTTCAAAGTGGAAAGGTAACCCTTACTGAACTTTCTGCAAGGTAAAATTGGGGGGAAGGGAGGAAAGATATTATGTCCTTGCTGATCTTAATTATTTTGTTCCTGTACACTGCCAATGCCAGAAACAAATTGAAAAATTACAATGGAAAAATAAATCTCCCTGGAAGAAACACAAGCAGAAAATTGTAGCAAGAAACCAGCTGAAACCAAGACATTTATATTAAATGTATAAAACAACCTTGCTCGTCTTATAAGCAAGATTGTAATGTTTTCCTATTATGTCATCCTAGATAGATTTCCATGCTTATTGTGTTTGCAAGAAGGGCTGTAACCCACACTAAGCAGCTGAGCCCATCTCAGGCGATCCCATTAGCAGTCAGTCAAAACCATGTTTTTATTAAATTGCTGGAGTAAATCAGCCATGTGTCTCTAGAAAACTAACTAGGTTTGTCGGCAAGTTGGATGAGTCCAGAGAGGAGAATTCAGGCTGACACAGGGCCAGAACTTGATCTTGCTTGCAGTATTCTCACTCAGGCATAAGTCCTCCCGCATTACTGGGGATGCAGCTGAGATGGGTATCTGGCTCCCAGTCCGAGGTGGTTCAGATGGGAATGCAGGACTATTAAACTGGAATGCAGCTCAGGATGGGCTGCAGAACCTAATATGACTCTGTGCTTCTATATTTATATTCCCTCCTGCTTATGTCTGAATTATCTGGAAGCTCTGAGGCTACCCAAAGCCATCACTTGGAAGCTTACATTCTCACTTACGTTTTTCTCTTGTTCTGGGGCTCATAGACTCAGCAAGCCCTGCCTAAGACTTCCTCTTGAATGATGCTTGTTCAAACGCAGGTTTGGTCTGTATCAGTTATGACCTGATAGCTGTTCATTCTTAGGTATTAAATAAATGCAAAACTTTTTGTACACTTCATAAAACCCAACATTGCAGCTGAACAAAAAGGGGGTACGAAGTATATGGAAAGATGGCTGCTGTCCTGCTAACCATATGCTGAGGCATTCTGGAAACTTAATAGTGGCTTGCAGAAACAGTGTCATTTTTGTAGCAGCAGCACACAAAATTCAGGCTGGATTCATTGCCCTCTGTATTACCCTGAGCTTCTATAAACTCTTCCCTGTGAATAGAAAAGGCCCTTTAAGGCTCCGTGTGCCTTGAAAAAACACAACACAAAGGAATCATTGCCCTGCTGGGCTCTACCCATCTTGGGTCAGCACCATCCAATATTTATGATAAACCAAAGTAAATGCTTTGGAGCCAGGTCTCCAGATCAGCACCACCTTCCCAAAAGCCACTGAGACTGCAGAGACCAAATCCATCATTTTCAGGGAAGGGTCATTAGAGGGTTTTTTCACTTGTATTGCAGAGCAACTGTAATAAAAGAACAAGGCACTGCAGCCCGCTGTGAGACAACATTGTCTGTGTGAGGTTTGTTCAACTAGCAGTAAGGATGTAACTCTCTCTACTCCATCCCAAGAGACTTGTATATGAAATAGAAGTTGCATAGCCTGGAGCTGTTAGACCACGATGCTCAAGCAGTTGCAGTAGCACCAGGCATGTGTCTGTTTTTCTAGTGAGATATCCCCACTGATTTAAGAGCCCAAAGGCATATCTTAGTGCACACAGCTTAACACTTAGTAAACAATTAACACCAAGCTGAAGAGTGAATGATTAACAGAGTCAGCCAAAGGATTTCCATATGGCCAATATACAGACAGAGAAATTGTTTAACTTACCACTAAAAATAAAATTACCTTAAGGGACAGCCTGGCAGTGTTTGGTTGCTTTGCAAGAAATACCTCTATATAGTATTATCCCACTTTCTTCCACAGAAGGCTACTAGCAGTGAAACTTAAGGTGAGCCTTTTTTCCACAAAGGTCTTCACAAAGCTCTAAGGATTCTTCAATACAGAAGAATTTAATTTGTAGTGTTGTTGTGAATCCAAAGCAATGGTAACAGATTGACTTCCCATTTAAAGCATGTAAAAACAAGAGCTCAGTTGGACCTATCCTAGCAAACAATAAAAAACACAAGTAAAATAAATAGCCTAAAGTGTCTGATCAGAGAGAAATCACCTGCTTGTCAAAAGCATGAGCAAAGAAATCAGCACATTAATTGTGTCCAGAAAGTGAAAGATTGCTGTATGATGTCACTTGGCCTTTTCCAAACAACAGGAGATAGAGTGAATTAACCCAATTCCAGAGGTAAAATGAGATATTTACACAGGAGGAGCAATAGCCTAATTAAGACCTGTTTTATTGCAGAACAAATAAGAGATCCTCTCTGCTTTAGGGCATAAGGAAGCATTGTCAAGTCAGTAATTGCATTGATGGAGTGGTTAAACTTGTGCTTCCTGTGGGGAAGGAACGAAGGACCAGTAACTTAAAAAACCATAAAGTAGGGATTTATGTGATATTAGTAGAAACTAATGAACTATGGGGAGGAGGAAGCTGACAAATTGGTCTCTGTCCTGGCTGATCACAGAACATTATGACAGTCAAAAAGGCAAAAAGAAACATGAAATTAAAATCAGTTACAGGGAAACTAGTTCACTTGCTTAAGTACTTGCCACATGATACAAGAGAAGTCAAGAGCTTAGAAGACTGAAGATAGGACTACAGGTGTGACGCTCCATCCAGAGATTTAACATTGAGTTGGTTAGTTTTGAACAGGTTTTTGGGAGAGGTTATAAACACATATGTTCAAGGAGGGTGTCTGATTTGGCAGGAAGTTGGTTTCTGTTGTCAGAGGCATGGAGTCTGTGTAACACTTCTCTCACCAGCGTGTCACTGAGGCACAGGAAGTGTTCAGAAAGGGTTGGCCTTTCTCTAGAGCATTCAGATTCAAGTGGGGTTAGAAACAGTGACAGGACTCATATCTAATTGGGCTCTTCTTCGAATGGCAGAATTTCCTAAGACCTTTGCAGACATCTTTGCATTGCAGACAGGAATAAAAGATTTCAAATATACAAATGATACAAGAGGAGCAGAAAACATTTCCAGGAAATTCTGGTTTAAAAGCTAGTGGAGTCTCAATGGCATTGCTGTAATAAATTATTCACTGTGATTAGCTGACTGCTAAGGACTACCTGCTGACTCCTTCTGCTCAGCACTTTTATTTCTCTTCCCACTGCTGATCCTTCATGCTCTTTGGATTATGGACTTGGCTGTAAACTGAACCAGTCTTCAGGTCACAGCAGGTTCAACTTATTTTATAATGCAGTAATTCAGTCATGGTTTAGTATTTGGAAATGTAGAGCACTGGAGGAGGGAGATACATACAAAGGGAAGTTCCTTACCATGCTGTTTCTTCTCATGGAGAGAGGTTGCTCACCCAATCTTTTTCCATATCAAAATGTAAGACCCAGACCTGTGACAGTTTAAGACCTTCCCTTGCTGAAATGTCTTATTCCATCCCTGTTACAGAGGAGATCATGTTCTCACTAGCACCTTTCTTGCTGCTGCTTGCCCTCAACTTGGGGTGTCTATCATGCAGCACCAGGCTCTTCTCCTTTCAGCATCCACTACTCTATGCCTTACCACTGCACTTCACTGTGCCAAAAAGCTGACAAGCACACTGGGGGATGAATAAATCCCATCAGAACACATTGGGCTGGAAAGCAAACCTGACATGTTGAGGATTTCCACAGGACTTGGCTGGACATGCCACTGGGCTATCATTCAGTGAGCATTTCTTTGGCAGCAGTATCAGCTGAAATGACCTTCACCACCCTCCTCCCCATTGCAATCCTGCCACCACTGCTCCTTTCCTCCCCTGGGCCCCTTCCTTAGTCATGCTGGTCCAACTGTGTGTCAGGGAAGGCAACTGCTCCAGACGAGGGATCAGAGCTCAGTGTAACTCAGCCAAAAAAAGTGGTCACTTCTAACCTCGATCAGTTCCCAATCCCATTCACCATCTGGCCCACAATCAGTCTCCCCCAGCACAGTGAAGGAGCTGGGTATGGGTGCAGGCTGCAGAAATCATGGCAGCCAAGGAAAGAAACTACAGTTAACCTACACAATAAGCAAGCAAGGGCTCCATAGCTCGGAACAAGATGGAAGGAGTTTGGCTGCATGGAATTTGCTAGGGATAAACCAGGATGAATGAACCATTAGGTAGAGGTCATCACCACCATGTTTTCTCTTTCTCATATCAGCTCATAAAAGCTTGCTTCGATTTCTCTCACAAACAGGGCTGATCTCAGATGGATAAGTGTATTGTCTACGTAAAGCAACTTTTTAAAGTCATAGAATAGTCATGCTCAGTTTCCATTATCTAGGTAAACAAGCAGCTTGGTCAAGTGTACTGCTTGTAAACATTAATACATAGTCTAAGGCATTGCTGTTTTACAAGGAAACCAGCACTACTTTGGTAGTTTATTGTACGTGTGCTGTGGTGATACCATCAGGTACAGAGTCCCCAGGCTTTTCTGTGAGAATTTATATTCACAAAGGACACATGATGCCCCATCCCTTGATCCAGCCAAGTCAAGTCCATGGCTACCATTAAATATAGGAGCAGTTCCATCAACATATAGCACTCTTGGTCTTAAGTGCTTTGTCGTATTCAGGTCTTAAAGGGTAATTCTCTATAAAAGCAGCAGCCAAGTCTTAAATGATTCTGCAGCTCACAGCAGGAACTTCTACAAGATGCAAAGACAAATCACTCCGACAGCACAAAGTGAAACAAATTGGAGCACAGCTCCCTGGAGTTAGGGTGGAGATCTGAAGCAAGATTGAAACCTCCTCGAGCACTTGTGCTTGGCTCTGAAGTGGTAGCAGGCTCCCTGCACACCCCACCCTTCTCAAGTGCTGTCTCATAGCTCACCAGGACTCGCTACTCCAAAGGCCTGGGCATTGTTATCACTAGAGGAAGCCAGGCAGGGGCTCAGTTATTCAGAGGCTGTGAATATGAGGCATTTTGGAGTCAGTGGCCTGGGCAGGAGGCTCAGGCACTGCAGCCCATTACCACGAACGCGGTGGGATCACCTGTGCCACGGCCCCCATATGCAGACACCCTGCATCACATGAGTATTTTTAGTCACACAGCCCAGTATGTATGTGCACTGTCATAGCACTGGGGGATGGGGATGGCAGTTCCTGTATTTTAGTTCCAAGATAGATGTACTTTAGTCATACCACTAGAGAGGACAAAAGGATCCTTAGCAAAGAGAGTATCAGGAATGGTTTTTAGGCAGCATAAACCTTTCTACGGCACCACAGCTGGTTCATAGGCTATAGTCTGGACATCCTTTATCTTATACATAGTATTATATCAGGAAGGAGACATCTTCAATTCAGAAATATCTAGTCACTTCAATTTTCTTGCAGAGAATAAAAGGGAGATAATTTAACTTTTAGGTATCAGGAAAAGAAGTTCTCTATAGATATGTTGATTTAGACACACCCAGCATGGTGACTGCAATGCAAAATCGAACATCATCTACCAGATATATATGTGAGGCAAAGGTGGATATGGTTGTACCTAAAGTCAAAGTCTGATCTCCTGGTCTGTATACAGTTATAGACATAAATATCAAGTTGCATTATGTAGACAAATGATGCTTTGTCCAA
>NW_009953811.1:3317093-3322958 GCF_000747805.2 Chaetura pelagica
GCTCTTCCCTCTGTGATCTGATGCTTTGCTGTCTCTCAAAGCCAATAAACCACTTTGAAATTTAATAGGAAATTGTCTCTCCATAATGGAACTGAGTGAAGAGTGGTGATTATATAGATCTAGATGTGATTCCTGTTGGTCAAGCCAGAAATATTTGTTGGGGTAGTGTGGTCCCATGAGAACAGCACACAGCAAAAGGGATCTCAAATTGAAACAGAATTTGTTTGTCTGTTTGGAAAAAAAAAAAAAAAAAAAAAAAAAAAAAAAGTCCTAAAGCCTGAGGGGAAGAAGTAATTAGATAGTGAGCTGGGATTGCTGACAGACCACTGAAAGTCCCACTTGGGCAAGCCACTCTCATTCCATGGGGGAAGGGAGGACAGCAGGCCTCTGGGAAGATCATTGGTGGGGTTGTTTCCCACATTAACTCACACAGAAAACTTTCCCTTCCCTTTTTTTCTTCTGTCTTCTCCTCTGCTCTCTTCTTTGCAAAAGAAAAAAAAAATACCCCAAACTAACAAACACAGAAATGAATGGAAGCATGCAGGATGGAGGGCTATGTTACAGTGCAGCAGCATCCCCATCTCATGACCTGAGGGCACTCTCAGCAATGGGTCACACTAATTCACAGGTGACAGCCCATGGAAATCTCTTGGCAAATCTGCCCCTGAAACAAGAGTCCATTTATTTGAGCTGAGATGGTGCTGTTCTGCCTGGACCAAATCCTTCCTCTTTCACTCTAACTAGTTTGACAGATATATGATTAATGGGAGCAGGGTTGGCTGGAGGCAAAACACAAATCCATGCCCGGAAACCATGGCCTCACTGAAATCACAGGGACAAAACTGCCATTGACTTCACGGGAGCTGTGATTTTCATAGAGTTTAAGGCCAAAAAGGAACCGGTCATAACCCCCACCCTGACCTCCTGCATAACTCAGCCCCTAGAATTTTGCCTGCTGGTTTGTTCAATGGAGGGAATGACATTTCCAAGGAGGATTTTTTTTATTATGTTTGTTTTGTCTTTAGAAAATGGAAAACAAGAGACCTGGGAGTTTGTAGCAAGCTGTCTGAAAATACTGTAATTGTTCAGTTCCATTGTTTAGTACCAGTTTTAGTATTGGGGATGTCACCCAGGGTTGGCTCTTGCCCATAGTGTAGGCAAGGGAAGGGGTTGCATTTGGAATGTTAGAAATGTGCCATGTTACTTCCCTGCCTTTCCTAGAAGACCTTCAGATCATCCAGTCAGGGTGGTAGTGCCTGCAAGTGGAGGGATGATAGTTCGTTCTGCATAGGATGATTTAACAAGGCATTAATCATCTTAAGAAGCTGCAGGACTTGAAGGACTGGAAGATGACACATAGGTCATTAAGTCCAACAGCAATTACAGTTGGTCATTTATTAGATGCTTAGAATCAAATAAAAATATAGGTCAAAAAGGCCTCTGGAGGTCCCTAGCTTAACTTCCTGCTCAAATTTGGCCCAACATCAGAGTTCAATCAGATGACTCATGGCCCTAGTGTTTGACCACCTTCACTGATTGTTTTGTTTTCAGGTTTTGTTTTAATATGTCTAGTCAGAATTGTCATAGCTGCAACCCTGCAACCTGTGTCCCTTGCCTCTTACACATTCACTGGCCTCCCCTGAGAAAAGTCTGTCTCCATCTCCTTTGTAAATCCACTGCAGGTCACCAAAGAGAGCAGACAAAGAGCAGGTAGTTCTTCTGAAGACCTCCTCAAATAGTGTGATTCTGAACAGCCACTAGGAGTGATATATGAAACCCCTGAGAGCATGTGCATCACTGAGTAACTCCATTCTGCCTGTGCTCCAGCTCAGGTGCTTCAAGGGAAAACTCACACACAGAAGAGGGAAAGACAATGAGATACCAAATACCTGGGCATGTTTATCTTGTTCTTAATAGACAGAGTGCAAAACTGTTTACACTGTGTCCCCTCACGGTAGTCCAGCCACAGTCCACACTGCCCAGTTCAGTGCCATGTCCAGCTCTTCTGGGTACAGGAGGCAGAAGACAGTATCAGGGACCCAGTCCTGCAAGCCTAGCATGGAAAAGCCTCAGAATTATTCCAAAAGGTACTATCTGGGCATGTTTCTCTAGGTACCATAATCCAGAAAGCACAATGCAGCAACCACCAGTGCTGCCCTTCAGCAGCCATTTCTGTCCTGTCCCTGAGATGCAGGGCAACACAGAGGCCAGCAATAACCTCATTACTGCCATGGGTTCCCAAATGTATGGCATGATCTCTCCACTGGATATTTAGGCAAGGCCTTGCAAGCACAAAAAGACAGAGCACAGCCCAGCGCCTAGAACAGATTACATCATCAAAGTTCAGGACACACAGGACATGAGTGACCAAGCCAGAAACCTCCCCTATGTTTCATTCACAAAACACCCTCCCTTCTTTATCAGGAGCCTCTGGCATTTTTCAAATGCTCTCAGGCTGACCCTGCCTCCAGCTGTCTGCAAACTCCACAGCACTGGCCTCACTGTCAATAAAAATGGTAAAAACCTTCTTCAGACTCACATGGATACAGATCCCTGGGCCTCCTCTCCTCCAGGCTCAGCTTAATTAGGGAGCAGCTAGCAAACCACAAGTGTGTGCACAAAAGAAGCTTGCATCTGAAGGGCTTTGACTGCAGCTTTTTGTAACTAGTCACAAGCATCTGGTGCCTGGCAAGCTTGCCTGCCTCTTGGAAGGGGTTTCCAATGAGAAAATTCCTGTTGCTTGCACCTGAATTCTCTGCAGTGCACTGTGCAACACTCAGATCTCTCCCTGGGTCCTCTTCTAAGCTGCCAACTTTGCAGAAAAGCCATTTCTGGCACTGGCTTCCCCACCATAGTCTCCCCACCCACCCCAACATATTTTAAACAGTACACATGGTCTGACAGGCAACAATTATTCCCCTGAATGTTTGTGGGTTGATAAGCAGTCTTGCAAATTCAAGTGCTAGTGTTTGGTTTAGTTTTATTGGCACACTGAAACAGAGCCCATGGAGGGGATAATCCCCTGCAGAGGAGTAGGGAATAAGGGTAAATCTTTCCTTCTCTTGCAGTAACTTTTATCCCTTTTACTTGCATGTATGAGTGTGCAGCTGTGCTCAAAACCAGTGTCAGGAAGACTTCCCTAAGTATCTATTGAAGATGAAATTGTTTCATGTGCAGCCACTACCAAAAATTATTCCCATCTGAAAGCTGCCCAGTGCTGCATGATCTGAAATGGGCTGCTGACCTCAGGAAAGATCCCAGCGGACAAACCACCACATCAGAGAAACTCAGGCAACCACAAGCACCACTACTTGTCCCCTTGTCTGCAGGCTTGAAGTGAAGGCAAGCACTAAAGGACAAGGGAACTGTGCTCTCAGCTTGTATTACAAAGGGACTTTCTAAGTCTCATTTCCAGCATGTTTGGGGAGATGCTGTCCCAGTCCCTGCTGTGAGGTACCTTTTGTCTGGCAAAAGCCGCTTGGCCCCTAATACGACTCCAGAAAAAGCCAATATGAATTTTCCCACCCACAAGGGCAGGTGTTTGGATTCAGCCCTGCAAATCAACCGAAGACAATCGTAAGCCAAATAACCCAAAACCAGACCAGACTCAGATTAGGAAGAGGAAAACCTGCCATGAACGTGGATGCTTTGACTCAAACTAGGTCCAAACCCAGCACACATCTGTTGTCACTGCATTTCTGCAAGACTGTTGAAATCACGACCAGCTCCCTGCTGTGGCTCATATTCCCCAGTGAAGGTTGCAAGCATCAGCATGGTAAAAGGATCTTGATGGGTAAAAATTACGTTTCCGTTTAAGAAGACCCATTAATGGCACCTTGTGCATCTGTCACTGAATTAACAACATCATTTTGAACTGTGCATAAGCATGGCAACTGGTGAAGGGAACAGCTTGCTTACATTAGGAGGTCTGGCTGATGGAAGACCTTAGGCTTTGTTTCTCTTGAGGGGTTGTGATCAGCTAACAGGAAAGCTGATACTTTCTTTTGGGTATTCACATTTTTGCAGATTGGATTCCCTATGTATAGGAAGGGGGAGACCTCTCATTAATGCCGGCAAAAGGAGTGGGAGGCTACAGAGTAATATTTGGGGATCAAAGGGAGAGCAGTTACGGCAATGATAAAACTCACGGGTATGTTCTGGAGAGCAGGGCTGTGAAAAAAAGACATAAACTCAGGTTGTAGGGTCACTTTCACCCCCTCCCTCTCAAGAATCTGGATTTGCCTCCTTCCACACTCTGCCAAGAAAAACAATGAAACAAAATATAAAAATGCGGTGATCTGGGGAGCTGCTCTGGTGCCCAAAACGTAGGTATCTAATGCTGTTTTAGCACTGCTGGAGATCCAGGACATCTGCGTGGGGCTGGCAGGGCACCGAACCTGCCCTCCTGGGCAGCAGCCGGGGGCCAGGCAGGGTGCCCTAGGGCATGGAAAATGGCACTCGGCACCTACAGTTTTGCATCTGAATAGCTCCCTCAGAGCCCCCGTGTTTGGACAGTTGGAGTTAATAATCAAAGGGAAATGGAGCTGCAGCTAACAACTGAGCTAAAGAACTGAGCACTGTGAAGTTTGGTAACAGGATAAAATAGGAAAGGATTGGAGTGCAGGGGACAGTCCAGCAGAGTCCAAGGAAGTAGAATGGGGAGTCCAAGGAGAGCAGCTGCCAGCAGGGCAGAAAAGGGTTTCAAATTCCTTCTGCACCGCACTGAAGTTTAGTCATAAATGACAACAGGGGACCCAGGGACAAAGGGATATTTTCTGAAGGGTGTGATCTGCTGGGGTTTTAGATTCTTATGTGTTCCACATGTCTGAGCACCTCCCAAACATGTCCTCTGCACATGCCGTGAGGCATGGCCACATTCTGCTCTCCGCCTTGTGGACGGGCATCTGGAAGCACAGAGGGATGGTTTTGTCAACCCACATGTCAGTCTCAGGCTCGACCGCAGTTGTCAGTGGGAGTCTAGGCCCCAAACTTCCTTTTCATGACTTTGAAGCTCACTGGGCACTTGCAGGAAAGATACTCAGCTCCCTGCTTAACCCTTTCACCTCATGTCTCTCCTTCTTTGGTGTGTAAAATATTGGCTATTCTGTGTTTCACTTTTATACAGTGATTATTTTTTTTCTAGTGGAGTTATAAAATAATCCTCTAAAGTCAGTACAATACAGGCCTTCAAGTTTTCCAGGCCTCCTGGCCCCCTTTCTCCTTTGCCCTCCTGCAGTGTGGACAGCCCCAGAGTACAGAACTGCTCAGTGCCTTCTCTACCCCATCCTTCCATCTGAACACCCCATTATAGAAAGATAAAAGAAAGAAAACAACAAAATGCACATCCTGGTTGGAAACTTTTACAAACACAAATATTTTCAATTTTGCTGACCCTGTGAGCGAGGAGATGTTTGGGTCTTGGCTGTGGAGTGTTTCATTTGTGAGATGTCACCTCCAGTAGTAGTTTAATCAGTGCAAATCAAATTACCCCTCCTGTTTCCTTATCTCCAGAGCGCTGACACTGGCAAGCAGCTTATCTCGGCGTGGCAGGAGCCAGCGTCTTCCTTGGGGGTAGGACAGGAACTGCACAGAAGCTACTTGAAGGGGGAGAGGGAGTATAAATCAGGGAGAGCTCTGGTGGCTCCACTCCCCAGCAGTGAGGTTACCCGCTAAGGGCAGCATGAAGGATGAGGTGCCCAGGGGGGTGGTGGCTGCCTCCTCCCTGTGCATTAGCAGCCTGGAAACCAGGGTTCAGGCTCTGGTTCACTCGTTTGCAAACGGAGGCATCCGCGGGCCTGTGTGTGTGACGGTGCGGTGGCTGCAGAGCTGACACGCGCTTCAGTCACCGCGTCCTGCCAGCGGCTT
>NW_009953811.1:3323124-3323705 GCF_000747805.2 Chaetura pelagica
CCCGGGTGAGCGTGTCCCTCTGCCCAGCAGCACACACACTCAGGCACGCAGAGCCCCTGGGGCTGCCCCACACCGACTCCGGGGTGAGGACACGGAGCCGGCGCCCAACAGACCTGCATCTTACTCCTGTGACCTTGGGCAAGGCCTGGTTTGTGCCTCAGTTTCCCCCACCAGTGACAGTGGGCTTTGTGTGCGCGGTGCTTTGAGGTGCCCCAACGGGGCAGCCTCACAAATGGACTTAGGGCTACGTTGCCAGGAGCGCTGGAGCGCGGGGCACGGCCAGCACGAGTGCTGCCAGCACCTGGCACCTCAACTGACCCGCTCAGCTGATGCTCCTGGGAGTTTTATGTTGGTTGCGGGGTTAAGAACAGAGCTGGGGACCGCAGCTCAGCGGGGTGCTGCAAGTCGCCTCCGTGGGGGTCTCACCTCCTCGGCCGGGCCACCTTCGCCCCTCCCGTGTCAGCGCTGCACGCCTTGCCCGAGCGAAAACCTGTTGTGGCAGGGAACAAATACACCCCAGCTTCCCGCTTTCGAAAGGAAAAAGCAGCCGAATCCCGGCTTTCCCGTGGCTTGTATGTCTT
>NW_009953811.1:3324535-3331860 GCF_000747805.2 Chaetura pelagica
CGGGCTGAGCCATACCCAGCGGGATTGAGCCGTGCCGAGCTGGGTTTTGCAGTGCCGAGCCGGGCTGAACCATACCCAGCCGTGCTGAGCCATGCCCAGCCGGGCTTTGCCCAGCCGGGCTGAGCCATACCCAGCGGGGCTGAGCCGTGCCGAGCTGGGCTTTGCAGTGCCGAGCCGGGCTGAGCCATACCCAGCCGTGCTGAGCCGAGCCGGGCCGGGCTTTACAGCTCCGAGCTGCGCTTGGTAGCTCCAAGGAGCAGCGGATACCGAGTCCGGGGGCTGCTGCTTCCTTCCAGGGGGACGTTTTGGGTTTGGGTGGCAGGTTTTGAGGATGTGTTTCCCCTCGGCTCCTAGCGGTGTCTTTTTTCCTTCCCTCTGTTTTGGCACCCCCTGTCCCGCGGGGCTGTGCAGCTCCGCTGCCCCGGCTGTGGTGCTTCAAGCGCGGGAGGGTTGAAGGGTTTGTTGCCTTGTCCCCGCCTTGCACTTGGAGCCTGGAGATGGGCGCCAGATTTTGTACTCACATGTTTCCTTGTAAATAAATATTCAGTAGTACGACTGAAAGGAATGGCACGGTAGCAGAGGTTGACGGGCCGTCTGGATGAAAAAGCCCATCAGTCTTTTTGGCACAGGAATCTTTTTTTTATTTCCTTACTTTCGAGACGCGGGAGCGAGCTCAAGTGACTGTGCTGCATCTAAGCCGTGCATTCTGCACCCCGTGCTCGTTTGCGTTAGTGAATGGTTCCTGCAGACAGTGACCCAGCGTGTGTGCTGCTCTGTGAGCTGTTCTCGCTAAAATCTCGGTCCCGTTTGCAAAGGGAGTATGAACAGGGCTGATGGAAACCAGCTCCCTTTGCAGACGGGTCCGATGTGCTCCTGGTAGTAGCGTGTTTTGCTGATGGCTCAGCTGGGATCCTGGTTCACCTGTTTCACGTGCCAGTCTGTGTATCGATGTACTTTTATTAGGGGAGTTTTGCACACCGTTTCTGTGCTTGTTGTGAGCACACAATGGGGTCTGTCTCCGTAAGTGAGTTTTGTTAAAGCTTAAACTGAGTTGCTCCTACCATTGTGCAGCTCCAGGTCAGCAGAGCCTTGAAGCATCTGCTTAGTATTAAGCATGTAAAATAGTCGCATGAAATCTAGCAGAGCAAATTCCCAAAGCAGAGAATACACTGGGAGGTATTCCAGAAGGGAGCTGGGGGTGGTGCACTCCTTCCCCGGGCGAGGTGGCAGGAACGCGTGCTGCAAGGAGCCCCTCAACACCCAGCCCGGCCAATTCCAGCACGATTGCCAGGAGAAGAAAGCAGACAGCTCTGGGATGTTAAAACCACGGTGATATTTGCAGCTCAGTGTCATGCATGAAATGTCACCACGCAGAGGAACCTCTTCTGTCTCGTTCTTACTTAGGTGAGAGGAATTACTGAGACAGAAGAGCTTCGTTTTTTTATTCCATTGTGCTGTTTCTCTGAGTCAACAGCAGGAGGACAAAACCCTGTCCCAGGTTGTCAGCCTGGTGCTTTCTCACTACAAAGGAATTAATTTGGTTGATTTTCATATCCTGAGAGTACCAACATCCAGGTCAAAATACCCCGGCTGTAAAGCAACAGGGCGCATTGTGGTGGTGTGGTGGGAACACAGCTCGGGTTGTAGTCTCCTGACTAAGTGGGATGGACTCCTGCGAGGTCTCAGTCTGTGGAGGAGAAGCCAACAGTTCTCCCTCCACATTCCTCTCTGTGTAGCCAAACCAGAGCCTGAGTCAGCGAAGCCACACTCGCAGCAGAGCAAGCACGGCTCCATGGTTGTGGCCAGGGCTGGGCAGCACAATGTATGTTTTTAAGCCCTGCCTCTGCCCGTGGCTTCCTGTCCTGAACAAGGCATTTAAACCTCTCTTCATCGTGGTTTCTTAGCCTATAAAAGAGGGAAATTATACATTTTAGGGCATATCTAGAGGGTTAATTCCGTAGTGCCTGTGGCATGCGTGGAGGGAAGTCATGGAAAACACTCATGGACCATCCATGAAAACCAAGTCCACAGCTCTGACCAGCAAAGTCTGCAGACTTTTTAATGGGGTCTGCAGTTTGGATGGGAAACATGTATGGATCCCAAAAAGAAAAAAGATGGAAATAGCTTCTTTTAAAATGAGGTGATAAATGGCTTGCAGAGTACATATCTGAGAGTTCAAAATGAGTAACTACTTCTAAAGTGAGTGGGATGACACCAGAATTGAGGCTTCAGCCCATGTTTGAGTGCCTTAATGCCTTAGAACCTTAATGCCACTATGCTGCAGTGGTTTGTGCCCCTTAAACCAAGAGTTGGATCCCTCCTCCAGCCTCAACTCCAGAAGCCCCTCCTAGCATTGCCTTCATTCCCTGTCCAGTGACAGGTATGAGGCAGCCCATCATCCATCCTGGTTAGGACCATCATCCACTGTTCTGCTGCATCCATGCAGATTTTTGTCACAAGAACAAGACTCAGGACAGGACAAGATCTTCTGCTCCAGTCACGTGGGAAGAGCTCAGCACAGGGTAACACTGAAACGTGAGATCCCCGTTTTCTCAGTCCTTGTTTGCATTGGCTCTGGCTGTTTTCTCAGAGAAATTTCACTCTGATTTGTAGCTTCAGAATTTGACTTTAACACATTTTACAGCACTGAAGAGGCCCTGACACAAGAGCTGTAAGCCCTCTCCCAGGCTGAACCTGGCCAGCAGATCCCATTTTGCTGCCAGATTTTGCTTTTCTTTCATTCTGAGCTCTAGCACAACTTTATTTGGCTGTATGCCTCCCCACATTCACCTCCAATTTAGGACAGGGCAGTAGCCCACAGGCACCAGAGGAGACATGGCCGGGTGCAGGAGGCAAGCCACAGTCTTAGCAGGCCTGAGGACTTCTGAGTGCTGGTAAAAGGGTCTCCCATCCTTTGCAATGGATGGTAGAGCTCCTGGGCTGTCCTGCAGTGTCACCTTTACACCTGGATCACACAGAGCTTGTGCTCCTCAGCCTGACTTGCTTGCCCCTCCTCACTCTCCACACCTCTTCGTGAAAGGCTGTAATGGCAGTGCTAGTTCCTGAGCTAGCCTGTGTGCCAGTGCTCACATTAACTTCATAATTGTCCTCCACCCCAAGATTTTTTTTAAACAACTGGAGAGGAGGACCTTATTTACCTGGGGCTCTGCAGATCAGCAGCTTGGTTTATTACAGCCAGTGCTAGATCCCTGCAGTGGGAAGGGTTCTGCAGACCAGGACACTGCGAGCCTGTGTGTGCTGCTGTGCCCATGTTAAGGGCTCTGCTGGTGGGGTTAGAGTTGAGAGCTGGAAAGGAATAATCAAGCAGTTTTGTACAGCTGTGAAAGCATGAGGAAACCTAACCTGTGTTTTTTGTTAATATTTGAGGACAATTGGGAGTCCCAGAGAGGAAACATTTAGCTCTTATTTTTCCTGTTTTTATATTCACTCAGCTAGTCGCTGAGTAACATTCTTCTCTCCAGGGCACTAGGCAGCTTTCTCTAAGCCTCACAATTCCCCTTTCCCATATCATGTGGCCAGTCCTGCTACAGCTGATTACAAGTGGGGAGATAAACGCACCTGGAGTTTCTCCCATGTTCTCTAGAGAAGCCATTGATCCTGTGGATCTGTAGTTGTCACCTGAGTCCTAATATTTGAGAGCCACCATCCAAAGCCAGCCGTGGTGCAGGATGTGAAGACTTGGCCTTGGGTGTGTGATGAGACACAGAGGATTCACAAATGCTTTGGTATTGGTGACTCCCATGGGACACGCATCTGAGCTCAGCCAAACCCAGGAATAGTCTGAACTGGACAAACTGGATAATCTTTACTGTTAGTCCTCTGGAGCTTGCTAGTTATTTAAAGCAAATGTTCTCCTGGCCTGATAAGTTATTTATTACTGTTCTCTGTGCATTTTTTTCCCATTAGCACAAGGGTGTGCACAGTAAAGACAGCAGTTTTTACTGTGAGTTCTGTGATAGGTTCTGCCACATTAGAATTCAAGGAAATCTTGGTGTAACCCCAGTTCATTCTTTTCTCCTTTCCAGGGCATCTGTGACCAGAAGAACTTTTGGGCATAGTGGCATTGCTGTGCATACGTGGTACGCCTGTCCAGCACTAATAAAGTCTATCTGGGCTATGGCCATTAGTCAACATCAGTTCTACCTGGACAGAAAGCAAAGCAAGGTAAGCATGTTGGAGGTGGGAAGTCCAAGTTGTGGGGGTTAAGACCTTCTCACTTCCTGCAGTTCCAACAAGGTCCAGTCCAGGTGATGGCTTGTTTCCTGCCTTCCCTTTCCACTTGAGATCAGAAAAAAAGGAAAATAGACTCAAAATATCTCCTGGCTTTGTCCAGATTGACAGAATTTGTATCAGATCCATGTCCCTGGGAGTGAGGATTGAGGGAAATATTGTGGCCGAATTGGAGGAGCCAGAGTTTACAAGCAGATAGGGTCATGTCCATGTCTGGGTGGTTTCCGCCTATCTTCTGGTTCTTGAACTCCGTGGTAAAATTAAGGCAGCTTCCAAAAACTGAGTTCAAAGTGGCTTCACATTCCTACACCTGTTTGAAACCTTGCTGTCCCTCACTTTTTACTGTCATATCTTCCTAGCAATGAGGGGTAGGAATATTATTTCTCTCTGCACAAAATCTCACAACAGAAAGGCAGGATGCTGACAGCCTGGTCTCAGAAGGAACTGTCTTGCTCTGGTGCTACACAAAGGGCCACTCAATTCACAAAAGAAATCACCTTGAAACCAGAGGAGTTTGTGTTCTCCCTCTGATTCCTTTCATCAGCAGTAATTTTAGGCATACCCAGAGCAGCAGAACATTGCTTTGATGACTGTGAGATCACTTGGAGACAGAAGAGAGACTTCTCATGCACGTCCCTCTCCATATGAGCATGCCAGTGTAAAACTTTACAGAGCAGATGGAATCTGTGTTGAGTGGGGACCTTCTTATGCAACTGCCTGCATTGCCCCCCACCTCTGGTGAGATGGCAGGAATGTGCAGCAAGATGTTCCTCCAAATGGCTGAAATGGTTTTAACATCTTGCTGTAGCTGAAAGCACTGCCTGCATTTCCAGGCAGGGGCTGCTCCCTCCCTTGCACAGCTGCTGGCCCTGTCAGGTCCTTTCATGAGCCAGTTCAGTCCACTAAACTGATACAAAAATACTTATTTTCTGTTTGTTGTTGTTTTGTGTTTTTTTTTTTCTTTGCTCTGTTATTTTTCTGCCAGTTAAATCAATTGAATTGGTTTGCTGAAATTATGTGAAGGGCCATAAGTGAGCTGTTAGTCCAGCTCACTCAAAACCCTTCTGACATTGCTTTCCCTGTCATGATCTCTGTGACTTTATGGTTAAGTGGATGCCTTGAGCAGACCACATGGTTTCGCCCATGTGGCCATGTCCCATCTAACAAAAAAACCCACCAGGATTCACCATAGATTGAATTTAGAGGCATAACTGATTTCCCACCCCTGCCTAAATGCCAGCTGTAAACATGGTCAACATTGCACGCTCCCCCTAAACCAGGTAATGCTTTCCTGATCCCCTCCTCTGCTTAGCAGCACACCTAGGCCACTGGTAGCCCTCTCTGTTTTGCTGTCAACAAAAACAACTCTGCAAAAAACCCAGAAGTTTGGTTTTGTTTTACTTTTAGCCAGATGGATTTGCTGACCTAGCTGCAAGGTATTTAGGTCACAAGCAACCAACTAACAAAAGGAGATGCCCTCCTCCTCCCATTTCTTTGGGAAGAAACCGGGTCTCTTAAATGCCCAGGACTTCCCTTCAGTGATTTCTTTTGTTGTTGGCAGATTGTGTTTCAATCTGATCTCCCCTCTCTCACACTCTTAGAGACAGCACCACCCACTCACCCTCGTTTGTCAGCCTGTCACGGCTGTGGCCATGTCAGTGTGCTTTGTCACAATAATCCCAGTGGTCATGCTGGGGCTTTGAAGTCAAGGCATACAAATATTTTCATCCCTTTCTCTTAAGGGAGCTGGTATTTTAGTCCATCATCTTCGTCTTTGACGTGACTCTGTCAGGATTGATAAATCTATCAATTATAATTGATCTGTTCAATTTATCCTGCTGGTCAATTCAGGACGTTGTACCCATGTGTGGTTTACTACTTTTGAAAAGTAGTAAAACAAGCCAGAGTGAGGCGATATGAAGTGTCTTTGTTTCAGCTCTTAAGGGCTTAGACAAACATTTATTTGAGTTTCAGGTCGCATGGGTTTGCATCCCCTTAAATCTCAGTCCCCACTGCAGTTGAATCCCCAACTTCAAAGCAAAACTTAAGATATTGCCTCTTTTCATGTCCAAACTTGGCATTTCATATCATTTTGATGAAAGAAAAATAAAAATAAGCTTAGAAGAAAAAGCCTGCTGGAGCTCTCTGCAACTGAGCCTTCACTCCAGTGATGTAGATAAGATGGCAGGAGATATGACACAGTGATAAAGCAAGCTTGAAATCTATGCTGCTCATAACCGGGCGCCAGTTGGATATAGGCCTTCTGCACAGCTCCACTGGAAAACCCCTTCACTTGGGTTTTTAGAAGAAATAAAATCAACTTGCCTGGATTTTGACCCTTTTGCAAGGAAGTGAGGTCCCAGCCTTCTTTGCAGCCTCGCTCTGCGTTGAACTCCTGCCAGCTCACTGAGTTCCCAGCGTCTTGCTCCCTGCTGATCTGTCTCCTTGCAAATGAAGCATAACATGGAGACAGAAAAGATCCTCAGCTTTCTGAGTGAACATGTCAGTGTGCAGAACTCCAGTCAGCTTCCCTTTTTTTTCAGGAGACAGATGCAGCAGGACTTCAAGGCATGTCTTTGCTCTGATGACTGCACTGAGTCAATCAAGTGCTTGGCCTAAAAGCCTTGAGAAGTCCCTATTTGTGGGAATTTCCAGCAGCGTGTTCCTCCAAGCACAAAGCTTTTTGGCTGAATGAACCACTAGAAAATAGGCCAAGGGTTTAAAAAAATCACCTGCAGCAAAGCTCCATCACTGCAAGCAAGAGGGGTAAATTCAACCCTTGTGTCCATCTACTCTTGCATTTCACTGATGGATTTTTGTTTACCCTCTGACCCTGTCAGAACAGCGCTGGGAATCAGTTTGGCCTGGTGCTTTGAAATGACTCATGAATGAGCCAGTCTCCCTCCATGTAAATGAGACTTGGCAGGTCTGCACTAAGTGCTTTAAAATTTTTGAGCCTGGAGGGAGTGCAGGGCCCACGGGAGCGCTAATGGGATGTAATCTAGCTTTCCACTGTTGTGCTGTCAGAACAGCCTAGCCCAGGCCTCATGCTGACTGCTGCTCAGTGGCCTGGA
>NW_009953811.1:3331970-3348550 GCF_000747805.2 Chaetura pelagica
TGGCTGTCCAAAGCACAAGACCACCCGATGCTGATTGGCATTGCTGTAGGTAGCAGGAATTGAGCAGCATGGAAAATTAACCCCATTCCTTTCAGGAGATGCTCCATCCCCACTGTTCAGTGCAGGATGTGGGATCTAAAACCTTCTCCTATTGCTTCAAGCAGGCTTGGATTGCACCTTCTGTGGGCTGCACTCTGCCCTGCTGATCCCATTTGCTCTCCTCTTCTTTGTTTATCCTCTCCCCTGGCTCCAGGGATGCCAGGCTTTGGTGTTACATTTTTCATTTAACATGTGTAGGGCACACTTCCAGCCACTGCAGGCCTGGCCTGCCTGGCAGGACCACAAGAGCATCCATCTGCATTTCCATCGCTCTGCATTGCAGTTGGTCAAACATGTAGGACCAGAGTGTGCCCTCACTTATTAAGAGTGGAAGAAAACTGCTGGGCTTCTGGCTGTAACTATTCTACAAATACAGGAAAACCACTGCCTTGCAGAGCAGGAGGGCAGGGTCTGTCTGTGCAGAGTTGGGGTTTGTACTTTCCTACATATCCATTGCAAGGACTCAGTATGTTGGGTTAGACAGATAATGGGTTTGACCAGTATAGCTGTTGCTGGAGTTATGCAAAGTATACATAACCCTACATATATGTAGATTCATGCAGCATATATACACCTGCAGGGGATAAATCACCAGGACAGGAGCAGTCTGAAGGCTTGTTACCTCCAAAGATCTGCCATTGCAGCAAGACAGCAGTTCATGGTCAGGCTGCTTATCAAGACTTCAGTAGCAGGAAATCTTATTAGATAAAAGCAGTGACTTTTCCTCTTCAGCTAGAACTAACCTTCCAGACCTATTTGGAGAACATATTTCACAGCCCTTGTTCCTGACCAGAAACATCAGATCCAAGAAGCTAGAAGAGTGCTGTCCTTCTCCTAGGGCTGATTTTGGGGAGGAGCTGCTGGAAATGAAAGGTGTCTTTCTGGTTGTAGCATTAGTTTAAGACAGTCAGCACTGGTTGCCTGATCTGCTCTGACATCTTGGTAGGTAGTTCAGCTTCTGCACTCAGATGAGAAGTGCACATACCCTGTTCTTGGGCTTGTGGAAATAAGCTTGTGAGACATTTGATTACCTCTGAATGGTAATGATGGAGCCTATAAATGCCCAAGAATATTAAACTATACTAATACATCTGAGGGTATTTTAATATAAAGCTTTCCCACTGCTGTCTTCATTTGCAGTCTTAAATTAATCTTAAAAATGCAGTGTGCAACAGGGAGACGTTTTACTTCCCTCATTATTTCACTGATATGCAACAGGGGCAGGGGATTGCTAAGAACTTAAAGTTAAGTGTCTTACCCAAAGCCCCACAGCAGATCAGTAACAGAGCTGAGGCTGAAGCTGTGTATAAGCATTCAGCCATCAGTTCAGCCTTAGCTCTTGTTAAAAGGATTTCTGCTTTCCAAGGTTGTGGAATAACAATAAAAATCCCATAGTGGCAAGTGTTCCTTGTACTTCCATCTCGTGTTAGTTCCAGTGGTAGTGGATCACACACAGGTACAGGGACATCAATCAGCTTCTGATTTGGTAGCACTGTAATGATGTGCCCACCACTTGAACTGTATGACTCAGGTTCAGTCTTCTGGTCTCAAGGAGGTGCAGCAGGGGGTGCTCAAGTGATCCTGAGCTAGGGCTTCACCCTCCTGTTGAACAGAAGTCTTTGTGTGGCTGGTGAGCCTTGGCACAATGTCCCAACAACTTCCTGGGTTCTGGGAACCAGAATTTGCAGGTCAGTGGCCCTGTGAGGCCAGGCTAATTGGAAGCTCAGCAGCACAGAATTTGTGAGATTTGGGTGGTGGGCTAAGCTCCAAGCTCCCTCCATCTGTGACAGGAGATCACATGAGGGTCAGCAAACAAGAGAGTAATTTCTAGGTTGGAGAAGAAGTAGCAGTCCCTTTGTGTGCTATGTTACAAACACCCAGCTTCTTCCTAGTTCAAGAGTTTTCTCCTTGTTAGCATGGCTTGATACCTGAAGCAAATTCAACAACCAATGCATAAAATAGAGCTCAGAGCTTAAGCTAGTCCTTAGTTCAAAGGAGACAAGAGGAAATTTTCCATGTGGACTGATTTTTCCACAGTGGCTTAATGAAAAGCTTCCTTCTGTGTTTTTCTGAGTGCTTGGAGATAATCCCAGTTGGAAATGAGATAGAAGAATAGAGAGGTGGTGGGCTTGTTCTGATGTGGCTGTTGCAATTATACAGTGATACTAAGGCTGTACTGGTTCAGAAAAAAGACTGAAAAGTTCTTGGGGCCACCTAAGAAACCCTCCTATGTAGAGTTGATTTTTTTAGTATTGCTAGGGCTAATTCTGAAGTGCTAGGGCTGAAGGGCCATCCCCAGCAACTTTGATCAGTGTTCTTGATCCTCTGGACTGGAGATAGATGGGAAGCTGCTGACAGTGGGGTTGTTTCTGAGTGAGCCCAACCCTTCAAACAGGCACTGTGCTCATTTCATTGCTTGGTGCTGCTGGCCCCCTTGCCCTGGACATTTTCTGCCTCTGCTGGGTCTCTGAGTGTAACCACATCTGAGCTCACTTTCAACAAACATGAAGTTCTGGAAAGTTCTCACCTGAACTTTCTGGACATCTTGACTCAAATCTTTCCGTAACCAATGGAGAAGGGATGGCATTTTAGGAAGTCAACTCATTTCTTCCTAAGATAGAAGGAGGACTAGATGATCATTGGAGGTCCCTTCTGACTGAAATACTTCTATTCTATTCTATTCTATTCTATTCTATTCTATTCTATTCTATTCCTCTATGGGATTACAAAGTATGCGTTTTTACTTTTCCCTGCAGGTGCCTAGGTTGTTGACATTTTGTGGTGTACAATGGGTGACCCCTTGCCCTAGTGAGGCCAGTTACTGATCTGGGGCTGGGTGTTGTTTCTTACTGGAGTAATGTTAATGCTTTGAAAAGGTTTCTCACAGTAGGAGCTTGTTAGTCTGGACCATAACCTGAACATGGTTTCCTGCCAGTGTTTTCTTCCAGCTTCTCATGACAGCCCATTTAAGCCATGTCCTCACTGTTTCTTGGTTAAAATCTCTTTGCAAATTTGAAAAGGCTGTTCTGGCTTCCTTTAGGTGCTAGAGATGGCATTTCTGAAGGTTTCTTATTGTATGTGGTAACATAGAGACTCCCTACGTAGTTTGTTTAAGAGGAAAAAATGTCCATTGCAAAGCAGAGAAAATAACAAACAACAGGAAGCAATGCCAGAATTGTACCCACTTAAGAATGTAAAAAGGGCAGCAGAGAATGCTGTGCCAGATGGCTTCTATTGTAAAATAATCCAAGTTTGCTGTGGAGCTCTGCTTCCTGCCACAGCAAAAGGGCTCTTTCCTTCTGTGAGCTTTCAAGAAGCACCAGATCATGACTAACTCCTGTGTCCTTGTCCAGTCCAAGATTCATGCTGCAAGAAGCCTGAGTGAGATTGCAATTGACCTGACTGAAACTGGAACACTCAAGACCTCAAAGCTGGCCAACATGGGGAGTAAAGGCAAAATTATCAGCGGCAGCAGCGGGAGTCTTCTGTCATCAGGTAGGTCCTTTATCCTGTAAGTGGAGAGAATATGGTGGGAAGGGCCATGGTCATGGTATAATGGGGAGCAACCAGAGGTGCACTGCAGCAATGAAAGTCACTTCCCTTTAGCCTTTCTGTCTGTCCAGGTGTCAGTCTGTCTCTCAGCACATTGTCCCACAAACAGCACAGGCAGCAGCTTCCCCCTCTCTGGTTACTGTTGTTCGTTTCCTCTTTGGCCCCAGGATGTCATCTCCAGCCTCTCACTTTTCAGCTGGGACCTAGTCTCACTTCATAGTTTCTAACATAATCACCCTTTAGCACCCAGCTCATCCCTAGGCAGACGTGTTGATGAAGGAGTTCCCCAGCCAGCAGCGAAGAGGTGGTCAGCCAGTGTAGCTCACCATGGAGACAGAGGCTGGGAACTGGTGATGTCCCTCTGCAGTGTTGTGGCAGAGTGGCTTCTTCAACCAGTGCATATATGCTTTGCCTCTTTGTTCCTTGAATGTGGCTGGTGTCTCAGATGCAAAAGAGCTATTCCCTAGCACTCTTTACCAAACTTGTGCCAGGGACCCAGAGGTTTCTTCTGGTGGCTTGAAGCACCTTCCTGTATGAGTAAGATAGAATTTGTGAAAGAAACTTAAGTTGATACAGAGGAGAGCAAGAGCATGAAAAGAAAAGGACCAAAGAAGGGGAGTCAGGAGGTTGTCTGCATTTCTTTGATACTCTTTTGTAAGTCTGAACTACGCAAACTGTGTCTAGAACAGTGCTAAGTGTCACTCCAGAAGCAAAGCAAGGATTGATAGTTTGCTAACAGCTTGAAGCTGCTCAGGTGAGAAGCTCTTCAGGAGGGCAAGGTTGCTGGTATCACTGTAATTAACAGTTCCAGTCAATTAAATGCCCACTGCTAAGCGTCACATCAAGTTACCAAAATTGATTGTTTTGAGATGGGTAAAACCACAGAATAACATTCTGATGTTTGGCAAGAGAAGAATCCATATAAGAACACAAATGCTTTTAAAACTGAACCCTCACGGATGTAGTAGATCAGCTTGGCATCACTGTATCCTTCATGTCTTAAAAGCCACCCTCTCCTGCCTGGAAAATGTCCAGGAAGGGGTTAAGACGTACAAAGTTTACAGTTCCAGAGCAACCTCCTGTGCAATTCTTTACCTCCACTGCAAACAGAGGTGCTTTTCTGCTCCTTAGGTCTTCCTGACTGTGCAGCTCACAATCCAACAATCCACCATCTGTGCCTCGCATCGCTCAGGGAGTTGCAGTAGCTGAGCAGCTCCGCGACTGGTGTCGGGTTGTTGAAGTAATTTGTTTGTTTGGCATTTTTTCCAGCTCTCCTGCTAGAAAGTAAATAATGTTAAGTACCCCAAGGAAGTTCCTGGGGCCTTCCCAAGATGCCTCCTGGGCACCATTCGCAAGTTTGTGAGAGCTGCTTGGTAGTAATCCTGTTTTCATGTTAATTGACATGACTTTTCACCTTCCTGGAAGAAAAACACATAGGGGTCTGCTTCTGCTGCCTCGCTGGTAGAGCAGTAGCCAGGTGAAAGCCAGCAGAAAATCTGGCCCAGAAAAGCTTCTGTAGGGCCAGCACCTACCAGGGTTACAGGGATAGAAGTCCTGATCTGTGAGCTGCTCATGCTTTTATTTCTGTATTATAATTTTTTCTCCTCGCTCAATTCCTGTCTGGCTGAGCACAGGGTTTGCAGACTTGGCAAAATTACACTACTGAGTAGACCTGTGCAGAGTTCATTGACCAAGTGAGTCATTTCTTCAGGCCTGGCTAGGTGGGTCAGTCTACCTGGATGCCTATGTAGGACTGTGTGAGCCGCTGTTTTGGTCCAGGTGTTAGGCCAGGCAAGCATGGCTCCCTCCAGGTTCCTGTCTTCAGAACTGCCTTTGGGTCCTACCAGCTCTGAGGACAGGGCTCTCCCCAGAATGTTAAGGCGAGCTGTGGGGTTTCCTACTGCTGTGTTCCTTGCAGCAGCTACAAGGAAATACAGAGAAAAGACATCTGGCAGAGGAGGACAGATACCAGGGAACTGGACACCCTGGACTCCTTCCACGCAATCACCCAGACCTCTCTGCTCCAAGAGCCCCTTCCCTTGAGCCTGGCTGACAGAGGTGACCCAGCCCTGTCCCACTGGGACAGGAGGGGGCATTCACTGCCTGTCCCACTGGGCACTGTCACCGGCTCCATCCCAGGCTTTGCATTTCCTCCCATTGTGCCGAAGATTATCGGCACACAGTCACAACAATGATGGGTTATCGTGGTGCAGCCTGTGAGCTGGAGAGAATAAGTGCAAATGATTAAGTGGCCACAGTAGATTTCCAGGCTATAAATACCCCAAATGACTCAAAATCACAAGGGCAGGACTGAATCTCTGTTTGCTCCGACTTCCCTACTGTTCTCAGTCTTTTTTTTTTTTCCTGGAAATAACTTGTAGCCATTTCCTCTCTGAATCTCACTCCTCCTCACTGAAGGGGCTTTCAGTGCCACAAGGAGCACGCCGAAGCCAACATATCTCCCTTGGGTTTGCAGCAAGGCTACAAGGAAGTATTTGTTGTTGCTTCCAAATTTCACACTGTCTGGCCAAGATCCTGCCATGCAGTGCGAGGCAGTTGCTGCACCACATCACTTACGGTCTCAAGACACAGCGGAAGGGAGATAGAGTCTTATACTGGGACAGTGACTTCCCCGTGGTCACAGCATTTCAGGGGCAAAACCTAAGCTTCTCTGTGTTTCCCAGGCCCTTGATCTCCCTTCCCGCAGTCTATGTCCACTGCAGAGTTGTAAATTTGATGCCTGATGCTCCCTAGTCCATCCTGACAAGCACGATCCTTCACTTCTGTCTAATTTTGGCTTTGAAGGCCCCCCTCAGAGCAGTGAGCTGCTGTGATTTACATCAGGGATCTTCTCTTCAGAGTCTCTGAGCCATCCCTGGGCATCTGGGGCAAGGTTTGTCCACAAATAAAAGCTCTGCTTTCAAACTGGTATGAACTGTCATCAAAGTCAGCAGAGATAATTATCGGAACAAAACCAATTTAGGTCCAAGGTGGATTTTTCCTTTGGAGCAGTCTGTGCCATAAGAGCTCTGCAGGGCTCCTAGCTACTGAGGAGCCCCACTATTGCTGGGTTATTGTTGGACTGCCTTCTTCATCTCAGAGGACAGACCACAGAGGAGCACATTTGCTTTAGCTCTGCAGACATATGTTTGAGGAGCCTCCAGCCCCCTGAGCCCCGTTCCTTCAGCAGTGCTGGAGGTTTCCTGTGCAGGGCTCTGTTTACGTTTGAAAATGCCATGACAGAGCCCAGCCAGCTGGTTCCCTGGCCCCCACTGCTCCATCCTGCAGGGCCTTCTCCCAGCTGGACCGCCCCAGTGGGTGTTGGAGTGGATAAACAGCACCCACGTGGCCTCTGGCATGGCCAGGGAGCACGAAGAAGAGTCGCCCACAGGATATCTGAGCACATCCTGTGCGGAGCAACCCCAGCTGGGCTCCCGCACGCCACGGAGGAAATCCTATTTGTCTGGCAGAGACAAGAGATAGTGGCTGGCTGAGCCTGCTGGCTGTTGTGCACTGACATCCTGGTGAGTCAGCCCAGGCTCTGGCATGGAGCAAAGCGTGGGGGGACCTCCCCTCCCTGCTCCAGGGACAGCCTTCCATGGGGATCTCGACCAAATGCCAGTGAGCTAGAGCCAGCAGCCGGATGTAGCATGAAGTGTTTGCCATATTTAGATGTGTTTTTCCTGGAGCAGGAGACTCACAAAATGAGAGAAGAGATGCCTAGAAGCTCTTGCCTCACTATTCAGCCACCTTGTTGCATCCAGAAGGACAAGGATACTGGAGAGAGTCCAGCACAGGGTCACTAAAGTGATGAAGAGGCTGGAGCATCTGCCTTATCATAGAATCATAGAATCTTAGGGGTTGGAAAGGCTGAGAGAGCTGGGTCTGTTTAGCTTAGAGAAAAGGAGGCTGAGGGGGATCTCATTAATGTTCATAAATATCTAAAGAGTGGGTGTCAGAAGGATGGGGTCAGATGTTGTCAAGTGGAAGAACAAGGGGTAATGGTCACAAACTAGTACACAGGAGGTTTCCCCTAAATACAAGTACTTTTTTACTCTGAGGGTAACAGGGCACTGGAACAAAACACCCAGGGAGATTGTGGAGCCTCCATCCCTGGAGTCATTCAGAACCCACCTGGACATGTTCCTGTGTGATCTGCTCTAGGAGATCCTGCTCTAACAGGGGGGTTGGACTAGATGATCTCTAGAAGTCCCTTCCAACCCCTACCATTCTGTGATTCAGTGATTTCCTCTCCCCTCACAGATGCTAGCACCAACCTTTGGCTCACTCTACTCAGCAGCATCCTATCTATCCTCCCTGCTTGTTTTCATGCTTCTCATTTATCCCTTTTCCAAGCTGACTCCATTCTGCTACAATAGGTGGTGGAAATGGGAATGAACAGTGAGTCACTGGTAGGGCTCTTTTCAAAACAGTGGTTCACATTTCTGGTCTCATCTCTTTGACAAACTTTAAAACAAAGCTGGTCTTGGACCAGACACCTGGTAGCCAGGAGCCTTGGCTGATCTGCACAGTCACAGCACATTGCCTGGGTCAGATCCTTTGGGGTTGTGGCTCACTTCATGTCCCCAATAATATCACCAAGATGGCCTTGACATCACCAACATTGGTGAGATCAGAAACCAGCCCATTTGCACGAGTAAAGAAGCTCAGCCATGAATCCTGCTGGACAAGTGAGTCCCTGGAACCACAGAGTCATAGAATAGTCAATAGAATTTACTTTAAAGGCCATCTAGTCCAACCCACTTGCAATTAACAGGGACATCTTCAACTAGATCAGGTTGCTCAGGACCTCGTACAACCTGATCTGGAATGTTTCCAGGTATGAGGCAGGGAGAACCACGTTGTCCCCCCATTTCACAGCTGACATTCTCCTGAATGTAAGTGGATGAAGAAAACACTCAGAAAGGCCAAGTGTGAAGAAGCTGATTAGCTTATCCACACACTAATAGGTTATTAAGTAGATGTTCACCAAAAGCTGTGTCCCATCCTTGATGTTAAGGAGGAAAGGGCTTGTACAATTGTCTTGGCTTTGAAATGAAACCAGCAGTATCAGTTATAAAAAGAGACCCTCAGTTCAGTAGGTTCCTCATGGTCACAAAGAGTATGCCCTGTGTTGGCTACCCAGTGTGTTTTCACAACCCTTTCTCTTTCTGGGACATCAGATGGTTTTACACAAGTGTCTGTTGAATTCAGAGTTTCGTAGATCTTTGCACAGCAAATGAGAAGGAGGCTGGCTAATGATTTTCATAGAAAGGTTCAAAAGTCGTGCAGGGAAATTATGTATTTCAGCAACATTTCTCCTGTTTACTGCTTTATGAATTAGCCCTAATTGTAGGAGATAAAATAACCTGAGAAAGCCTCCCAGTCAGCCTGTTCTGTTGAGGCAAGAGTCTCATGTCAGGACTGATCTTTCAGGACTGATTTTTCTCTGTTCATGATCCCCTTTGCAAGGCACTGGGCAGCTGTGACTCAGTGAGCATCATATTTAATAGGGCTGAGTTAAGGTAGCATCTGCCTGATTGGTTTGGTTTGCACTGATCTTTGATTATTTTTTGGTGGTTTTTATGGTCTTTTGATTTGTTCTGACATTTCTGGGTCAATTGCCACTAGGTTTAGAAGCAGGTCTGTGGTCACAGCCTTGCCTAAGGCTGGATTAATACCTATTTATAAATAAAGAGCCTCTAATGGAAGCTGTTGGTGCCCCAGCACTACAAAGCAGTGTTCTCTGCTCCTTTAAAAGCATCTCACACCGGTGTGCTTCTCTTGACTGATCAAGTTTTCATTTGCTTTTCACCTGTGAGAACAAGCAGAGAATCCAACCCATAAAAATCTAATAATACATCCCAAAATAGTTCAGCTTTTAATTAAATAAAAAGAACCAGCTAGAACAGAACAGTTTCTGAAGAAGAAACTGCAGGAAGGTCTGAAGAAGTCAGTCAGTCCTGCATTATGCCCAAGGGATCATCATGTATGGTCAAGCTAAAAAAAGTCAGCATCACAAGCCATGAGTGGAATGTTCTGTCCCCTGGCCTTTGAACTCTAACTACACTAAAAGTGTTTGTGATAGAAAGACACACGTGGAAAAGGTGAATTTGAACTGGTTTGTTAGTGCCAAGGACTGGCTTTGGCTTCAGCCATAAACCCATTGCTTAACTGAGAACGTGTCCACCCGCTTCCAGATCTCCTCCAGTTCCTTTGCTTTCTGGGAGGGGTGAAAAAGATGTCAAAACGTGCCCTCGGTGGATGCTGCCACTGACTGCATCAGGAATGAGACCAGCCTGATTCTGACTCAGGGGAAGCACAGCTGGAGCAAATGCTGTGGTCTGGGCTTGATTTGGGTCTGTACCAGCTCAGCCAGAAGCCGTTTGTTTCCTTCTTGTCGACACACCCCGAATCAGCACAGGCATCTGGCCAGGATTTAGGCTGTTCATGTGCTTTTAAATGTTTCAGCATCTATGTAGCTGCTGTGGCAACCCACAGTGCAAAAATGAACAGCTTTTAAAAATAAATCTGAGGCTAGTGGGGAGGGTGAGAGCAGAGAGAGGAAGGATAGGGGAAGAGCAGTTGAAAGGAATATGTAGGTTGTTAAATTGTTCTAAAAAAAAAAGGTTGAAACATCTGCTGGAATCATGAGCAACTTTTCTGTCTACCAGGACTAAACTATTTGTTGGCAGTTCAGTGAAGAAATTCAGCAGTTCAGCTTTGCTGTTAACTGCTCACCAGGATTACTGAAGCTGGTGAAGAGTCTAGAGCACAAGTCTTATGAGGAGCAGCCAAGGGAACTGGGGTTTAGTCTGGATAAAAGCAGGCTGAGGGGAGACCTTCTTGCTCTCTACAGCTACCTGAAAAGAGGTTGTAGAGAGGGGGGATCAAGGTTGTAGTGAGGAGGGGGTTAGTCTCTTCTCCCAAGTAACAAGTAATAGAACAAGAGGAAATGGCCTCAAGTTGTACCAAGGAAGGTTTGGATTGGTTATTAGAAAAAATTCCTTTCACTAACAGGGTTGTCAGGCACTGGAACAGGCTGCCCAGGGAAGTGGTATCCCTGAAGGTATTTAAAAGCCATGTAGATGTGGTGCTTAGGGACATGGTTTAGTGGTGGCCCTGGCAGTGCTGGGCTAGCGTTTGGACTTGGTGATCAGAAAGGTCTTTTCCAGCCAAAACAGTTCTGTGATTCTAGTAAGAATTACTAAATGCTAGGGAAGGGTCTCCATGCCAGTGCAAGTGGGAGGCCCCTCTAGAAGATCCTATCAAGTTCTTGCAGCACAGATGTGTTTGCAGAATTGAATTTTGTTGCTCTATGAGAGCAAATCCAAATGAAATCAGGATGACTACAGCAACCAAACAAATGTCTTACCATGAGGTTGTCCTCCGTTGATGATGCTTTTTCCACCTCCCCTGCTCCAGAACAGCTCAATAAAAGGTGTAACAAAGCAGAGTGGCATTTCACAGAATAAGTTCCAGCTGTCTTCCTGTATGAAAACTGCATAAAATATTGCTGGAGAAGATCTGTGAGATTCTCTGCTCTCCCTGGGCCAATGCAAAACTGTATCATGGCATGGTTTGCCTCAATCCTCTTTAAACAGTCTGCTGGAATAGTAACAATAAAAGATGAAGCTGAAAGCACAAATTTCACTCTGCTTTGCTGCCAAAATAGTTGTTCCCAGGTTCCTTCCAGAGCTCTCTGAAATGGCAGCAACATTTTCATCCTCCTTGGGATGAGTGTCTTCGCTGTAGGCTTGGAGGCCAAGCTGCAAAAGTATCTAGAAGCCCCTGCTTGCCCCCATCCTACAGGTACACAGGAAACCCTCTGTAGCATCCTGTTCTGTCTTGATTCCGGCACATAATAAAGGTCTGCTTTCTCTGTACTATTGCTCTAGAGAGGTGGGGAAGTCCCCCAGAGTCACCCTGGAACAGTGGGTGTTGAGAGCACTGAGGAACTCCTGTGGAGTAGGAGGAGCCCCCTTAAAGCATTGCTGAGTCAAAGGCTTCTCTGCAGGGATAAATCTACAGTGGACTAAATGGCCCACAAGAAGTCCTTACAAATCACTGGGCACAATCCAGCTGGTGGATTGTGTCTGGTGACATCTTAGATGGGTTAGAGTATCCCACTGCCAGTCCAGAAGAGTGTGAGTCTCACAAGGTCTCACAGTATTATATTTCTGGCACCTCATGGAAGACATCTCAGATACCTTAGATCACCTAGAAAATTCTGCCACAGCAGCCCCGTTCATTTAGCCCAGCTCAAGACCCACTGTGGAGTTTATTAAAAAGGGAGCAGATGCAGAGTTCGGCTGAGCTCCAGAGCTGTGTGTGGGGCAGAGCTTTAGAATGTGTGCAGCTGTAGCTGTCAGTGTGGACAGATGTGGGATGCTTCTACTGAATCCACCACAGATACGAGAACTCAGCCTTCCATAAACCTAAGGTGGATCCTTTGAACTACAGCTGTAGCTGAACAACAAGCCAGTAATATGAGTGAAAAGCATGTGGAGATGACATTTACCCCCTCTTGAGCTTGCTTTTCAGCTCCTAGTACAGCAAACATCTTCCTGTCCTTACTTGGTGATGAAAGGACACACTCAGCTTTTGCAGACAAGGGGATCAGAACAAAGTAGAGACTTCACTAGGAACTCATCCCTCAGCCTAGTGGTGCATTAAGAAGAGTGAATACTAAGCACATCCTAAAAAATTAGCCACTGAAGTTAGGTACCCAAAAATGGAAGCAACCAACATTGACCCTTCTTTGAGGTGCTAGATCTTGGGAAGCAATTGATGCACCATCCCAAAGCAAAATAAAATCAAGAACTCCACCAGGAAGTTCCCCTAAAGAGCTGACGTTGCAAGAGCTGTCATGACATCTGAGCAACAGAGTCTGACTTATGCATGGACTTACTTCAGTGAAAGTTTTTGGTTAATTGCCACTAGAAAATTCAAGCCATTTAGACATCAATTTAAATATATTGACCTGCATCATCACAAGGAGCAGCTACTGTCCCACAGAGACCTATGAGTTATTGTTGTTTTGGTGTATTTTACAGGAATCTTGCTAGGTATTTTTGTTCCATTACATTTTTTTTTCATAAAACAGGCTCTCAAAGTGGATTGAAAAATGTTTGCTACTAGATAATTGCAGTTCTTAAGAAAGTCTGTAATGTCACATGGTTTCTCCTAGGCTTAATTTCCCAAAAATGCATCTCCAGGGCTTTATAAACTGAACTGTTATTTGCCATTGGGAACTTCCATGGGAACTGCATGTGTTTTTTTGGTTTTTTCCCCAGGATCTTTACATGAATTATTTTGTTGCTTTTATTTTTCTGGATGATGATTACAAATGCCCTACTGTCAAATCTCTGTTAGCTTAAACATTAAGAATTTGCTGTAAACAAACATGACTGGGTAACACCTGCTTCATGTCGTAGTTGGATTTCTTTTTGGAAGGACTGTGTCCAGGGCTGGGTAAAATTACAAGTACTCCAGATGTGTTTTCTGCTGACAGCTGGCCTAGTGAAATCATTGTTTATTGACAGGTTCCCAAGAGTCAGATAGTTCTCAGTCTGCCAAGAAAGACATGCTGGCTGCACTGAAATCCAGGCAAGAAGCTTTGGAAGAGACACTGCGCCAGCGCTTGGAAGAGCTGAAGAAGCTGTGTCTCCGAGAAGCGGTAGGGAATGGACGTTTTGTAACTGGTAACACTTTGTTGCTTGCATCCTTACAGCACGCTCCTTGTTTGGAGATAGTGTGGGATCAGGAGAAGAGGTTCCTTCCACAGTCATTTCTTGCAGAGTCCATTGTAAAAAGGCCTCAGGAAGGTCCAGCTGTTCCACCTGCAGATTGCAATGTCACAGGACCTTTCCCTCCCTATAGAAGGGGACCCCATGTCTGCTGGATACATAGTTGGCTTGGGGCTAGGAGGGAGCTCAGCATCCATGTCTGTTCAAAATGGTGTTTAAGATGCATTCAGCCAGGCTTCTTACTGACTTTCGTGGGAGTATGCAGCTACCTAAATGGCATAGGAAGGCTGTCCTGTGTACTGGTAGTCACTTCTTAAGTGCTTTTAGCATTAGCAAAAAAATCCCAAACCTCAGGCTGATATATGTTCTTCTTGAAGCAGGCCCAACCTTACCTTCTTTTCCCATCACATTCTTACATACAGTACACAAAACCTCATAATGTAGGCTTTCTTCATCTGCTAAGCCGTGGCATTGCTGTAGGGGAATGGCAGTGCAGTGGCAGACCTTGAGAAGAGGAAGCACAGTGGTCATCCCAGCACATGCAGGACAGCTCAGAAACTCATAAGCTTCCCGCTCACCTGCCTGTTCATTCTTGGAGTACACAGGAGGCCAGTTCAGTATAATGTTTGGAGAAATCACAGCCCTGCTGCATATGTGCATGGAGATTAGCAGCAGCGTGCACTGGGGTAATTCAGCAATCCTCCTTTGTTTACCAGGCCTGAAAATCTGAATTTAACACCACTGGAAGCTGCAGACAGTGGCACTGAGGTCTTCCAGTTGTTGCTTAATACTTGATGTGTATCTTGCCTTTTACAAAAATGGGGGAAACAGGTCACTTACTCAGGTCTCATTTCACTTTGTTTCAGTTAGTCTATAGTTTTAATGCTAATAAGAATAAATTGTGGAAAATACCTTTCAACAAAGAAAGTCAGAAGAAATCTCTGCTGCCCTACTTGCCATCCTTTACTCCACATGAGCAGTCCTTTCTCACCTGAAGTGTCTGGGCTGACTTCAGCAAACAACTTGTGCTGATAAAGGCCTCAGGATCAGATTCAGTCTTTGTAAGTCCATGGAGTACAGAGCTAAGATCAACTGCAGGAAGCTGTCACATGCTCTTTGGGGGCTGATGGACAAGGTCTGGAGGGCTCTGTGTGGAGTTTAACCACCCTAAGCTAATGCTGCCTGACTGCTGATGGGTAATGCCTTGCAGCAGCATGAGTGCAAGGGAAGATGTGCCTGTGCCACAGCTCCAGGAGCTCATAGCCCAGCTTTAACCCCAGCCCCATCGGCAGTGTAACCTCAGATTGGCTCAGCTCACTTTGCGAATAACTGGGATGCAGACAAAAGCTCCCACTGGGGCTTGGAGCTGGTGATAAGGAGCAATATCCCTTAACATGCTTCAGCAAGGCTGGCCATAGCCCATCTGTCAGCACCTTAAGAGCTGGTAGAAAGTGTTCATGCTTTCTGTAGATGATCCCAGAGAGGCAGCTGATGGACACTTGGTCAGACTTGGGAGTCTGACCCTGTCTTACAACCCTAGACAACTCATCCTGCAGTTGGGAGTATTTCCTCTCAGGCTGCCCTTAGTCCTTTCTGCTTTGACATGGAAATGGCCAAAACAGAAGGACAAGGCAGCAAATCAGGAGATAAAAAAGGGTTAAAAGTGGGGACATAATCAAGTAAGCATGGCCAGAGCCATTCATAAGAGTGGCATCAGGTTACTTCAGGCCATCACTACTCCGGTTACTTATTAATTTAGATTACATTTCAGGACTGTGCCTGTGAATACTTTTCAGCTTATGGAAGCAGCATGGTAGCCCACATTAATTTTGTTCTGCTCCAATCTTGGAGCATTTTACAGAAGATATGAACTCTTTCCCCACTGTGCTGCTTTGTATTAAGTTAGGGGTTATAAAGGAAATATCCTTGTTTTCCCCAGGAAGAGATACAGGAATCTGTGTCTTGATGCAGTGCTTAGAGCCACATCTCACTGGAAGGAACACAATTTGGAAGAAAAGCTGAAATAACTCCACAGGGCTGGAGGGGCAAAGCAGAATGGGACTCTTAAGATGCTTCAGCAGTGCCTCTCAAAAGGGGGTCGTGCATGTTGGCACAGAGCTGTGCTGCAATCCCATGTTGCTGGGAAATGCTTGAAGGAAAGATTTGAAAAGACCAGGTCCTTGTTTCCTAGTGACCTGAAAAGAGTAGAAAGAAAAACCCCATTAGGGAGTGGGGGAGAGGCCAGGGCAGGCAGGAGCCCGAGCTGCACACTTGCATTAAGGTCAGCTGCTGTTCTTTGGGATTCAGATGATTTAGGTTACTCTGCCAGCTGAATCCTCTCAAGGCTGATGCTGAAGAACACAAAAGCCTTTTGTCCTTCATGGGGAGACTTTTGAGTACAAGGAGTCGGGCTGTGCTCTAGTGAGGCTCCTGCCTTATTCTGTAGGCATTTGAATGCCTGCAATTCAAATATGTGTGGTTGTATTGTGTAGTCCAGGGGGAAAAAAGCCACAGCATTAACAGCAGTGCTGGTGCTTCCTGATATTCCTCAGGAATACAGATATTCCTCAGTTCTGTGGGGTTTACTTCAGATTTTGAACAAATCGTTGGAAATGACCCCATCACTCTGGCTCCCATCTTCTAATATTGCTCCAAAGCTGCCCATGATTTCACTGGGGTTTGGAAGGGGCTCTGATACATGAAGTGTTATCAGACAGGTAATGAGGTACCAGGCACTGCTTTTAGTGACCGTTTTCACCACATTCCTCTCAGACACATCATGAATCAGGTGGGAATGTTTTTCTGTGCAGGTCATAACCTGCACGGCTGTTGCCAGCAGGGCTTTCTGACTCAGCAGACCTGCATCCTGTGTGTGAAGGCTCTGGGATCTGCTCAGCCCCTTCTCAGAAGCAGCTGAACTGATAGAAGCTCTTCTGTCCTGCTCACCCTGCAGCAAAGATGAAAGCAAGTGTGCCTGTTTAGCCTCAGGCCCCAATGCCCTGGGGACGGGCACCACCTACAGACCTACCATGGGCAGGCCACGAAAATCTTGTGTTCATGCAGGTTACAGAAAAGTTCTCCACCCTCAGTGTCAGGTCCTGGGATGAGTTTGCAGGGCTGGGTGTTCTGTATGTTTACGAGCTGGCTGAACTGGATATGGTGGTAATGAACACCTGTCAT
>NW_009953811.1:3348568-3360752 GCF_000747805.2 Chaetura pelagica
AAGAGCGGTGTTGTGCTCTGCTCTGCTGCAGAACTTCCCAGATGACTAACAGCGTGTTCTGCTTACAGGAGCTCACAGGAAAACTGCCACGGGAATACCCCCTGGATCCCGGGGAGGAGCCGCCTATTGTAAGGAGAAGAATAGGAACTGCCTTTAAACTGGATGAGCAGAAAATCCTACCTAAGGGGGAGGTAAGATTCTGACCTTCCCTTCCAAACCCTTGTCCCCACCTCGGGTCTCTAAGATGTCTGGTGTGCATCGCAGAGGAACCATCAGTCTTGCAGGCATTTTTTGCTTTCAATGACTGCAGTTGATCACAGTGCCTTTTTCTTTTTTTTTTTTTTTTTTAAATATCCACCAGAACAGGGAAGCAGCAAGAGAGCTGGTGTTCTTAGTTCAGACTGGGAGTAAAGGTTAAACCCTCAAAGTTCAGCTCTGGCTTTGCTGGAGGTAACAGAAATAGCCCGGGTGACCAACTGGAGCATGACAGGCCAGGCGCTCTGGTGACCCAGCTCAGTGACTTGTGTGGGTAGGGAGCACAACAGGAGCCCCGTGAGCCACCTGACCTCTGCTGCTGCCCTGGGGCGGTGGTGCAAACAGCCTCTTGCTTTCCTCTTCACTAGCAACCCGAATTCACATCTCCCATAACGGGGAGAAAAGCATCACAATTACCAATCTCGGCCCCTCAACAGCAAGATGAAAGCATTTTACTCCCCAGTCCTTAAATAAAAGAGCCTTCGTCCCTACCTGTGGGGAGCTGGAATTATGTTTTTCTAAGTTTGCCAGGGAGTGTTTGTTCTCTTCCCTTGCTCCCACAATGTGCTGGGTCAGTGCCCTGAACCGTGGCTGTGAAAACAGGCCTGCAGCAGCTGTAAGGCGGGACCGGATTCACAGAAAAGCTATTGTCTGCAGAGACACATTTGTCTCAAGACACTTGTGTATATTCCTGTCTTGCTTTTTTTTTTTTTTTTTTAAATATCCACCAGAACAGGGAAGCAGCAAGAGAGCTGGTGTTCTTAGTTCAGACTGGGAGTAAAGGTTAAACCCTCAAAGTTCAGCTCTGGCTTTGCTGGAGGTAACAGAAATAGCCCGGGTGACCAACTGGAGCATGACAGGCCAGGCGCTCTGGTGACCCAGCTCAGTGACTTGTGTGGGTAGGGAGCACAACAGGAGCCCCGTGAGCCACCTGACCTCTGCTGCTGCCCTGGGGCGGTGGTGCAAACAGCCTCTTGCTTTCCTCTTCACTAGCAACCCGAATTCACATCTCCCATAACGGGGAGAAAAGCATCACAATTACCAATCTCGGCCCCTCAACAGCAAGATGAAAGCATTTTACTCCCCAGTCCTTAAATAAAAGAGCCTTCGTCCCTACCTGTGGGGAGCTGGAATTATGTTTTTCTAAGTTTGCCAGGGAGTGTTTGTTCTCTTCCCTTGCTCCCACAATGTGCTGGGTCAGTGCCCTGAACCGTGGCTGTGAAAACAGGCCTGCAGCAGCTGTAAGGCGGGACCGGATTCACAGAAAAGCTATTGTCTGCAGAGACACATTTGTCTCAAGACACTTGTGTATATTCCTGTCTTGAGTTTTCTTTTTTATTTTTGTAAGAGGGGAGACTGAAGCTGGTGTGACTGTGTGGTTTAAGGCTCCATTCAGCCAGGGAATTAACTGTTTGTCATTTTGTTGGCACTTTCCTTCGGCTGAAAAAATAAACAGCTGGAGCTCTTTAGTTTTGTTCTCAATGGAGCCTGGGAGAGGAATTCCACTGAAGTCAAATATTCATGAACTAGCACATTTAATTAAGCTTTTCAAAGGGAAGCACAGCTTAGCTGAGTTATTCCTAAAACCCCTGCAGTCTGTTGGCTGTTATAACCTGATCTCCAGCTTCCCTAGATTTGCTACAAGGCAGCTTTTGGGGCCAGCGGGTGAGGAATCTCCTTGCTCCAGTGGCAGGGTTAGGTGGGGAGAGCATGAAGGTAAAGCAGCTCCTCCCCATTGCAGGCACTCTGCCTTTTGGCATCAGCAATCCAAACATGCTGACTCAGCTTTTCTCTACCTCCCTTTTCATCTGTCAAACTTTTAAGACCGTGTTGAAAACCATATATTTCTGTTCTTGAAGACTGATGTTGAGCTGTGTTTATTTGGCTCCCAGTTTGAGAGCATTTAGAGAGGCCAACAATGATTTTCATGTGCTTTTCAGCAGTGCAAACACTAGAAACATAATTTAAAACAAAAGGTGAAATACTCCCTTGGTCACATAAATCCAGAACTGATATTACCAACTGTGACAAGGACCTGAAGCAAAACACTTCCATCTGAAGGCAGGTGGTAACCTTCATTTTCTGAGGCTTTATTTATAGCGGTCTCACTGGAAGAAAATAGGCAATAATGGCCAGAAGGAAAATTAATTATATTTTTTTTAGATATACTGAATGATTTAGAACTGACTCTCTGAAGGTCTGAATGACAGCTCACGTCAAACACTCTGTACATTTAGTAGGAGCTTTGTCAGAGCAAGACTTGCAGGGAAGGGTCCTATTGTAATTTTTTGTAATCACCTGTACATGGTCCGTAATTCCTGACTCTGGGAAGGATTTTGCCAGAAGGCAATCAACCATGTTCCAGGTCTTAAAACTCCATCATGTCAAATTCACTTTGAATAACTTGGGCACTGATAGAACTTACAAACTCTTCAAAGCAAAAAAAGATCTGTTAAAAAGATGGGGATTGGGTTCAGTCTCCAGTAAAGAGAGGGAAATAATAGATTTAAGGCAATGCTGACTCACCACTGACAGCAAAGGGATTTTTTTTTTAAGCCAGAAGCCCAGAATAAAAACTTCAGAGGATGATTTCAGTCTGATTAATTCCCACAGCATTAGCTCTTGCAAAGTTCACTGCTGCTAAAAAAAAAGAGAAAGGATGTAAATTTGTGTAACGGGGATCTCCGTGAAGCTCTGGCTGTCAGTGCTTGCAGTCTGAACTCCCAACATTCACTAGAAGTAGCAAAGCTTGGAATTTTTTCCCTAATTTGCAGTGTAATGTATTCCCCTTCCTAGCAGACTAACAGCAAAAACTCCATCAAGCTGGGGAAGGTAGCCAGATCCATTGCAGATTAGTAAGTACTTCATAGCTCTTTATCAGCTTCTGCCCTGGCATAAATTGGCCTAAATCCCTTAACTGTGGAGGATAACTAAAAATCAGTAGGAAGCTTCCAGGGTACACCTGGTTGCATTTAAAAACTCAACTGTGACCCTGCAAGGACTACTGTTGGAAACACTGTTCCTTTTTGGCATACAGAAAGCTTGCTGTTACCTACTGCTCGCTCTGATATCACCTTCCTGGCTTGTAACTCTAGGAGACCATTTTCTGGTGTAATCAATTGTAGCAGCCCATGATGACTTCAGGTCATACTCTCCCCTGGATTTTGACAGCCATACCCCGGGGAGGAGTTAGCCCATCTTCAGCTTGGTGGGTGCCAGGCAAACCTGTCAGGAAGGTTAAAGCTGGAGCATAGCACTGATATCAAGTGGGACTCAAATATGGAGATGGGAAGCAGGGAGAAGAAGTGGGTGGGAGACAGATGTTACCCATAAGATGGATGTGAAAGGATAGATGTGCAGAGCACCACTGAATGAGGCCATATCGAACTGCATGAAGATCCAAGCTGCACAGCAGGGTCAGAGCTGGAGCACACACGTCCTCCTAGTGCGGGTCATCCTTTCCACCAGCTGTGCTCCCAGGCAGTTGTGTGAGCAGATGAAGGCGAGATGGGTTATGCTTAGGGAGGCCTTGAGATGGAGGGAGCAGCATGACTGTCGATGCTTTGCTGATGGAGAGCCTTGGTTGGAGGCCGCTGGACAGGTTCAAGGGGAGCTTCCCCACCAGTGGGTTGGTATGATGGTAGCCAGAATCCCCTTGCCCTTCCCCAGGAGGCAGAGCTGGAGCGCCTGGAGAGGGAGTTTGCCATCCAGTCCCAGATCACAGAGGCCGCCCGGCGCCTGGCGAGCGACCCGAACGTCAGCAAAAAGCTGAAGAAGCAGAGGAAGACGTCCTACCTGAACGCACTGAAGAAGCTGCAAGAGATCGAGAATGCCATCAATGAGTATCGCATCAAGTCTGGGAAGAAGCCAACCCAGAGAGCCTCCCTGATCATAGATGGTGAGTGAGCGAGCGGGGCTCAGCACCCATGGTGTTGCTGAAGGGTCTGTAGAGGACAAGGAGCAAAATTCTTGCTTTCAATTCGCGGCTTAGGGCACAGATTCCTCCTCCCTCCTCTTGCCTCTCCTGTCTGAGGGCTCCACAGATGCTGGCAGTCGAGCTGTCCTCTGCTGCATCAGCCAGCTGTCACACGGGTGTCTGGGGCATTAGGGACGTGCTGGTTCATGGCATGAGAACCAGTGTCATGCTGTAGATGACAAGGGTGTCAGGGAAGCAGACTGTGACTCCTTTGTTCACCTATAAAATCGCTGTTAACATCTCCTCTGGAGCGGTGCTGGACAAATGTAATTAATTTTAGCAGATTGGGGTGAGCTCTCCAGCTGAAAAGCATCCGTAAAATCAGAGTGGTAGCTGTGTCATTGCTGTGTTCAAATGTGGTTTTTTTTTCTTTTCTATTTTTTTTAAATTAAATTCTCAGGGCACTTTATGGTTTACTGGGTTGTTGATTGGTTTTTCATGAAATCCATTAACTTTATACTGTGGTTGTTTCTTCCTTGCTGGTTTTGCCCTTTCCCTTTTGACTTGCAGTGCTTTTCTCTGTGCCTTTGTAGTGGGAACTGAGATTAGAGCTGCTGTATTAGTGACCTGAGTACCAAATTGGACCTGGGTACGAAGTTGCACAGCAGTCAGGGGTAACAGACAGCCATGAGGAGCCAGGATGGGGGAGGCAGTTCAAACGTGTGCACACCAAGAATGTGAGAGCTTCTGCTGCTACCAAGGATGTTCAGAATACTGAAAAAAGTGGTACCTAATGTGGGTCTTGAGTTAGCAACAGCATGATAGTTTTAGGAAGGCAGAGATCAAACCCAGGGTCCTGAAGACCTGAGATAGAGATCTCACTAATGGCACTGAGCCATTTTGCATTCTCTGGGGATCTCAGCTCTCTGTTGTGACTCAGTCTTAATCCCCATTAATGGAAAAGACTTAGCAGCTCCTTGAAAGGCAGCCTGCTAGTGAGAGACCTGGCCTGCAGCTCTGCCCTACCAGACTGAGTGGGCTGAGTCAGTTGTTCTTCTTGCCTCATGGCTACGCAAGGAGGAAGACGTGGGTGATGGAAGAAGAACACTGTGCAATTCAGCATTTAGTCACTGCCATTCTCAGGACCATCTGACCATCTTTATTTTCTTCCCCTCAGAAGGAAACATTGCCAGCGAAGACAGCTCCCTCTCAGATGCCCTTGTTCTCGAGGATGGTAGGTTGGTTTCTGTATGTTCTAGGGGGCAGAAAGGAAACTGGGAGGTATGTGTGAACTCCAGATGGACACTCAAAATGGAGGAACTGTTCTGTGTAATAATAGACTCAAATTTTCCAGTACCAAAACCACTTGGTTTCCCCTGGCTCTGCCTTGTAGTCAGTCACCAGGCCTGGAGCAGTGAGTATTGCCATGGCTGCTGCTCTGAATTCTTTCAAAAGACAGTCCCAGAATGTCCCTTTATTTTCTTTTAAGGTTTCCATTGTTTTAATGCATCATACACTCTCACTGGGCTTTCCCTCTCCTTCCCCAGTGGGAATATCAGCCAGTACATTTCTGAAAGTCAGGTCTTCAAGTTGCTTCTGAACACAACCAGGGCAAGCGGGGTAAGGGAGGAGCCTCTGGAGGTGTCCTCTGGGGCTGTGCTGCCATGGGAGGTGTCAGACAACCAACACCTCTCTTCCCTTCTCTTCACAGAGGATTCTCAGGTCACCAGCACAATATCCCCTCTGCAGTCCCCACACAAAGGACTCCCTCCCCGGCCACCCTTGCACAACAGGCCTCCTCCCCCGCAGTCCCTGGAAGGCCTGCGCCAGCTCCATTACCACCGCAATGACTACGACAAGTCCCCCATCAAGCCCAAGATGTGGAGCGAGTCCTCCTTGGATGAACCCTATGAGAAGGTCAAGAAACGCTCCTCACATAGTCATTCCAGGTGAGCCAGCAGTCTTGAAGCACCATCACAGAGGTATCCTCTGCTTTCAGGAGGGACAGGTGTGAGCCCTTGCAAAATGTACCAAGCTGTCCATTGCCAGAAGGAGACTTCTAGATGTTTTGGCCAACAGGCACGTCATAAAAGTAGGCTGCAGCCACGTGACTGCTGCTTGGTATCTCAGTGCTATTTTAAAACATGTAGGAAGGAAGGATGGTGGTTCATCTGAGGGCTTTTGACAGAGCTTGGCCTTGACCTCCAGCTACTGCAGCACAGGCTCTGGGACGCAGCTCAGATCAGCAGCTGACCCAGCTCCCACTCCCCCCCACGCCATCACAGGCATATGGGGGATCTGGGAAGAGGCATGGGAGCCCCCTCCCCGAATTCCTGTCCAGAAATTGAAGCAGGGTGTTTGCTCTGCAGCAGTCACAAGAGGTTCCCCAGCACCGGGAGCTGTGCCGAGGCGGGAGGGAGCAGCTCACTGCAGAACAGCCCCATCCGGAGCCTTCCCCACTGGAATTCCCAGTCCAGTATGCCATCGACGCCGGATCTACGGGTACGCAGTCCGCACTATGTCCACTCCACGCGGTAAGTCCTGGCTCCACAACAGTCTCACCTTGCTTACCCTGACATAAATATCCTTTGCTTTCTCCTTCCCCCAGGATATGAATTAATCCCCAGTTCAGGAAAGGACAAAAACCAGTCCTTTTCAGATCAGAGGCTTAAGTACTGTTGCCAGCAGGAAATCTTTCCCAGGCTGAGATCCTGAAGTTACTTCAGATAAATGTTATCCTGCCCCTCATTTCCCCCTCAAAGTAGTCAAGCCTTTCTTCTGCTGGGACCTTTCATCTCAGGGACTGTCTATAGGTACTACAAACCCCACACCACTTTTAGAAGGGATGTGGTGCTATTGCTAAATTTCTGCAGTAAATTCCTCCACAGATCCAGCTGGAGATAACATGTTGTTTCCTGTCTGATACAAAATGTTGGGTAGTGTTCATTCTTTCTCATAGGTAAAATGTTTGCACGTGTGGGATCTTCTGCAAAGAAAGAGCCTGTATAAAACAATACACCTGAGGATCCAGGTGGCAGTGGAATAAGCCCAGGGTTGACAGAGGAAAGAGCTGAAGCGTGTAAGGGAGGTGATTTGATGTACATGGCCCAATTTTACTCCAGTTTTCAGCAGCACTTCTAGAAACTGTTCAGCTTCATTGCTTTTTTGTGCTTGTGGGAAACTCATGGACACTGCAGGAAGCAAAGCTGAGCCAAAGCTGTGTGCTGTTAGGTATCCTGCCCTAAGGGGTAGTGCTAACATCATTTAGCTCGACATAAATCAAGAATCATGCCAACACATTAGGTTCAGGAAGAGACAATACAAGGCATTAAGGCCCTGGGTTAAGTTTGTTACAAGTTTTTGGCTGAGAGTATCTCTCTAGAGCATGATTTTTGTTAACACTGGGGCAGAGCTGCGTGAGAAATGAGCCTGGCACAGAAAGAGAAGTGGCCTTGACCGGGTAGGGGCCATTTGGGTGTTTGAAACAACCATTGCTCCATCTGTGGCTCATTCATGAGCTGCATGCCCTGGCCTTGGCACCCATCAGGCGGGTGTGTGACTCATTGTGGGGTGTTCCTGCCTCTTGTATGGATGGCTGGAGCTCTCCAAACAGCTGAGGTGAATAGAGACCACCCAGAGCTGCCTGGGAATCAAGCCTTGTAAACTTCCAGTTCAGGGTGGTTGCCTGAAGAGCTGTCTGTCACCTGCTGACAGTTCTACACATGATACCCACTGCTGGGCCCTGGTAAAATGTAGCTGCTTCGCAAAGGTGGCTTTTTCAACAGCGAGTGGAGAAATCACTGCATTCTGAACTAAGTTTGGACAGTCTATCTGTCTCACACCAAAGGGATTGTACCTGTGCAGGGCATTCTTAGGCCACTTTCAAGGGAATCCCACCACCTTGGAGGCTAAGGTCTCGTGATTTGCAGACCTGGAGCAAGGTGAACCTCGTAGCACAGGGATGGTGCTGATTCAAGCAGCTCTGCCACGGGACCACACCAGCAAAGCTGGAGCTTGATCTCCCCAGGTTTTGCCCTTCAGAATGAGTCTTTCCCCGGGTGGCAAGACACAGAGGAATCAGGCTGGAGAGGGTTTACATCCCACATGGTGCTGCAGACTGAATGTCACCACCAAGGAGAATGGAGAGGAACAGGGTTAGGACCTCCTACTCCCAAGCCCTGCAATGGGGAAGCAGGTTGCTGTGCAGCCAGCAGCCCCAGGCAGCGCTGGAGGGGTCCGGGTTTTCAGCGCCCTCGGATTCCCTGGCCTGTGAAGCTGGCCTTGTGTGCAGAAGGGGATGGGGAGATCTTCGTCCCATTGACTTACCCACTTGGATTTTTCTCCTGGTATCTGCAGGTCAGTAGACATCAGCCCGACCAGACTGCATAGCTTAGCTCAGCACTTTAGGCACCGGAGCTCCAGTTTGGAGTCGCAAGGCAAGCTCCTCGGCTCAGAAAACGAGACAGGGAGCCCTGATTTCTACACGCCAAGGACTCGTAGCAGTAATGGCTCTGACCCCATGGACGACTGCTCTTCCTGCACCAGCCATTCCAGCTCTGAGCACTACTACCCTGCTCAGATGAACCCCAACTACTCCACCTTGGCAGAGGATTCCCCATCAAAAGCCAGAGAGCGGCAAAGGCAGAGGCACAAATCGGCGGGCAACCTGGTCTCTTCCAATTCAGGGAGCATGCCCAACCTGGCTGCAAGGAATGGGACAGGGCACCACCGTGTTTACCTGCACAGCCAGAGCCAACCCTCCTCCCAGTATAGGATCAAAGAGTATCCCCTGTACATCGAGGGCAGCTCCACACCCGTGGTGGTGAGGAGCCTGGAGAACGACCAGGAGGGACACTACAGCGTGAAAGCACAATTCAAAACCTCCAACTCCTACACAGCAGGGGGGATGTTTAAGGAGAACTGGCACGGGGATGAAGTGGACTCAGTCAGGCTTACCCCCTCCCGCTCCCAAATCATAAGGACTCCCTCTCTGGGCAGGGAAGGGCATGAGAAAGGCTCGGGTAGGACTGCGGTGTCGGACGAGCTGCGGCTCTGGTACCAGCGCTCCACGGCCTCCCACAAGGAGCACAGCCGCCTCTCGCACACCAGCTCCACCTCCTCGGACAGCAGCTCCCAGTACAGCACATCTTCTCAAAGCACCTTTGTGGCACACAGCCGGGTCACGAGAATGCCTCAGATGTGTAAAGCAACATCAGGTGAGAGCTGGGCTGGGGAAGAGGGGTGGGAGGGACTGGGGCTTCACGCAGCCCAGCTGCGTGCCAGGCAGTGCAGCCTGGCTGGAGAGCAACACCAGGTGTGTTATCTGCCCTCCACGTGCTGCTCACCAAGCCTGTAGACATAAGCTGGGGGAAAGCCTTGTCCAAGACACTCATCAGGTGGGAATTGCTTTCCATGGAAATCACAGAATCAATTACTGAGGCTGGAAAAGACCTCTGAGATCATCAAGTCCAATGATGGACTCAAATGACAGGGAGGGACCAAAGCCCTGTTGTTGCCAGCTCCTTCCTCAGGGTGCATTGGGTTTTTTGGGTGATGGCACTAGAAACTGGACATAGAAGGACATTGAGGTGCTGGACAGGGTGCAGAGAAGGACAGCTAGGCTAAGTAGGGGTCTTGAGAATCAGCCTTATGAGGAGAGGCTGAGGGAGCTGGGGCTTTTCAGCCTGGAGAAAAGGAGGCTGAGGGGAGACCTCATTGCTCTCTACAACTGCCTGAGAGGATGTTGTAGTAAGGTGAGTGTTGGCCTCTTCTTCCTGGTGACCAGTGATAGGACAAAACAAAATGGGGTCAAGTTGCACCAGGGGAGGTTCAGATTGGATATTAGGAAAAAATTCTTCACAGAAAGAGCAGTGAGGCATTGAAACAGGCTGCCCAAGGAGGTGGTGGGGGCATCTTTCATGGAGGTGTTCAAAAAAGGGGGTAAATGTGATGATTTAATGGTTAGGGATTGTAGGGTGGGTGGTTGGACTTGATGATCTCGAAGGTCTTTTCCAACCTTGATGCTTTTGTGATTCTATGGAGAAACTGCAAAGGGGGGGAGGTCACTCTTAGTGATTGCAGCGAGGAGAGTGATGAAGCAAGCAGAAGCTCAGCACAGACAAGGAGAATGTGTGTGAAACACCACAAGTATGAGAGGAGTGAGGGGCATCCCAGCCCAGCAAAAATGTTTGAGCAATGACATCTTTGTGCACTGTTAGGACTTGGTTTTCCCATGCAGCTCCAACATATATATGTGCTGATAATGCCCTCAACTTCAGAATGCTTAACTTTGTGCAATATCCTTCCTCTGTTGGGTAGAGGCCTTTGCGCTCCTCTATGCTGTTAATATTCAATGGTAAGAAAACAGTGAAATTCATTAAACTGAGGAGGCCACTCTGTGTTACAAAACAGTCCAAGGTTAAATATTTACTGGCCATCAGTCACCCCTGGACGAGCCAGTTATGATAGATCAAGGACTTGGTAAAAACGTGAATCCAGCCCCACACAGATGGGATTGCTGTTTAATCAGAGTTTGGACTGCATCCATCCCCACCTTTCACATGCCTCAGACTTGGCGTGGGAGACAACACTGCTCCAGCCTCACTTGCCAGAGGTCCTCATAGCTTTCCTGAGCAGACCACTGCATTGTCCACCCATGCTGTCTGTTGGACTGCTGACATCCCAGCACCATACCTGGTCCATGGTGACCACCATAGAGTCAAATAATGGTTTCAGTTGGAAGGGACCTTATAGCTCATCTAGTTCCAACACCCCTGCATGGGCAGGAACACCTCCCACTAGAGCAGGTTGCTCAGAGCCCCATTAAACCTGGCCTTGAACACTTCCAGGGATGGGGCTTCCACAGCTTTCCTGGGCAGCCTGTTCCAGTGTCTTACCACCCTCACACTAAAGGAAAATCTGTCTTCCCTTCTATGATAAACTGGCATTTCTATTCTACCCAAGGCAACACAAAATGTTTGAACACTGGGAAGCTTTGTCTTGCTCACCTTTGGAAACCACACCAGTTCAGTTGGATCATCTGGAAAGGGAAACTGGGGTTGAGGGGAGAGTGCATAAGAACGGCTGTCAGTCAGTCTGTTCCACGTTCATCTGGGTCTTTTAAATCTGCTACCTGGACAGCAAAGTGGTGAGTGTGCTCAGGAATCTCAGCTTGTCATGACCGGTTGGCAGCACAGACTGTTTTTGCATTCAGAGTCGGCTCAGCCCCTAGTTACAGCTGTGGGAGGATCCTGACTTCTGGGGCTTTTGGTTCCAAGGAGCAGGTTAAAATTTGTTTTCCTCAAGTGTCATTTGGCATCAGCTAAAGAATTTAACAGCACAGAAGGAGATGCCAGGTAGAAACATCCATCATTTTAGCTGATGAGCCCTAGCCTGTAGGTTTGTTGGACTTCACACTGTCCTTCAAAGAGGATTATACTTCTAGGGATATATTAAATTTGGAGGGTCAACTCTGTGTGCATCTGAGGAGGAGGAAAGATCAGTCAGGTGGATTTCTTGGTTAGACCCTCACTGGGGAAACTCCCCCAGGAATCACTGCTGATGGTACATTATTATGTCAGCTTGCTGCTCTCCTCACTGAAGCAAAACAAGCCTTCCTCTGGTCCCATAATAGTAGGGTCAGCAAAACCCAGCTTCAGTTTAGTAGAGATGCACAGTGAAAGGTAGTTCAAAGGTGGTTTGAAAAACCTCAGAGCCAACTTCCTCCCTTGCACATGAAGCAGCCTACTTGTCCAGGCTCTCTCCAGCACCAGCTCTGGCTCCTGAAGACACAGCATCTCCCACCAGCCCTGGAAGCAGGAGGCTGAGCCTGGTGGGCTGGGCTCTCTTCCAGTTCAGGTCCCATGGAGACACACAGCCAGGCCCTGCCAGTCCAGGCAGCAGCAAAACCAATTATCTTTGACAGAGGCAGAGGTGCAGTGCTTCCCAGGCAGGGCTTAGAAGAGCCCAGGCTGTTTCATTCAGCTGAAGGCTGGGGAGAGACAAAGCATTCCT
>NW_009953811.1:3361003-3365289 GCF_000747805.2 Chaetura pelagica
CCTGCAGGGCTGGGGACAGCTCCAGCCCATGGCACACATAGCACCACCACGCACAACCATCCAGGAACAGGATGAGGTCTGACTCCCAAGCTCTGTTTACTCACAGCAGGATGTGTTTCTGCTGGTCTGATCAGCTGATGCTTCTGAACCACCCTGACCTCACTTGCACCCTCACCTCACTGGTTGTTTCCCCTCCACCCCTTGGTTGTTCCAGCTGCCTTACCTCACAGCCAGAGGAGCTCAACGCCGTCGAGCGAACTAGCAGCCACCCCACCGGGCAGTCCCCACCACATCCTCACGTGGCAGACTGGGTGAGTGTCTGTGGGATGGGGCTGGAGAACTCACCTCACTCCTGCTGGTGAGGTGAACCTCCCTGCACACCAGCAAAGGGAGAACATGGGTACAGGGAGCACTTTCCAGGTGCTTGATAGCCTACATCCACACAGAGCATCTCCAGCCTCTCACCAGTGCTCCTGTAGCACTGGGGCTCTATTTTAGGCTGACCAAGATGCAGCAGTACCATCTGTGCCCAACAGCTCTGCTCCAAACAGTGCTGGAAGAAGCCCTGCAGGTTCTTCCTGCTTGGACAGTCTCCTTCCTCCAGTTTTTTGTATGTTGAAATAGCTCATCTCTTTTGATAAACTATCACACTGGCTGTCCAGACTAAAGAGATCTTTGTTCTAGAGGCAAGGTTATGTGTCTACCATATTTGTGTGTGCAGCAACCATATTCTTCTGCTAGGTTTTCCCTAGCAGTTTGTCTTAATGGCTATTAAGTGTGCATCTTTTTTCAGCTACCACTAACTTAAGGTGCTTCACCAAAGCATGAGAGAGTCATTACCTGCAGGCAGCTATTGCTCATGTGAATACAGTAATTGCATTCTTTGACACCTCTTTGTGAGGCAGGGAGTTCAAGGAGTAAACAAAAAGCCTTTTGCAAGCTCCCATGGGTATCCTTCAGCAATCTCATGTAGTTTGGTCTTGCTGCATGAAATAAAGATCATTTCCAGATCCCATCGTAACTCAGCATGTCCCAGATTTTTGTGTCTAAGTGGAGTTTGGTGAGATCAGCTAGACAGTTTCAGACTACAGTCCTCACAGTACCATAGGCCCTAGAGTGGGAAAACAAATATGATCCCCTGAGTTGTGAATTGGGACCAGTAACTTTAGAAACACTTTGCTGTGCAGCCACTGGAAAATCTCATGGTCTTTAATTTCTTCTGGCCACCTGTGACCAAGTTTGACCTCTGGAATTACTCCAGCAGTGTTCGTGTCTGAGCTTTATAATCTAGATGAGGAGAACCATAACCACAACCTCTGTAGGGCTGCCTTGGATTTTAAATTCACACATTTGACATCCAACTTCACGTGGTCTTTGCATGTGCTCCCGGCTTTGGAACAGGATAATTTTCCTGGTCCCATTTCACAAGAAGTCAAGGGATCACAAGAGAGGCAAAGTGGCAGCTTTCTTTACTGTACACTGAAATTTCCACTATTAAGGCATTGAGTCTAGACTCAAATCTTAGTCTCAGTCTCCATCCCAATCCTAATTCCTCTGAATACCTCCATGATGATGGTAAGTAAAACTGATGAGCAGCCAGCTGAGAAACCTGTTTGGAAAATTCCAGCTTTTCTTACTTTTCCATTCAAGAAGACTCCAGCTCCCTTTCTCTCAAAGCAAAAATGCATCAAGCCAAATTTTCAGCTAGGGAAAGTGAAATTACCAAGATTTATAACTTAGGCTCTACACCAACAACCAGTGCTAAAAGAATTGGAGACAAATCAGCACTTGCTTCATGCCTGAGCATAACACCCAAGGCGTATGTATAAACACAGTAGGAGCAAATGAAGTTTGCCATTAGATGCACAACACAGACACACACCCAGCAGGACCAGGCTGTGATCTCCCAGCACAACTCAAAAGATTGACAGTTCTCCCCAACATGTTTTTTGTGTCACTAACGTTTTCTCAAGATGATTCATTAACTTGTTTCCCCACTGGATTAATAAGCTCGTAACAATGTCTGTGTCACTTCTTTTCTTTAACATTTCCTCTCTCCTCTTTCCTCCTTTTTTTGCTCTCCTTTGTTCAGAGAAGCAACAGACAACTCACCCACTATGGATGAGTCTCAGTCTCCAACCCACCAAAGTACTGATGAATAGAGGTATAGTAAGGGAACGTTTTGTTCTTTCTTCCTTCTGCCTTATAGTCCCTGGACACAGCCCGAATAACCGGCATCCCGCTGTCCCAGAGGAGCAGCCCTTTTAATTGTGTGCCTGCTTGGCAACAAGGCTTCCTTCAGCTCTTGGAAGAACATCTTGAAAGCATCTCAGAGCCCTCTCTGTGCCTTTTCAGCCAGTTTTCAGCTGTGGGGCTTTCCCCTGTGAAAGAGGCCTCGGGGCAGCCTGCTCTGCACTCGTGCTGGGGTTGAACAGGCACAGAGCAGGTGGTAGCGACAGACTTGGGGCTGGGGACATTGCCGAGCAGCGTGGGCAGAGTGCTGCAGGGAGCCTGGGAGTGGTGTGGCAGGGAGATGAACCCGGGTAATTGGGGACCTCAGGAGACCTGGGCTGAGCTCCCAGCAGTGCTCCAGCCACTGAGCATCCCTTTCTCCTCCCTCCCTACTGCAGGGCAGAGCTGTGAAGCAGAGGCTGTTAGCACAGCAGTGCGGTTTCATGGAGCAAGGAGCAAGCCTAGTCCCATTCCTATGGGAAGACAGAGGGGAAGGGTGGTGGGAACAAAAAATACCCTCAGAGTATTTCTATTTTAATTAAACTGCTGTCATGTCTGACACTCTCATTGGAATCCACAACCATTCACAGCTGGCATCTGTCTAGTATTTCAAGCCCAGCTTTCTAGAGATAACCCATGCTGGGAAACAAAAGGCCCTTTAACATGCAGACAGTGATAACCTTGCTCAAGTTCCTCCCAGACACTGGTCTCAAAGAAACCAGGTGGAAAACAGGATAGAGGAAGCGGGAACTGCTGGACTGCATCAGTCCCACAAGGCAAGGAGGGAGCTGAGGAAGAAGCAAGAACCCCACAGTAAACAGAAAGAAAATGCCTCTCCCACTTTTGGCCTCAAAACAGTCACTGGTTTGGAAACTGGTTAAAAATCAAAAGTGTGAGGGAGAGATCAGTTCTGAATACTACTATGCAGATACAGCAGTCACTTTTCAAAATACCAACAAGATTTTGACCTCAGTGTTTTTCTCTGGCAGGGAGCTCTGCAGACTAAGCCTGGATCCAACCCTGATCAGAGCTCTAAGATAAATAGCAAAGAAAATTCCCATAGTGTGTGTTGTCTGCTGTGTGCAAGCAAACAGAATAACATGCAGCAGAAGCAGTAACTTGTCAAGAGAGGCATCCCAAGATGAGGACTAGGCTACCTGTGACAAAACAGGGTCCTTTCCACATTGGCCCTGACACCCTGCCACTCGTCCCTTCTCAGCTCTCTCCTGGAAAGCCATGTAACTCTGAGACTGCCAGGTAGCACACAAGCTTCTGCCCAGAGCAGAAGTCCTACAGGAAAGCACCACTACCCTCCTCCTCCCGTGTTCCCACTGGGTAACACAGTCCATGGCCAAGAGGTCTGCTCTGCTGACCTGCTCCTTAAGAGTGTCCTACTGAAACATCTCTACTACTGGGCAGGAAAGTGAGACAGAGCCCCTGATGCAAGGCAGAGAGCTGCTGCTGATCCCCAGGAGGGATGGGGCCACACACAGAGAAAGCAGAGGCAGGTCTGGTACCACTAGACCTGGGGTGGGGTGGACACCAACAGTAAGGTCAGCCACAGTCTCTCCCCTCCAGCAGCTGCGCTGCTCCCTTGCAGTGCATCCTGCCAGGGAACTGCCAGGCAAGAGCAAATTGGGTCAAAGCTTTGCATGCTGAGCCCACCCCAATCATCAGCTTTGGGGGTCCCTGCAGAATGCAGCAGGGTCTGTGAACACCCTGTGTTCCTTCCCACTCATAATACAATGTTTTATGACCATGACAGAGCTTTCCAGGAGCCCTCGTTGTCCTAATGAAGTTTCCTTTCTCCTGCAGGACCTACAGTGATAGCTGTTTCCTGGATGCTCCCCTCTATCCAGAATTAGCAGATGTCCAGTGGTATGGACAGGAAAAAGCCAAGCCTGGGACTCTAGTGTGAACCCCTGACCTCAAGTTAATCACATCAATGCCATTCTGAAATCGCCTCACTGCCTGTCATTTGCCTTACCCAGATGCACTGTCACCCAGCACCAGCTTCAGCTCTATGCACTTTTCTCACAATGCAATTCCTGACG
>NW_009953811.1:3365655-3390843 GCF_000747805.2 Chaetura pelagica
GACGCTCTTGGGGCACCAGCCCTGGGACATCCCCTGGGACATCCCCCGACCCCAGCGCCTCCCCTGCCGGACAGTGGGTGCAGAAGAGCAGCATCCTCATCGTCAGGTGGCAGGTTCAAAATTGGTTTTCCTTTGAAACAATGGAAGCCTTTCCAGGCTTGCCTCAAATCCCATTGTTCCGTGGCACATAACAGCAGGAAGGTTTCCATGACCTGTGATCGGAAGCCAACAGAGCACTGGCTTAAAGAGGGGGAGTCAAATGGGACAGGGGCTTAGAGATGCATATCATAGCCCTGAAAGTGCTTCTGTTCTGAAACAATGAAATCCCATCACTGCAGAGATGTGTCAGAGCCTGGCCATCAGATCTGCACTGCCAAAGATGGCCACACCACTACCAGCAGGATGCATTTGCTCAGCAAGTTCTACCTACAAGAACATCTCCCAGAACCCGGTGGCAGACACGACCACCTCCTGCAAAACAGCATTTTCTTCTTTACTTTGAGCCCACCTACATGCAAGTAAAACACCCTGATGTGCTGAGGGCACAAGGGAAGTCTGGGCTGGTATCACAGCATCGCTGTCTACAACCTACTTTCAACTGGACATACCAGGTTTACAAAGGCATTACCTAAAGCAGAGGCAAGTACTGGCACAGGCTGCACACCAATACACAGAGGTTGGGCTTGTGCTAGTTCGGTGTTTTTTAACACACTGAAGTTAAAAATTGCCAAAAAAAACCACCAACAAAACAAACCTTTCTCCGACCAGATACAACCAATAAATTCTAACCTATTTCTGCACAAAGCATGAAGATGAAACCCAAGGGAAAGCACATCACAACCTGATTGACACCTACAGCTGCATCAACACACCTGCTCCACTCACCTCCCCTTCCCTTAGCACCAAGTGTAGCAAAGGGCTCGTCCCCCCAGCGCAGGGCTGTGCGGGAGAACCGGTCCGTCGGGAAGGGGAACGGCCGCGCAGCCGCCGGGCGGGACATCCCACAGACCAGGGCACAGACGCGACCGCAGGAAAGAGAAGCAACTCCACGAGGTGTTGGGCACAAGCAAAGAGCTGCCTGCTGGTACCACGAGGGATCGTGACGGAAGGAGCTGCAAGTTTACACGCAACGCTTTGTACACGTCAAGCCATGGAACTTTCAAAGGCCTCACAGACACTTTTGTACCCAACAAGTGCACAATCTGGGTGGATGTCGAAGCTGGCACGTCTAGTCTTCGCCACGGTGCTATGCTGTTTTTATTGCCACTAGATGGGGGGAGGCACCCAACCTTCCCCCGTGTGTGCGTGCAAACGATGAATTTCCTATGGGAAAGGCACTAAAAGAAAACAGCCGGAGGGGGTTACGTTGTGAAAAGCAGAAAACTGAAGTTAGGTTGAGTTGGAAGAGAAAAAGAAAGGGCGCGGGTGCGCGCGCCTGTCCCGGGAGTCACAGCAGCGTCTACCAGACAGAGCAGGGCAAAACCTTGGAAATTCAAACACCACGACTTGGGGGGCTGCCACACCTTCTGGTATTCAGATTGCTGGAAAACTGCATTCCAGGCTTTAAAAAGATAATAGGTTCTTCATAATTAGGCTTGGAAGGATGCTGGGGATGCTAAAAATAAAGGCAAGCAGCTCCTGGGAGTACCTTCCTGCCACACCTGCAGAGAGGTGTTTGCTCCAGGTCCCTGCCCGTGCCTGCTGTGCCTCTCGCTCACATCAGTGACCAGGCAGGGGGTGGCCTGGCACAGGTGAGGACAGTGACGGGCAGCAAAGGCTGCTACTTGTCCAGGGAAATCCACAGCAGAGCCAGGAAGGGAATTTTCATGTTCACACATGAAGCATAAATTAAATTATCCCTCTGGAAAAAAAAAAAAAGGCTTAATTTTTTTAGTCCTGGCAAAGGGCTTTTGAAGCCAGCCAGGACAGCCTGGTGCTGCTGGACCTCCACCATGGCTCAGCACCAGAGAACAAGCCCCTCTGACAGTAATTGAAGCCTCACAACCAACTGCTGGGACAGCAGTGATTGCAACCTTTATCTGGACGTGCAAAACGTTGTTTTCACCCTCTCTCTCTGCTTTGGGGTCGTTAACATAGGAATTATTTCAGGCTCCTAATTGGATTTTTAGCTGGATAAGAGATAGCACCGATTAGTGACATTTACTGATAAGATTTGGTAGCTAAAGTGAAAGGATTAAATACAGACCAAATTAAGCAGGAGCAAGTAATTTAGCCCATGGATTTTTAGGGGCTCTAAGCAACTGTCTGTTTTCTTTTTAATTTCCCTGGTAAGTGGTTTGGGGTTGGTTGGTTTGTTTTTTTTTCTGTGTACCTTCTTTTAATTAAAAAGAATTCAACAACAGCAGCACTATGAGGCCTCTGGGCACTACAGGAAGAAACATGAATTCCTCCAAGACCAGATCTGCAGTTTTGCAGCAAAGGTTAAAAGGTGGCAGCCCTGAAATTAGGGAGGGGGGGAAGAATAATAAATAAATGGTTGGCCTGAATTGCAAACAGGCTTGAGTAGAGGGAAAAAAAGCTTTCTAGAAACCGACTGAGTTTTGCTTTGCATTCTGCTTTTCTGTTTTGCAATCAAGGGCACACGTGAGCAGCCAGTCTGGTAGTAAAGACAGATTAAGTAAAACAGGTTTTACTGTTTAGCTCAATTCAATTAAAACACAAATGTACATAAAATGTTAATCATGTGAGATTAACATATTTAAGTATAAGGCGGAGGGGTATATACATAGCTATTATATACAAGCACTTGACTACCAACTTAACCCCCTCCTTTCCTTTTTTATTTTCTAAGGCTCCATCTGACATAAAAGCCACAATTGCATTTTAGTCTCCATGTCTGAGGCTCCCTCTGCTGAGCCAGGAGCACAGGGCCGTGCTGGAAGGCAGGGTTTATTTTTAAATGATATTATATGCAGTCGAGTGTTGAAAATGTTCAAACAGTCCAATTTGTTTTCACTCTGTATTAGTTTTAGTTTCAGGCATAGCCAATCCCCATTCAGGTGCTATCAGATGACCAGTTACTGCTTAGTTAACTAGATGTAAAGTTTTACATATATATTAATGTCAATAGTTTTATTACAAGTTGTGTAAAATGGACTCTTCTAGTTTAAAAAAAAGGGGAAAAAAATGCAACAAAAAAATTAGGTCTCTCTCCTGAAATTGACTTTAGAGCATGGAAAATGATTTGACTGGATTCTGTTCAACTGTAATCAAGGAAAAAAATATGTATGTTGTAGAAAAAGTTGCAGAATTAAAAAAAAAAAAGATCTGCTTTTAATTTATTCTTTTTGTATTAAGAATTTGTATAGTTACCTTTACATTTTGCAGAACAGTGTTGTCAACACTTCCTTATTAAAGCATTTTCAAAATGAAACCTTGCAGTCCTTTCTAGGGGGCAGAGCACAGAGTCCGTCCTATGGTCACCCCTCCACCACCTCTGCCAGACACTGGGTCCAGATGTGCACACAGCTGGCCAGGGTTTCCAGGAGGAACCCCAACTGCAGGAAACACTGGGTGTCCCCCCCCAGACAGCCTGTCCTTTAGAGATCCCTTGAGATTCAGGGCTCACACTGGGCAGATCCCTGCTGGCCCCACGGTGTATTCTCTCAAGCACCACTCTCGGGGCTCAGGAGGCCTCCTGGGCAGCAAAACCACACAACTGACTTCCCACCACAGCAGGAAACCAAGGCACAAAGAGAACATTGACTGAGCTCCACGGGCAGTGGTGACCCCTGCAGCTGCACAGCACCTCCAAAATGGTGGGCAGCTTCCAACAGCCACACGCTCCAGGGGCCCCATCCACACTCCCCAGAGCCAAGCTGAGTTGCTTCCTCTTCTTTTAATTTATTCCCACTGTCCAGGGAGCTCCTTTCCACCCAACCACCTCTTGTATCATCCACCCAATGGCACAGGAAGCCATCAGTGACACCAACCTGGTCCCAGGAGGCCACGCCAACCATCACTCAGCAGAACCATGTGGAGAACAATCTTGTGAGTAAATCCCCAATAAGGTTTGAGATAGGACAAAATGGCAGTGATTAAATTTTTCAGACATCCCCCCAACTCTGGGAGTTTGGCTCAAATTTCTTGCCAGTGGCTCTGAGAGTGCTGCAGGCACCTCTCCAAACTACCACGCATGAGGAGCAGCTCCCCTCACAGCCTGCTCCAGATCTGATACTGGTGCTGACACCCTTGTGCCATCCCTCCTGGAGGGCACTTTGTCCTGTACTTATTCCCAGGAGCTGGAGTGTTCTTCTGCCTCTGGGAAGTGAAGCCATTTACATCTCAACCAGGTTCATTCTTTGGCCAACACTGGATGTATTAACGGAAATGATAAGGCAGGTAGCAGGAGAGGAACCCAGTTCTTCAGTCAAACTAAATTGATCCCACATACCTAAGATCCCACCCTAAGAGTCTTTCCAGCCATATAGACAAATAGAAAATTAGGAATCAAAGGCCTCTAACTACCACTGAGCACGGTAACACCAATGTAAGGCAGATACCAACTACTTGGAGAGAACCACCTGGCACAGCCCCTTCCCCTACGAAGCCAAGGAAGGGTCAAGGGCTTCAAGAAACAACCAAGGACACTTCAGTCCCCAAAACACTCCAGACACGGCTCCAGCAAACGAATTACTTCATCCTAAGGCTACAAGGCTTTGGATTCAGTGCAGCTATTTCCGCCCAACGCAGAATAATCAGAAATAAACATCTGGAGAAGCCCAGAGGGAAAAGTCTAAATGGCTAAATTGAAACATCCCCTCCCCACAAAAGCTGTCAAGCCGTGTGACAGCTGCACCACACCCACTCATCCCTGAGCTAGACTCGGGTGGGTTCTGAACTCTTTATTATTATTATTTTTTGCTAAAAGGCATTATTAACTACTCGATCACGGTCTGGTAGCTGTAATTTGGGGCCATCCAGCTGCAAAGAGCCTCCAACCAATGATGAAAAGCAGCTGCCGTAACAGTGTCCCCCAGCTTGCAATCCCCTGAGGACCAAAGCTGGCTCTCACGTGCTGGACAGCTGGAAACTCTTACCCAGAGATGCCGTGAGAAAGTACTTCCCAGCTCCTCAGTTCCCTGTGCAGCACCATTCCACAAATTGCAGGGGGATAAAGTTCTTCCGTCGTGGGATCCATTCAAGCACGGTGGCTGCATTTCAGGGGCTGTCAGCAAGGAGGCACAGTCCTGCAGTTACACTCTTTAAAACCTGATCAGATTGAAACATTCCAACCCCAAACTCACATCCCTACAGGAGACGCGTCCCCAGTCCAACGGGTGCTCAGGGTACCATTAAAACTCTCCTCAATAATTAGTTCTAAAGCAGAAAGGGAAAAATCTATCTAATACCATTACAGATGCCCTAAGGAATCCAGTTCCCTCTAAAGCAGATGTTCCAATGCTCCTTAAACCATCCCCTGGCTACTCACTTGCTGCTCTTTCCAGGGAAATTACAGCTCTTCTTAACGAGGGACAAGATTGTCCTCCAATTATTGAAAGAGTTCAAAACTAAGGTCAGGATGAAGATTTAGGAAATCATCTGGGTGGGAAAGGGGATAAAGTTGCAGAGCTCTGAATGTTTCCTGTTGCAATAATGCCTCCTCCAAAGAGTCACTGCAAGAGAAATCACCAGACACCACTGCTAATGAAACTCTTCCGTGCTCTTGACATCTGCCCAACCTTTTCCCACAAATCCCCATCTATTCCCCAAAGGCTCCTCCCCAAGTGCCAATAGGTCTCATCAGCCTCATTTTTATGACTTCTAAACTGTTTAAGCTCTTGACATTTTCTCTGGGGTCAGACACTCCAGACTAAAAAACTCCCAATTCCAAAGAGCCACTTATAACAAAGCATCTCCAGAACCTGAAGCTTCTCACGATACTCCTCCAAACACTGCCAGCACAAACACCCCATCACATTTCACTGTGCCACAGGTGAAATACCCACATGGTGAATACCCACAGGAGATGGGCAACTCCTTCAGACAGGGGCACCAGTTCCTGCTCCAGGCTTCCACTGAAGGTGAGGATTTGCCAAACCAACACACTGAATATTTACAAATTTCTTCAGGACATAGTTCTGCTCACATTGTACCAGGCCTGCCTTCCATCATCATCACTTCCGAGTTCAGAGCCCACAAGTTACCACTGTAAGGCCTCATAAGGCCTCCTTAAGGACATATTAATGCTGCTGCAGAGGTACTGCTGTCAGAGTTGGAGCACCTCTCCTATGAAGACAGGCTGAGAGTTGGGGCTGTTCAGCCTGGAGAAGAGAAGGCTTCAGGGAGACCTCATAGCAGCCTATCAGTACCTGAAGGGGCTACAGAAAAGCTGGGGAGGGGATTTTTACAAGGCCTTGTAGTGAGAGGACAAGGGGGAAGGGATTACAACTGGAAGAGAGGAGATTCAGATTAAGACATCAGGAAGAAATTATTCATTATGAGGATGGTGAGACACTGGAACTAGTTGCCCAGCGAAGCTGTGGATGCCCCATCCCTGGAAGCAACCTGGTCTAGAGTGGGAGGTGTCCCTGCCCATGCAGGCGGGTTGGAACTAGATGATCTTTGAAGTCCCTTCAAACCCAAACCATTCTGTGATTCTGTGCTTTCAGCTTAAGACTTTTTCACTGTTGATGCAGCCTCAGACATCATTTCTGTGCATTTCTTCACCATTCCCAGTCAAGATGCACGATGGCAGATCTGCGGCTGCTAGAAATACTGGATGTGGTCATGGGAGGTCCTAATTATTTTCTCTGCAATGCCCAGCAGACTGAGATTTTCTCCAGATGTATAAAAATGGGATTTGAAAGCCTCAAGAGCCATAAGATTATTTTCCCCAAGCCCAGAAGGTTTATATTAAAAATGTCGTTACCCAAAAAAATAAAAAGAAGCCAAATCAGATGTATTCAAGATCAAAAACTCTTTGCACCAAGACTGGCTGTATTTTTCAGCTGAGAAATATATAAACCTTTTTTTTTTCCCCTCCTGATAAATTCCACATGAAAGATTAGTCATTAAAGTCTTCATATTTACAGAAATAACCAAGATTCAGATTCAACTGCTTCCCTCTAATCATCTCCCCACATCAGTCTCCAATGGGAAAGGAGCCAAAAAAATTCCACACACGTTCCTTGCAGGGCTGAGTCTCCTCTAAAGCTCTAAGATCTGGGAAACAGTTCAGGCTGTATGGTTCCCTTGAATAACAAACTGAAATAAAAGCAAGGGACATGTTCATTGTCTCTTGGTCATTGTCCTGGTCACACTCCCCCTTCCAGACCCCACCCCCCTCTGCTGTGTTCAGCATGAAGCACAGATTTTAAAATAAATCTAAATAAATGGGGCTTGTAAAAGGGAAGCTGTAGAAAATCTGCTGCTTTATGCTTTTTTTCCCAAAGCCCACCCTAGGTTCCTGTGGGTGTTAAAGCACAAACTCTCCTCTTCAGTCCTCCCTGGGTCCTGGAGATCAAAAGATGAGGCAGCCCTGGCTGCTGCAGAGCCTCACAACGCGTTGTACTCCACACATTTTGATGGGTCTGTGGGGAAGTGCTTCTGGCAAATGGTCATGAGCCTCTTCAGCCCCTAGGAATGAACAAAACAAGGACAATTCTGTCACAAAACTGCAGCTGTCAAACAAAATTAGCAGGCTACAGTATTTTTAAGCTTATCAAGAAGAATTCAAGACAAACGGCTGCTATTTTGGCATTAAGGGTTTTTTTATCTGGTTGTTTTTCAAGTTTTATGAACCCTTCAGGCTGCAGTATTAGCTCCAATATTAGAAGAGCATAACCAAAGAGACCAAAGATTCCTGCCCTCATGACAGATCCACAATGAAGGATCACAGTTATGCTTTAAACCCTCTTCACCACCATGGGAGAAAACAAAACTATCACAATAGAAGTTATTTAAAAGAAACTTGAATATTAAAAGTCATTTTATAGAGCAAAAAGCAATTTCTGACACCAAAACAAGCTGCATGGCTACAAGAACCAAACAGTCTCTGGAGGAGAGATGTCATTCTTCCCCATGGTGGTACCACATCTGACCTACACCCTGGAGGCAAACTGAAGTAGCCAAGAAGAAAAGCAAAATGTCAACTTTTCAGTTCTTTCAAGACATGGACTGCCAAGAAACACCATGAGAGAAGCCCTGTGATTGTTTTCTTGCAAGTCACAAAGAAAAGTCTAAGAAAGAAGCAAGAAAACTGCTGGTGGTGGTAAAGGTAATTGAGCAGGGACATTGTACCCCAAGGTAGCAGAGACATAAGCCTGTCATGAGACACTCACAATGGAAGGTGGCTCCTCAATGAAGGGAAAAATGGTTCAATAGAGGATGTTTAGGCCTCTTCAATGCAGGCAAGTCTGGAAAACATGTCCTAGCACCACAACTCTTTGTTGATCCCAGGTTTGTTATAAGTCAGAAACATGTTAGTTTGATGTAACTGCTGGGAGCACAGATAATATTCCATGGTCCAGTTTGAACCAGACTAGCTAAACTAGACCTGAAATTTAAAACCAAGACAGAGAAAACAGACCTTTAAAGCCACCTCTGTCCTGGCACTTCAGCAAACTGGGTAATTCAGAAGCACGGATTGGAAATTCACCATGGGAAGATAAACACAAAGATTTCCTTGATGTAACCCCAAAAACAGCTAAGGGAGAAACTCAGTAATTAATAAACATTTTATCTTCCACAGGGCACACTAAAAGAGATGAAGCAACACTACAGAGCAGAGATCTTTCTGCTAGAAGAAGGGTAAATGAACTCAGAGAGCAAATTCTTCACTAAAGTTGGGAGAAGCAGAATTCTGGCTCTGCTGAGGCCCACAAAAATCTTCCTTCAGAGTCCAAATTCCTTTCTCAACACAGACTAACAACAAAAATGTTTGGCTCAACACAAGTTATTCCATTCATTAAATACTTCCAAGCAAGTATTACACTAACTGGAGCCTGTCTCTGAAGATGCATAATCCACATGCCAATTTTCACCTTACAAAATAATTAATTAATCTGTTGGCTCATTAAGAGTGTCTGGAGCTTCCTCTGACTTCATTATGATATTTCACAGGTTACGATAATACTACTAGAGTTGAAGAGAAACCAAATGTTACACTTGTAGCCCCACTAGAAACAGACATCTACGTAAACCTCCCCTGCCAGAAGCTCTGAGCTCCACGATGCTGCTCTGGAGGCTTTAGAATTAAGGCAGAAGGTCTCCACCTCAATGAAACTGCAACTGGCAGGAGGCAAATACATTTTACAACGCAAGAGGACTTTTTTCCTCAGACCTGTCCACCCACTACACTGAAATATCAAACACCACTGCTATTAATTCCACAAGCAAAAGAAGTTCATGACATGAGTATGAATATGCACAGGAGGAACTAAACCTGGACTTCTGAGTCCACACTTGTTAAGAGAATCATGTTTGAACAATGACTGCATCCATCTAGTTGCAGAAACAGTCAGGACTGTATCCCATGGTATTAAAGTCCACACCAGGATGTTAAAACCAGGAGTTCAGCAGTGAAGGAACTCAGGAGAATAAAGCATGTCTTCACAGCTCCTTGGGTGTTCGTGTAGGATCATTATAATTAAGACACAGAAAAACCCATCAGACCCTGTTCCTGGCACAGAACCAAAGAGCCTCCAGGTCCAGGATGTGCCACCTATTAAACAATTGTTATGTTTGACCCAAACGAAGGCAACTGTCCACTTCTAGGACCTTTTTACCACAACACCTATAACGATGAAACCAGCATTTCTCAAAGCCCCCTTAACTTCAAAGGCAAATCTGTTGAATTTCCAGAGCCAACACTTACCTGAATGTACTTCCTCTGAGTCTCATCGTTGAGGACATGGGCCACGTGCTTGGAGAAGATCTTTTCACGCCCCGTCCGAGCGTGGATGCCAACCATAGTGACCCCAATAGGCCAGGGAGCATTCCCAATTGCCATCTGAAGATAGGCATCATTTGCCTGCAGAAACACAGTGCATGGACTCTCAGCAAAGCAAGGTACCAGGGAGCAGCATTTCTGCACTGCCAGGCACAGTAACACGATTTGTTCCAGTCTCTGTGAACCAGGTTCTGCTGCACAATATGAACTAATCTCATCTTCCTAATGTAATTCATGTTTATGCTGAACTCTGAAGGAAGCAAGGACTTCACCCATGGGGTGAGGAAAGAAAGCACTGGAAAAGGCCATCTAAAATTAATTAAAACTGAAGTTTACTGGGATTGTTTTCAACTTAACTTTCTTAGGTTCCTGTAACTGGTTCTCTTCTGGAGAAGAGAAGGTTCTGGGGAGACCTCATAGCAGCCTTCCAATACCTGAAGAGGGCCTAAAAGAAAGCTGGGGAGGAACTTTTTACAAGGACTTGTGGTGATAGGACAAGGGAGAATGGCTTTAAACTGTATGAGATTTAGGTTAGACATCAGGAAGAAATTTCTCACTGTGAGGGTGATGAGACATTGGAAGAGGTTACCCAGAGAAACTGTGGATGCCCCATCCCTGGAAGTGTTCAGGCCAGGTTGGATGGGGCTTTGAGCAACCGAGTCTAGTGGGAGGTGTCCCTGCCCATGCAAGGGGGTTGGAACTAGATGATCTTCAAGGTCCCTTCCAACCCAAACCATTCCATGATTCTATGATAAGCTTTTCTGTTGTAATCACATTTACAACCTCTGCTGTTTTGGTTGCAGACTAATCAAGGGAGCCTGGCTGTAAGAACAACCCAGTGCAGGCTGACAAAGCGTGTGCAGAACTGAGGTCACCCAGTACACAGGAGTGCACTGGGGCCTGCCAGCTCTCAGGGGGAGAAGCAAGCCCCCAGTGAGGCTGAGAACCAGCCCTCTACAAAACTGGGTTAAATAAGCACATTTGTAATAATGTTTATGAACAAAACAGTAGTAAATAAATCTGGTATTTCCAGATCAAGATAGCAGATCCCGTTTCCTAACATCAAAAGTGGTAGTAGACAACATCCCTGGGGAAGAACAGAGATAAAATTGGAAGGGAAAACAAACAGAAAGAAAGAGAGAAAGGATGAGAAGTACAGAGCTTAAAAAAACAGCATGAAAACTGAGAATCAGGAGGTGAGGGGAATAGACACACATGCAATTACAGACACAGCTTCAAGGAGGACTTGGAGCAGGACATTCAACCACTGTCAGCAAGCAGCTACAAGACTCACTGATAAAGTGTTCATTTATCATCTCCCACTTTGAGACTGAACAATTAAGAAATAGCAATTGTGGCCAGTGGGTGCAGTTTCTTCCCAACTGGCAATGAGCAGACTGGGAGGTGAAAAATTAACAAGGCAGGAACTTGCAGACAAGAGCTGAGAGCAAAACCAAAAAAGGGACTTATTCTTCAGCAACACGAAGCAGAATCCGTGAACAGTCTCAGTCAAATACCTATTTGCTGACTTAAATATGCTTTTGTCATGAAACACAGGTGAACATGCAACCAAAAACTCCTGTCAGGACTGTCACAACAAGGTTATTTAAGGTTGAGTGGACAACTTTTATTCTGGCATTTGCTTGTTGTCACATGTTGATTTCAAAGTTTAAGTCTTTGGAGCATTGTATCTAATAAAGCAGTAAGAATTTGTGCCTGACAGTGCTCGCCAGGCTGCACAAAGCAAAAACGCACAGAAGACAACAGCAGGCAGAAAGAGACAGACCTCATAGGAAGTAAACTGGAAAAGGATATGAGTATCTTTTAAAGCACACAGCTCATTAGCCTAATTAAAAATTATAGATAATCCCAGACAGTCACAGAATCATAACGGAAGGGAACTCTAACGATCTTCGAGTCCAACCCCCCTGCTGCAGCAGGAACACCCAGGGCAGATCACACAGGAACGTGTCCAGATGGGTCTTAGAAGTCTCCAGAGAAGGAGACTCCACAACCTCTCTGGGCAGCCTGTCCCAGGGCTCTGTCACCCACACAGTAAAGAAGTTTTTCCTCATGATGAGGTGGAACTTCCTGTGTTGTCACTTGGTGCCATCTCCCCGCGTCCTATCACAGGCCATGACTGAAAAGAGACTGGCCCATTCTTAACACCCACCCTTCAGATATTTATAGACATTCATAAGATCTCCTCTTAGTCTTCTCTTTTCAAGTCTAAACAGCCCCAGGTGTCTCAGCCTCTCCTCATATGACAGATGTTCCAGTCCCTTAATCAGCCTTGTAGCCTCTGTTGGACTCTTTCCAGCATATCCCTGTCCCTCTTGAACTGGGGAGCCCAGAACTGGACCCAATACCCCAGATGTGGTCTTACTATGGCAGTGTAGAGGGGGAGAACCTCCCTTGACCTGCTGGCCACACTGTTCTTAATACATCCCAATATACTATTGGCCCTCTCTCTACAAAAATTTTAAAAACCCCAAAACTTCCAAATGTGTGCTCAGCTCCTCCAAAATCAGTTTAGATAAGCCAAGCACCTGCAGGAGCAGCTGATTCACCCACAAGATACACCTCATTCCCACACACTCATTTGAAAAGCCACTGGAAAGGGAATTTCAACACAATGATGACAACCAAGAGAAAAAAATGCCCCAAACCAAAACCCCACTATCATACCTCCCACACTTCAGTTCTACTGTCAAATGATTGGGATAAAACTTGCCTTAGGCCACCTAAAGTGTTTTCAATAACAAAGCAATTTTGCTTGCTTACTCAACAAATTATCCCAAGTAATCACAAGAATAATTAGAAATACTAGAAATGTTATAGACAAAACACAGCTCAATTTCCTCTGCAGACACAAGCTGCTTAAGCAAATGATCTTGGCATTTGAGTTCCCCTTCTGAAGGCAGCTACAAACAAAAATCAACACTGCCTTTGATCTTGTGTGCCAAAGCACTTCTGCCTCCTCCCGTAAGCAGACTTTGTCCCCAAAACTTTTCATTAGCTTACCTGAACCTTACCAGGCCAGGTAATGTGAGCACAGCCAAAGAAAGGGGCAGTGTCTCATACTGAATAACTCAGTTCACCTCAATTAATTCCTAATTAATTAATCAACACTCTATTCCTACTAATTCAATGCCTTCATTTACTTGACAGTATCAGGTTACCCATACAGGATTCCTCTGCAACTCAATATAACCATCTCTGAGAAAAATTCTTTTTGTGCTTGCAAGGCTTTGCAGTTTCACCAACCTCAGCAGATCTTCTGACAGGCCATGGATCAAACATGACCTGGTGCATAACCTTAAACAGCCATTTTTCATTTTGGTTGAATGCCTGTTGCATGTATTTCCAGCTACGCACCTTCCAAATGGGAAATGCAGAAGTAATAAACTCAATCTATTGGAACCAGACAGCCTAAACACGCCAAGGCAAACAAACATACCTTCACATATTCTCTTTGCAACATGAATTTAATAATATCTGTTATTGATTCTTTGATGTCTGCAGGAAGTGTCTACAGGAGAAGAGAAAACAAAAAAAGACATCTTTACTTCAGAATGGCAGCTCAGGAAAATCCTCCTACTCAGCATTTATATGAAGTTCAGCACCCACCCTGCTTGAGGACTTCAACAAAGCAAAATATCTTTGTTCAGATGAAAGATCTGAAGCAAGAGGTTAAGTGGTTATACCTAGTAGATAGTGGCAAAGTGCAAATACCATCAAAACTCTCTGTCAGGTTTGCAACTCAGCTAACAGGTGATGCATAAAGCAACACCTGGAACAGCAGTGGGCAGGCAGAAGATTTCACTGGTCACGATAAAAAGGTCCAAACTGGGAGTCATGGGCTCTAGACACAGAAACTCTGACCAGCTCCTTCATCCTCTCTTCTTCAGTGAAGACAGCATTACCTTAGGAAAGGGCACTAAACACTTGAAAGCAGAAGCTAAAACAAGTCTTAGAGGATAATGACATCTTAAAGTGATTCACCCTTTTCCGAAGTTTCCTGAAGAGTGGCCTCAGGTACGACTCTGTCTGCTTCTGAGTGGCACTGTTCAGCTTCCCCTGGACTCCCCGTTTCACGTAGTCTTCTCTGGCATTCAGCTCCTTAGCCCAGACTCCAAGAAGAAACTGTGCGAGGAAGGAAATCTATGTCACAGTGCCACCTACTGACACCCGCGCCAGAACTGTCAGGAACGGTGGTTTAAGCAACCCAGGAAAAATGAGGTTTTTGGAGAAAACTGAATTAACAAAGGCAAAAAAGCCTCCTTTCAGAGGGACATGAACAAACCTTCCATAAAAACTTGTGGGCGAGGGAGGAGCATGTATAAAAAAAAGGCATCTGCAAGGAAAGAGCAGTGCAGGTATGAGGGCTAGGAGAGAAGAGGGAAGCACAGAAAGAGCAGAGATCCAAGCAGAAGGCTGATGTTTCCAGATAACTTTTTGTAACGGTGCTGTAGAACAGTAAAGATCACATGGAAAATTCCAGACAACAGAAATCAAGCCTGTCTAATGACACCAAGTTGCAGACAACACTAGGTTGGGTGGGAGTGTAAATCTGCCTGAGGGCAGGGAAGCTCTGCAGAGGGATCTGGACAGGCTGGATCTATGGACCAAGGCCAATGGCATGAGATTCAATAAGGCCAAATGTCGGGTCCTGCACTCTGGCCACAACCCCCAGCAGCACTACAGGCTTGGGGAGGAGTGGCTGGAAATTTGCCCAACTGAGAGAGACCTGGGGGTGCTGACTGAGAGCAGCTGAACATGAGCAAGCAGTGTGCCCAGGTGGCCAAGAAGGCCAACAGCATCCTAGCCTGCACCAGGAACAGCGTGGCCAGCAGGACCAAGGAGGTGATCCTGCCCCTCTACTTAGCCTTGGTGAGGCTGCAACTCAAGCACTATGTGCAGTTTTGGGCACCACAGGATAGGGAGGAAATGGAGAAGCTGGACAGGGTGCAGAGAAGGGCAATCCCTGATTAGGGGTCTGGAAAACTGGCCTTATGAGGAGAGGCTGAGGGAGCTGGGGTTTTTCAGCCTGGAGAAAAGGAGGCTGAGGGGAGACCTCATTGCTCTCTACAACGGCCTGAGAGGAGGTTGTAGTGAGGCAGGTGTTGGCCTCTTCTTCCTGGTGACCAGTAACCAGACAAGAGGAAATCGGGTCAAGCTGCACTAGGACAGGTTCAGATGGGGTATCAGGAAAAATTTCTTCACAGAAAGAGCAGTGAGGCATTGGAACAGGCTGTCCAGGGAGGTGATGCAGGCACCATCCCTGGAGGTGTTAAAAAATCAGATGCTTTGGGAAATGGTTTAGTGGTTGGGGGTTGTTGGGCAGACAGTTGGACTTGATGATCTTGAAGATCTTTTCCAGCCTTGATGATTCCATGATTCTGAATCTACCTTCTCTCCACTTGGAAAACAATTTTTGAGCTTTCTTTGTCTGAAAGCCTAAGCTAAAATGCCATCATATCTGATCCACACAAACAAAAGCTTCTACTGTTGCTGTGACTCTGATGATCACGGCAGCTGCAGGTGGACCAGCTGACTCCAAAGAGGCAATGCAGGCTTCCTGCCAGGAAAACAATTTTCTACCACCCACTTGAACCCATTTCCTCAGCCAAGCCAGTGGGTTTCCTTTAAAGTTCTCATCTTTCACATAGCAGTACCAGGTGATACTTCATTCCAGCTTCCACTGTTCCTGGGCAAGGGAGGCAGGGACCCCTTGGAAGTGTTTAATGCCACAGTGGTACATGGCAGCAACCACATACAACTGCCTCAATCATCATCTGGAAATCAAACCCATCTTTATTTTGTCTGGAAAAGCAGAACCAGATTCTGAAGAAAGGTGCTCTCCCAACAGCTTTGTCAGGTCTAACAGAGTCACTGTTGTGACTAACCCAGGCTGCAGAGTGCCAAGGATTTAAAACAAAACCCACATTTTAAGCATAATGTGTGAGCTTCTCTCTTCAAGCAGCTGAAATTATCCCTTCTATTCACAAAACGTATCAGCATGATAGTAAAAAGTAAGCTACAGCTACAGAATAATAAATCTACTAGAGTTTGTTACCTTCAAGAACTTTGTTATGATGTCCATATCATAGTGATCATCACCCCTTCCTAAGGATTCTCCCAAAGCCTAGAACAGGAGAAAAAAGGCAATTATTTCCACATTTCCAGAAGTTTCCTGCCACCACCACAGCAGAGTAGAATTCACTGCAAACTGAACTGAGTCCACCAGTCATCCAAAACACTAGTTAGGAAACTAAATGAAACACCTGTATGTGCTACTGAAATTGATCGATCTATTAAAAACATTTAGTGTCAAAAAGCCAAGATGATTCTTTCTGAAAAGTCAATGCAACACTAACTTTTCATTCATTATCTACTAAATTATTGGTATTATTAGCAGTTGTTTGACAGCACTGGATTAAGGGGAACTGTGGGTGCACTGTGTTTTTGAGACTCTCAGAGCTATCAAATAGTCTAATTATTAAGTTATTTATATTTTCTGATGTACTGGGGCTTTTTACCATTTCATTTAATTGGAACTGTGAATTGAGGAAACAAATTTTTAAGAAGAAACGCACCGAAAAGACACACCAGTATGCTCCAGTAGTCTGCCTTCCTGACAAAACCTTGAAATTGTTAATATTAACAGCATTTTCAGGAACATTTTCCAGCAGGTATAGTTGGATCTATAATCTATTTCCATTATCTTCACATTTCCAAAGTGAGTTTTATTTTTTAAATCTCTTAGATTTGGAACAAAATTCAGTGTGAGCCTTTACGCTCAAGGGAATGCAGTTAAAGTAGCATAAAATTAAGACTGCAGTGTTTTCAAACTGTTGAGAAAAAGATTAGTTTCACAGCTCAAATCAAGCCTGCCCTACTGCCTCAAAAAGGGGCTATTTTGGGAACCAAAAGATGAAGGAGTGAAGTCCTATTACAATTGGTATCCATTCTGGTACTACAGTTATTTTAGTATCCTAACAAAAAAGCCAAAGGCTATTTCCTCACAATAATGCATTCATTTCAGCTCTCAGCTATAAATCAGATTGTTCTTAGGCACACATTTGGAAGGAGGACATGAAGATTAACTTCTGCAAAGAGTTTTGAAGATTAAGGGTGAAATTTTTCAGCTTAAGTTAATGTGCTTTTCAAAACATGACACTGAAATACCAGCCAGTGAGTGCATTTCATGGCACTCATTCTGCTCTCACCAATATTTTATACCAAACATTCTTGTGGGTGCCTATTTTCCAGAGTCTGTTTTTCTTGCATAGGGAAAACTGATCAGTTCTAAGCTCGTTACCCTCTCAAATGCCCACTGGGAAGGTTTTGGAATGTTAAGACCAGGTAACGTATTTGTATGAATACTTCCAAAATCTCTGCAGAGGGAATCCTGACTGCTTCACTTTCCTTCCTGCCCACTTCTTGATGAGGTGTTGTAAAGAAAGACTATTTGAGTTTCCACCTGTCTACTGTAGGCACTTATGGTGCAACTCAAGGCTTAGAAACCTAGGCTTTGAAAGAGAGCATATTGAACTATACTTCAGAATATCCAAGTTAGATGTTGAAAACAAGATTAACTTTGTCTAAACAATACTCAAGCTTTCTCACAATATACTACATCTAAAATCCCTTAATTAAAATCTAATCATCACATACTTCTAGTTCTTCAATAGTAGTATTCTCCTCATGGACTTTCAGGTCATTCTGTGAGTCATCATCTCCTGCTTCTTGGCCTCCTACAATTTCATTCAGATACTGCTGGTCAATCTTATCTAAAGCTGCCTTCAGGTCGTTTCTCAGACCCTGGAAAAGATAAGAAATTACTAATTCACAACAATTCAAAGCAAAAACCCAACTAAATAAAAGCAGTTCAGTAGTGTCACAGTGAGCAGCCAACTTCTGTACAAGAAAAGCCGAAGTCTGTAAACACATGCGTGAATGTTTAGCTTTTGTTGCCTGAATTGAAACTGAATTCAAAGAACAGCTTCCAGATTGCTTCAGCACTCAACAAAAAGGAGATGCATGGACTTCTGCAGTGTTCACACCTTCAAACAGCAGCCCTGTGGAAAAGGACCTGGAGGTACTAGTGGATCAAAAGCTGGACATGAATCACCAATGTGCAGATGCAGCCCAGAATGTCAGCCACATCCTGGGCTGTATCAAGTGTGGCCAGCAGATCGAGAGAGGTGATTTCACCCCTCTACTCTGCTCTGGTGAGACCTCACCTAGAATGCTGCAGCTCTGGTGCCCCCAGCACAAGAAAGACGTGGACCTGTTGGAACGTGTTCAGAGAAGGGCCACAAAAATTATCTCAGGGCTTTAGCAGCTCTGTTATGAGGACAGGCTGAGGGAGCTGGGCTTGTTCAGTCCGAAAAAGAGAAGGTTCTGGGGGGACCTCATAGTGGCCTTCCAGTATCTGAAGGGGCCCTACAGGAAAGCTGGGGAGGGGCTTTTTATAGGGGCTTGCAGTGAGAGGATGAGGGGTAATGGCTTTAAGATTAAATAAGAGAGATTTACATTAGAGATCAGGCATAAATTCTTCAGTGTAAGGGTGGTGAGACACTGGAACAGGCTGCCCAGAGATGTTGTGGGGGCTCCATCCCTGGAGATGTTCAAGGGTGAATGCAAAACAAACCCCAGCTGCACCTCCTCATTTTACTAATCAATTCTTAAGACAAAGTTAATAAATCAATTAACTATGATATAACTTGTAGTAATTTTTTTTAATTGATGGCTACTTTAAAGAGAAGGGGGGAGGGAGAGGAGAAATCAAAGTTTCTCCAAGTAACAGCTCTGGAAACAAGGGATTTTAAAAATCACTTACATACCAGTAAGACAGGATGCAGTCCTGCTCTGACTTAACCTGTACCTTCCAGAGATGCACATAATGACAAACATAGGCTAATTTTAACAGTAAATTACTCCGGTCTGCTGGTTAAAAAGCAGGGGTATTACTGACATCCAGAGGCCCCTTTTTCAACTGAAAAGGGCCTAGAAAAGGTTTCTAGGGTAGAACTGTCTCTTGTAAGGAAGTGTAACTGTGTACAGAACTATGACATTTAATGTATTTTCTCAGGCAATAAATGAGCTGGAGCAGATAATTCTCTTTGCTCTGTACTACCCCTGAAAATTAACAGCTCCTGAAATTGATTTTCAGTAAGTTTTATAGCATTCCTCATTGGTTATCCCACTACAAACAAGGAACTAATAGCTAGCCAGTCTTACCTTGTTCACTTCAGGTGCCAGAATTTCTATCTTCCTCAGACGTTGAAATGCATCATAATCTGTTTCTCCAAACAGCCTGACGGGCTCACCTCTCTCTCGTAACCTCCTGATAACCTGAAAAGAATCCAAGCATTCCCTGACTTAAGCTTGTATAAGGAAGCAAAATAAAACCTAGAACAGCAGATTTATTTACTTTCCTTAAAATAACAAGCTGAGCTTGACTGGAGAGGAAATGGCAGCATTTTAAACAGCAGAAAAATGTTCCAGACACTTGACAACCTAAATATAGAATTCTCACGGTATTTCAGTGAAAGGTCAGTTCAAATATTGCCAACCTAAATTTTGCAAGAAATCCCAAGTTGCTTGGTATAGCTTAACTTCCTCCTGCTCTGGCTTGTTTAAACAAATATACAAAAATCATCCCTCTGGCAGAACTTAAAGATTGTTTTCAAAAATCACAAAGAAACTTGATGATACACTCACTCACCTACCCACCAAGGGCAGTAAAAACACTTCCTAACTAGGCTGGAGGTTGTCCCAGCACATGTGCAAGATGATTTGCTGAAAACTCCCATCCTTAAGCATTTGGTAAATCTTAAATCCCATAAACTAACGTGGTAGTTACTTTAAAACAGGTGTGTAACATCCTGCCTCGGCTGACTTGCAGTCACGGGCAGAGACAAAAACTGACCTTTATTCTCTCAATTCCTTACCTCAAGCATTGATTCTCTCTATACTTCCTGTTACTCACTTAGTGTGTCAAACAATAGGCTGATTGATCCAGGAATTACGACTCAATAGTTTGGTGACCAAGAAAAGGGCCTATGTTTCATTTCACACCACCACTTCATTATACCAATAGACTGGTTGGACAGTAAGAAATAAAATTAATTCAGACATTAATTTGTTTATTCAGTTCAAGTGTCTTGCTGTATGTTGGCAAGCATTTGATTTGCAAATGGATGACAAAACCAGGGGTGGTTGGAGTGCTGGAACACCTAAATCTTGACCAAAACATGCACCCAAGTAGATCAACAGCAGTGAGACCATGCATGTTACACAGCACAGACCAAGCCTCGCACCAAACTTGGCACCAACAACCCACATTACAAGTCCTGAGATACACTCCTGTAAAAAAACAGTGTCTTGCAAAATTATGGGGACATGTGACATCTTTAGATCTCATAGCAGCCTTCCAGGATCTGAAAGGATAAATGGGGCAGGGGCTTTTTCACCACAGCTTCTAGTGAGAGGACAAGGGGTGATGGATTAAAACTGGAAGAGAGGAGACTTAGGTTAGACATTAGAAAGAAATTATTTAGCAGTAAGGGTGGTGAGACACTGGAACAGGTTGCTCAGGTAAGTTGTGGATGCCCCATCCCTGGAAGTGTTCAAGGCCAGGTTGGATGGGGCTCCGAGCAACCTGGTCTAATGGGATGTGTCCCTGCCCATGCAGGGGGATTGGAACTAGATGATTTTTGAGGTAATTTCCAACCCAAACCATTCTGTGATTCTATGATCTCAGCTGTGAGCTTCAGTGTTTCCAAGATGAGCATCCACTCTGAACTTCCCGCTTCTCTTCTGTTTTGGGGTAAAGATCTGCTCGTGAACTCACATTCACAAAGGTATTTTTAATCCTTAGAAAGGAAAAAGAACACACCAGCTGCTCTGGCTGCTTCTTCTAGAAATCAAGGTGAACTCTGAAAACAACTTCTATCAGAAGAAGAAAGAGCTGCAAGATGTTATAGCACATCTGACATAAGGGCACTCTACCCATCTGTACCTCCCTACACATTCAATTGGACAGCAGATCCTTGATGAGCAAAGGTGATCACTGTTGACTGTACAGGTGGAGGCTTATTATTCTATACAAACTGCCATGAAAAAGTATACTCCGCTAGAAACAGCAGCCCTAGCCAGAAACTTCAGATGCATTTGCTGGAATTTATTTTACCTCCTGTCTGGAAAGAGTCATTGGTAACTTTTCTTCCGCCAGTTCAAGCTCCAGCACTGGATTTGATGAAGTCATTGGTTTCTCCTCCTCCTCTTGCTGCTGTACCTACATTCAACAGACACAGTTACTACTGTGCCAGTGGAAATAAACCCATATATTGATAGCAATGTAAAGATGTGGGAACTCCAGAACACAGATTGTAATATGACAATATAAACTTGTAGTTTTTATTGTCTAGAATAATATTTTACAGAACAAGAAAAGCTTTAAAAGGACCAGCATGTAACTAACAGTTCTGCATGTTGCAGAAAGCAGTCTCTATAGCAAATGGAAAGGGCAATTGCTAAAGTTTGGCAATCCCTGTAGCAGGCAGGTGTCAGCACTGGTGCCAAAACCAGCAAATCCACCCTCTGCCTGTTGATTCCTCCCTCTGCTCTATCCTCCCCACCCAGACAAAAGACTTTGCATCACTGGGTGATGAACCAGATGGAGGGAATCCTTCCAGAAGAAAACAGCCTGGCACACACCAAGGAAGGTACCCTTCCCAGCCCACTTAACCTCCTCATCCAGCTCACCAGGCACAGCACATGCATGGAGACCAGGGCAGAAATTAAAACCCAAGGCTGCAGTGTCAGCTTAAAATGTGTATCACCTACAGCTTCAGTGAGCTGAGATCAATCAGCAGTGACCCATGGTTTCTATCAGGTTTTGGGAGGTGCTTGTTTAAGGCAACATCTTTCTAACCAGCTTGACATAGTTTCTTGCAGGTTAAAATAAAATAAAGAATACACCTGCTACTTCTCTACAGAAACAGGATCTCATTAACAGCTCCTCCGAATGTAAAAGGTCCCTGGATCAAAAGGAGCTTTCCTTCTTCATTACTCAGTATTTTAATAATGCAAAACACCTCTTTGATCAAAGTACCTTTAGGGCAGCAGATATGTAACTACTGTTCCCTTTCTAAGCTCAAATCTGACACTTCTGACAGCACGAGCCCGTTCCTGTTGGTAATACTCCTGTCATAAGGAAACACTTCCAGTTCTCACTCAACTCTTGTTTTTTTCCTAGATTCCTCATTAGAATGTATTTCTTTTCCATCCTTGCTAAAAAGAAATACACTCTACTGAACCCTACAGCACCCTGTAGCATTCTGTGTGCACAGGTAGTACGGTCTCATCTCCAGCCTGAATTCAGATTGATCAGTTTGGTGAATGTACCAGATAGACTTTTTTCAAAGAAATAAAAATTTTAAAATTCTATTTCTTTTCTATCATTTCAGGCCAACATGCCAGTCTTGCACTCCAGTCTCTGCATGACTCCCTTTGGATGTCAGGATTGACACCTCCGTGGCCCCAGCTACAGGATTCAACCACAAATCCACAATTGGTGCTATCCTAGCAAGCACAGAAATCAATCCTACAGCCACAGGTGTTTAGAATGAGCAAGGGAAGGACATAAAATCAATGCTTAACACATAAAGGGAGGGAAAAAATAAAACTTCCACCAATGAGGGAAAAGGGAGATCAACAGGCGACAGAAAACATGGAAGAACTGTGTAAATACATATATAAATAAATACACTTCCATGGCAGAAGGATACATACAAATATTGACTTACAAACATTCTTGAAATCATAAAGAGACAGCAGTACTGGGGGAAAAGATTTGAATCACTCTGTCAACTGGACTCCAAGTTACAAGTGACATCTTTACCACAGTTATTTTGGCTTCAGTGCTTTCTTTTTTTCAAGCAAGTCAAATTATTAGGAGTTAGGAAGTCTAAGCAAAGCAAAAATGCACCTGAATTTAAAAAGAAATCAGTCTTTATTATACATCTCATTAGTGTAGTAAAATCAAATTAATAAATCTGGGAGGACCTAAAAAGGCACTGAACGGAAGGAAGCAACTTATTTTAAAACCGTTTTCAGGGTAACATTCCAAAGAAAAACTGGTGCCGCAGCAGCACAGCTAACTCCATTTTAACTGCTATGTCAGGTTCTGCAGAATCCCAGAGAATGCTCAACAGGCATCACATGGTTATTTCCACTTGGAAGAGCAACTGGATTCACAGAACTCTTTCTCATGACTGCAACGCTGCACGTTGCAAGAATCATTTTGGCATCAATGTTCTCCAAACAGATCCAGGTTTCAGAATAAGTCACCAACTGGGTAAAGCTGCCTTGAAAACAAAGCTCCTACTTGTGCCCAGTGACAGCAAACAGGACAACGAGCCTCTGTCTTCCCCAAGGGAATGCACACCCCTCGCATACAGGGACAATCAGGCAGGCAGGCAGGCACACACACTTGTCAATCATCGCCCTGACCCCGCTCCAAGGTGGACACAGCCTTCCAGGTCACTCATTTGCTTCAAAAATCAACCCTCAGTTCCCAATTGTTTCCTAAGATTTTTGCCAGCAAGAAAACAAATGCTGCTGTTGCTGCAGTCTGTCCATGCTGGGTGGTTGGTGGCCAGAAAACAAATATATACAGTCCAAAAGTTTTAACACGAGCCCACACTGTACTGATTTCTTTTGGACATTGTGACAAGACTGTGAAAATTATCTGGATGGATACAGTTATCCCAATGTATCCAATTTTTTTTTCCAATAAGGGGGGAAGGTGGCTATATCAGATCCAGTGTTCATGCCTAACAGCACAATTCAAAAAGAAAGGAAGACAAGCTTTGATCCCAAGCCACTTCATGCTTTCCACACAAAACAAAAATAATAAATAAATTAAAAGAAGTAAATAAAATAAAGGAAAAGAAAAGCCAAACCACAACACAAACTCAAGTAGCTGTATAACATGCACATCTTTTCCTGCATTGAAAATGGTTTTGGAAACTCATACCTCTCCAGGTGGCTTCTCATTTACAGGCTAATGTATAACATTAACAGATTAAACAAAGAACAACAATTATCATTAACAACATTTACACTCTTGAGAATAAAATGTAGACTTCAAAGTAAACATACAAGCTCTTGGAGCAACAGTGACCATACCTTGTAGCCACATCTCTGGAAGTAGGCCTCCTCCTCTTTTTTAGCTAACTCACTGCGTTTGAAATACTTCTTATTTCCCTAAAAGAGAGGAAAGCTGTTAACACTTGACAGTTTCAGGTACTTGGGCAAAAATTGGCTCAAACTTCCTTACTTGGTTTGGAGAATTCAGCTACATCCTCTCACAGAGATGGCTACATTGTACTGCAAAGGGAACAAGTTAGAAGCACCTCTGAAAAGCAGCAACAGAGTGACTTCACAGCATGGGTGTATAAGCAGGGTTGGAAGCACCAGGTGCTCTCCAGTGCTTTAAAAAAACATGTTGTTTGTCAGGTGAGTCCATGGCACTCACTGGTGTAAAGCTTTACCTCAGACATGCACAACAAGGCCCCAGCTGGAGTATAGAAGAGTTGTTCAAATAAACCACACAAAAAGTAATTTGACACTAAATCAAGAAGGTGGAAGAAATCACCTTTACAGAGTATTTTGTGAGCTTGTTTGGGGCACCTACACATAAATGTTTGATGAGTCTTTGCAGACACACAACAGCTGGCAAGTGAAACATTTCCCTTGGTTGATATGAAATACTTCTTCATGCTTTGCCTGCCTCAGCTTCAACAGCCTCCAGTCCTTCAACCATTAATGCTGAAACCTAAACTCAAACATCCACAACAGTGCTCTGCTTTGCTGTGGGCATCTCTCAGCTGACACACTCCATACACACACACACACACACCCGTGACCCCGCTAATGCTGTGAACGCCTGCAGCAGTGGCGAGGACCTACTGAAGATGACACAGATTTTTCTCACTTCCCAGTGCCTGAAGTAAACAACTACAAAGGGAACAGCACACAGCGAGGCCCTCAAGCCAGGCTGCTCCTGCGCCCACAGTCCCCCCTGTGCCCCCAACACCAACCTCCTTCCGATTCCTTCCCTGATTCCGTAGCGGGCCAACCCTGCTCCTCTCCTCCAGGACCCCTCCTGGGCCACTCCTAGCCCTCCCCAACCCACCCCGGGCCGCTCCGGATCCCCTCACCCCAGCCCTCCCCTTCGGCCTCTCCCCAGCCCCACC
>NW_009953811.1:3391142-3396935 GCF_000747805.2 Chaetura pelagica
TGGAATGTCTCCAGAGAAGGAGGCTCCACAGCCTCTCTGGGCAGCCTGTCCCAGGGCTCTGTCACTCTCACAGCAAAGTTCTTCCTGAGATTCACATGGAACCTCCTATGCTCCAATTTGCACCCCTTGCCCCTTGTCCTATCACTGGTCATCACTGCACAAAGCCTAACTCCGTCCCCCTGACACTCACCCCTTACATATTTGTAAACATTGATGAGGTCACCCCTCAGTCTCCTTTTCTCCAAGCTAAAGAGACCCAGCTCCCTCAGCCTTTCCTCATAAGGGAGATGTTCCACTCCCTTCATCATCTTTGTAGCTCTGCCCTGGATTCTTTCGAGCAGTTCCCTGTCCTTCTTGAACTGAGGGGCCCAGAACTGGACACAATACTCCAGATGCGACCTCATCAAGGCAGAATAGAGGGGGAGGAGAACCTCTCTTGACTGACTAACCACACCCTTTCTAATGCACCCCAGGATGCCATTGGCCTTCTTGGCCACCAGGGCACATTGCTGGCTCATCCTCCTGTCTACCAGGACCCCCAGGTCCCTTTCTCCTGCACTGCTCTCCAGCAGGTCAGCCCCCAACCGAGACAGGACACTGGGATTTAACTGTGATTCCTGTTTTTTATTCACTCAGGCCTAGAGGGCTGAAGTAGCTGGTAGGGACTGAGCTGCTCCATATGTACATCCTGGAAGTAAGAACTACTGCCTTTGTTGGGCTGAGTCCTTGTCGCCAGGCATACAGCATTTGTGACACAGGTAATGACACAAAGAAACCTCTTGGTTTTCTTATTTACCTGTTTTTATCCAGCAATTTCCATCCTGTGACTCGTGAAATCCAAAAGAAGCAGCTTTGAAGGAAGAAGCAGCTTTGAGAACAGGTGATTCTCACTATGCTTAAATTCATCAGGGCTACACCTCTGCTGGAAACAGTGAGGGCTGGAAGTCACTGTGCCTGCAGCTCCTCTGTTTTGCTGAGGAGCAGTCTGGCTGGTGGCAGCACCTCTGTCTGCTCCAGCTTCATGCTGTGGCACACGACAGCTTCCACATCCCCAGGTCCTCCCAGATGTTTTCTTTGCCTTTCCCTGTTGTGAGCTGAGATGCTCCAGCTCCTATGCCAGAAGGCTGTATCCACAGCTGGTTTTTCACCCAGGTTAGATAACATGAGCTATGCACTGTGGCTCTTTCTTGCAGAAAGTAGCCTTTTGGTTGAAGGATGTTGTCCAAACCCAGCCTGGAGGGTGTGAATTTATAAATCATGCCTCATTTTACCTCTGGCTTGAATGAAATCGTGTTGCAATGAGGAAGCAGGAACAGTCCTATGCTTTTTTGTAGGTCTTCTAAGAGGAAATTATTTCACATCTGATGGTGAAAGGATCTGAGAAGGTCTCAGTAGAGAGGCCCAGGGGATGTGCCTTCACTTGGGTAAGGGTATAAATTGTGAGGCTGTAGGAATACTCTGTAGTGGGCTTTGTGGCAAATGAATCCAGATGCTCAGGTCTGAGTGCCAGCTGCCCCCCTCAATCAGCTGTGGTGCAGACATAACCCCAGACCTTGCTTCATTTCTGGCCCTGATTTGACATTGTATCTCAATTAGAGACATCAGCAAACGGATGAAGAAAGCCAACTCCTACACAACATTCACAAGAATGATGCAGTTACTGTGAGGTGACACCTAGACCAAAGGTTTCCTGATGTGTAAAAATTGAAGCAAACCAACAAGGTGGCAGGGAGGGCTGTAATGGACAAGGAAAGCAGCTGAACACTTTATGTTGGTAAAACAACTTTGGTTAGGTTTGGAATTAATGCTACACCTCTAGAAGGTGTCTAAAAGTTCACTAACAATGACACAACCCTCCCTGATTGATTTATTGCCCTTCCAGTATTCCTGGTTCTGTGCTCTCTTGCCTCCAGATCAAAGCATCCTTTAAAGTAAAGCCCCTGCCTGATCACAGCAGTTGTCTTGACCTGTGGAAGAGAACTGACAATCTTTTGGGTTAACAGATGGACTCGATGATCTTAGAGGTCCCTTCCAAGTAAGATGGTTCTGTGATACAAAGTACACCTCCCAAAGCAGTTGTTGTATGTGTGCAGATGGGTATATATGTAGGCTCTGCTTTTCTAAAGTCATTCACTAACATCTCCCTGAATAAGGAAAGGAGGAAAAAATATTTGGTGTCATCCATCTCCTCAAGATTTCTCTTTTTTAAGAGATTAGAAAATCTTCTGATCTACAAGAAGTGGTGGTATCTTCTTTTCCTTTCACTGGCAGCTGACAAGGAGATCCACTCCAGTTTGCTGTCTGATTTCTTTGCCTTGGGCTCAGCAACATTTTCTGAGGGACATGAATTGCTGAGATGGCTGGGTCAAATCCGGACGCTTCTCAAAGCTCCTGTGTTCCTCAGAAGATCTTCCTGAGGGTATATCTACACTGGCAATTTGTTATGGTCCCTGCCTGCTTCATGTGGGTCTCTTGTCCTCTCACTGTCTCCATTCACACATGCTACTTGCTGGATATCTGTTGCACCCCTTGCTGGAAAAACTCGTGGCACATAGGAAAGCTCCCACTGTGAGCTCTGCCCCTTGGACCACACAATGAAAGCTGTTCCTCTGCTCCACAGAGCCCTTAGGCTGTGGGAACTGCTCAGCAGTGTGGTATGAAAGCGGACAATTCCCTCTCTGGGCCAGACCCTTGTCCATGCACTGGTCCTTTTGACATCATCAGTGCATAAGATTCCCCTATCATGTGAAACAGGTGCTTTTCCAAGCTTTATTTCAAGGCATCAGTTTATTACATATAGCATTACTCTACTCATTAGAGTCAATTATAGATCATTGCTATAAAACCTGAGCTTGACTATTTTTTTTCTACTGCTCCTGTTTTGATTTTCAGGGCAGTATTGCTAGTTTGGTACCACGATGGCTGTTTATTTCTGTCCCACATGTGGTTAATAAATGTTATATTTGCTGTCAGGACTCTATCCAAGCTGTAAAGCTCTCACAAAAACCACTTGCAGAGTCTTGGAAAGCTCACTGCAACTGAGCCTGGGTCTGGAAGCAATAGTGTTACCCATGTTTTTTCCCAGATCCAGGTTTCCACAGACCTCTGGAACAACCCCACAGAGTTAACCACAAAGTAATTCACTTCACAACGTTCCATATGAAATCAAGACTGAAAAGGGAAATTCAGAAGTTACTAAAAATCTTGGAACATTCCTAAGAGCCTTGCAAGTAATAGAAATACAAGCTTAAAACATACAGGAGGATACACGAGCTGTTTCATTCCAATTTCTTGATGATTAAGTGATTGCTCAGCTTTATCTGCTGCAAGCCAACTGTCGACTTGCAGGAAGATTATTGAAGGCAGCTCAGAAATACACCATTTCACTCAAACAACCCAGATGTCATTTATTTGCTGAAGTGATCAAGCTGATCAGAATGATTTCAGTAGCACTCAGTTGCTGTATTCAGTGCATATTTTCCTTTTTCAGGTTGCATTCAATACTTTATGAGTATCTGATTTCACTTTTCTATTTGATATAAAAACTGGGGAAAACCTCAGTTCAGCCAGTCTGTGCTTTCACTTGCACACAGAGCTGATGCCTCACAGCTTACCAAGACTGCAGAAGAGCTCATTTCAAGTAACACAGGGCACAGGCCACTCTTGGAAGCTTTTTTTTCAGATAGGAACATGGTTCCTTTTATTCATCTTAAAAATACTATAACCAAAAAAAACAAAATACATTTTATAAAATTGCCTTTATACCTTGATTAAATACATCCACTTCTGGCAGAGGAAGTTCCATATCCAGTCTCACTCTTCATATACTAAAGCAGTTCTTACCTTTCTGGAAGGAATTAACCCACACAGTTCCCCTTTCTCTGCCTCCAGGCTTACCTTGTTTACAGGTATCCCCAGTTTGTCCTATCCACAGGTCACCTTTGTGTGTGCTGGTTGCACTTCTGCTGAGGTCTGCAAATTGCACTTCCCTACAGTTCTTGCACTGGGGATGAGGCTGTCCACTCCATACAGTGAATTTAGGTCACTTATGCTGGGCTTGCTCTTTATTATTTACTTTTCAGAACTGACTAAGCAGTAGCACACAGTCTCCAGGAGGTCACAGACTGAGAAACACTCAACCAGAGGGAAGATCGAGGAAGAAGTGCTCCACCATGGGTGTCCAAAAGCCACTGGCAAAGACAAGAATAGCTCACAGTTGAAGCAATGGGAAAAAAAAAAAAAAAAAAAAAAAAAGATTTTCCTGGTATTTCTGATCAACAGAAGTCTTCCAAAGCATATGATATTTGTGCATCATTAGGTCTAAGTAAAGCAGGTGGCATTTAAATTTGGGTTGTTTTGCTTTTTAAAGCATCATAGAATCACAGGGGCTGGAAGGGATCTCTGAAGATCGAGTCCAACCCCCCTGCTGCAGCAGGAACACCCAGGGCAGATCACACAGGAACGTGTCCAGATGGGTCTTAGAAGTCTCCAGAGAAGGAGACTCCACAACCTCTCCAGGCAGCCTGTCCCTGGGCTCTGTCACCCACACAGTAAAGAAGTTTTTCCTCATGTTGAGGTGGAACTTCCTGTGTTGTCACTTGGTGCCATCTCCCCTCGTCCTATCACAGGCCATGACTGAAAAGAGACTGGCCCATTCTTAACACCCACCCTTCAGATATTTATAGACATTCATAAGGTCCCCTCTTAGTCTTCTCTTTTCAAGACTAAACAGCTCCAGATCTCTCAGCCTCTCCTCATATGACAGATGTTCCAGTCCCTTAATCATCTTTGTAGAATCTGTTGGACTCTTTCCAGCATATCCCTGTCCCTCTTGAACTGGGGAGCCCAGAACTGGACACAATACCCCAGATGTGGTCTTACTAGGACAGAGCAGAGGGGGAGGAGAACCTCCCTTGACCTGCTGGCCACACTGTTCTTCATACACCCCAAGATACTCTTGGCTCCCTTGGCCACAAGAGAAAACTTGATTGGTTTTACTGCTGAGTCAACCCCCATAGTTCCTGTCTGCCAGGACAGATCTCTGTAAAGCTCCATTACAAAGCAGTGACATCCATGTGCATGTCACTGGTTAGGAAGGCTACTGTGGCTTTTAGAAACATGCTTGAAATAATTGTTTGAATGATAATTATCCTCGTTTTGATAAAGGAATATTTAGATTAATTGTTTCATTTGTCTAAAGGGCTCAATTCCTATCCCAGCAGCTTCATTATCTGTAAAACTGACATGGTGTAGAAACTCATTCTTGCTTCTAAAAAGCTTTCTGTTTAAGAACAGACAATTATTGCCAAGCTGGCTGGTATGGGAGATATCTGAGGAAAATGCTGGTCGTCCAGGAACTCAGCTTATGGCTCTGTGCCATCAGACCCCTAATGAATCAGTCCCAAGATGCTACTAGGGAGACCAAGCTCTTCTGACAGCAGTTGCCATTTATGTCTGATAAAGAATTCACAACACTCTGCAGGAAAATGATTGTGCTACTCTTTCTGTTGTTCCACCTTAAGTGGGGAACATAGTTACTCTTAGCATCAGCCTGCACTGCAGATGTCCAGGCAGCAAAGTCTTTCCAGGAAAGATGTAGTATCAGGAATCCCTGCAAATGCAGACTGAATTGTCAAATACCATGCACTGGGTTTAGGTCCATATAATTATCTTTCTCCTCAACCTTCCCCAAAGCAAGGTCTATACTTCAGAATCTTTGTTTTTGAGACATTTAAGCTGTATTCAAGTTCTAGGTGAATAAACATAACAGAACTGCTCCTCCCCGCCCCCCCC
>NW_009953811.1:3397305-3403279 GCF_000747805.2 Chaetura pelagica
CCAAATGCCAAATAGATCTCACTGGAGGGTAGAAAAGCTCACGAAAACATCTATTTTTCTTCTGGTTTTATGTTCACTGAAGATAAATGGTTGAGTGTAAAGTATTGTACTTCTGAGTTTGAGTTCATTAGCTTCTTTTATTCAATCCAGACAAGAAATCTCTCAAAGTTGTTACTAAATGATCATACTTCTGTGTTGTCAGTCTAATCCCTGCAGGATGTGTCCATCCCAGAGAAAATACCCATTCAGGTGCAAAGAGGCCAAGGATGATGGAGTCTTCAATATCTATGCATCTCTGAGGGTAAATCCAGGGGGGTCACATTAATGAAAATGCTGCTGCTTATATCTTAATGTTGAATAAAAGCATCATTTTCAGATGTTGTCAGTCTCCAGCCTGACAGAGATATTAAATTCACATAATCTTTCTTTAAAAAGTGCATGTGTGAGTAGATTTTGAACTCTATTGTACCTTGCAATGAAATTCCATTTTTTAGAACTGAAAAGCAGGAAGGTGGTTATGAACATGTCTTAAGCTGTTTCTCCAGCCTGAAATTAAGAACTGTTTGAAAACATTTAGGGAAACAGAACATGTTAGTAGGAGCCACAGCAACTTTTCATTAATTTATTTTAGCTTGCCTCAGTATTCTGAGCTACAAGGATTATAATTTAGTAGAGAGACTCTCATTGGGAGAGTGGATTGAAGGCTTTGAGGCAGCAGCCCTGTGAGTTGACAGGGATGCTAATATAGCCACAGCAGAAGTTTAGAGAGCAGATCAGAGCAGCTGGGTGGGCTGATAGAGAGGATCAGGGCAGTCCAGAGAAGCAGTAAGAGGATCCAAATAAGTGGATTAGTAGCATACCAAAGCACACATTACTTTTAGTTTTCAAACTCCCATTTACTTTAGTGTAAGTGCATTTCCTAATGTGTGGCAGGAGGAATGGAAGAGGATCAAGGCAGCATGGAGACATGGAGAGCAGCTCCCTGTGCCAATCTGGAAACAGTGAGGAGGCTGGGCTGGGGAGGCACAGTGTAGTGTTCCCACCTCAGTCTCAGTCAGGACTTACAGGAAGATGGCTGTTGTCTGGGCTTGTCCATCCTGCAACCTCAAGCAGCTGCCTAACATTGCTAAATGCTATTGTTCCTGCAGCTGATTCTGCAGTCATTGTCCATCCATAGCTTCAGTGATTGACTTTTTCCATAGCTGCACTCTTACATCTGCCTTCAGCTGCTGTGACTGAAGCCAAGTGACAGAAAAATGTAGGTATGATTAGTTGCAAAACTCTCTTTGAACTCTTCTTAGCAAGGGACTCACTGGGCCCTGAGCTAGCTCCAATTTGTGCCTGTAGCATTCATCAGAAAGGGGAGGGCTTACCCTAGCTGTGCTGGGGCTCCCAGGATTAACAGCAACTCCAGAACTACTCAAAGCTTAAACGTGCCCCTTCCGAGAGGGCCTGCCTGGCTTTACACTTCCTCTCTTTAGACAGAAGTGGTAGTGATGCAAAGACACATCCAGACTTAAAATTTCTAAGCACTATTATTCTTTATATAGCACCAAAAAAAATGAAGTTCTAGGCAAAATAATGAGCCCTACTCACATTGCCCTCAGTTCCCTTGAAGCACGTTGAGTTGTGAGTGGGAGGCTGGGCAAAAATTGTGCAGCTCGTTATTTCTCCATGTTGCAGAGAAGCACAGGCCAGCACTGTACAGGGACAGACTTCTGCAGATTAGCTGTCATTAAAGCATTGTTGAAACCTTTTCTTCTCTATCCTTCAACCATATCTGTTGCTTAAATACCTTGGTCTTCCCACCCACTCCTCCCAGAATTCAAATCCAAAATTTGGTTTTCCTAGGGAAGAGTTAATACCTTAATATCCAATAAGTATTTGATAGGAGAGGATGACCATAACACTTTGACTTTCAGACTATACTGCCCTTCCTTGCAGTCTTAGTCCAAGCTACACATAAATGACAGAGGAAGGACAAGCCCAGCCTTACACTTCAAATGGGGTTTGCATTCTGATGCAGAAATCTACAGAGGGTTTGTGACTGCACACACAAAGAACACTTTGTACATAGATTCAGTTATATTCTTTATTGTCGAAACAGTTCTGGAATGTTTTGGCCTCCCTGAGCTGGCAAACAGATGAAAACATTGGTCCATCTTGGTAGTTTTTTTTCCTTTTGAATTGATATGAAGAAGATTAACAAGCAGCAGAAAGGACAAGAAGCCATTTCAGAACAGTGTCCTGAAGGTAAAAAGAGGCTAAGGATAGAGGCATAAGATGTCGAGTACCATGACTAAAATCATAGAGAACTTAAGGTGGAATCTGAAAATAAGTTAAACTGCACTCCCATGCTTCAGACTTCTTCCAGAAACCTGCTCTGTAATGACCCAATCCTCAGATATGCCAACATTAAAGCCCCCTGACAGGGACAGTTTGTAATAAGACAGCATGACATCAATGTGTCTTATTGTCAAGCTGGGAGCTGAGAAAAAAGTACTGCCTACAGTATTGTGAATGACCACAAAAATATCACTGGAAACCTGCCAGGGAAAAAAGCTACCACAGTGTATGAAATCCTCAACGACATTCATTACACATAACGAACAAAAATAGCTAACCTATTAACCTGTCACCCATGCAGCTCCTGGTCTCTAATTTACCTCTTCACCCTTCTCCTGCTTCTTAATACCACACCAAACTTCTTCAGGCTCCAGAACAAGTAGTAATCATGGCACTATTAATATGACAGTCAGCAGCCTCTTCCTACTTCACCCAGCCTTAAATCATCGACTTTGTGAGACTTTTTCCAGTATAATTTTTCCAGCTGGAAAGCTGAAGGAGCTCTTAGTACACCTGTATAATTCTCCTCAGCTCTAGGATTCTTTAGTCTTCTTTGTCCTACACCATCCTACTCCTTGAATAATCATCAAAATATTGTCATTAACCGGACACACCTGTGAGCCTGGAAGCAAAGAAAAAGTCTGGGACATCCTGATGCAAAAAGCCTTGCTGCTGTTAATACTGAAGTATTACTAGATTAATTATACTTAATTGGTTAGTACACGATCTTCATCTGAAGTGAAAAAAAAACCACAAAAGAAACCAAACAAAACCAAAACATTTTACATACCAGAAAATCGTTGAGGAAATTAAAACCAGTTAGAATGGGGAAGGAATATTTTGAAAGTAACTTGCAGCATAATAAAATTGCAACTAGGAAACAGTCAGGGATAATCATACGGACTTGGGATATGTTGCAAGATAAAGCCCTTATTTAGTTAGCTAATTTCATAGCATTTTGAAAAAACATGTTACTCAATTAATGGTTTGATTGAGGAAATACTTTACAACTATTCATGAATATATACAAAATGCTCTGAATTTTCCACATTTTCCCCAGAAAAAAAAGCACTAAAGGAACGATGTGTTCTTAATATGTATTAGTAATAATCTGATACTTAGACATTAAGGGTATGGATGGAATTAGAAGCTAACATCCCTTTGGAGCCCATGCACTTTATCCCAAGTCACTTGGCTGCCACAGCAGTGCAGCCAGTGACTCGAGGGTGACACAAGGCAGCCATTCTGATGGAATAAAGACCACGTTCATCTCCGGGTTTCTCCTGCTCAAACAGTGCCATGGTGGCCCCGGGATAAATGAGCAGATGGTCCCAGACCAGTTGTAGAATACCCACCACGAAATGCCCCGCAACAGGCTCACAACTTACAGTACATGGGGACTGTGGGAGCCTTTCAGTTCTTGAAGTAGGTTTTTTAAAAATCATGGCTGAGAAACATTAGCAGAACAGGGCAGAAAGCTTGGTTTTCAGCTACTGGATCCTCCTCTATGTTGTGTGGATAACTAGAAGTCTTTGACCTGAAGTCACCTCATCCTAGTTTCTAATTTACTTTTATGCAGACAAGAGGACAGGATTGGGGCCTAGGTATCCAAACTGGCTAATTTAACAAATAATGATGACAAGATTTACATGTCTGAGTAACCATCCCTGGGTTTGCTTGCAGCAGCAGGCAAAAAAAAAAGAATCTCTCATTCACAAGAAGCTAGATGAGAATTACTAACCAAAAAGGGGATGTGCTAACTCTCACAAAACGTTACTTGAAACTGCAGCGTTCAGGCTGAAGTGTCATTTTGAATCATGAGTGTCCCTTTAAGTAAAACAAAAATCCAACACAAAGAAATGAAACCAAAAGCAGAAAGGGAGCAGTTGATAAAACGCTGCCATCACTTTTTCATAAATGACACCCCAAAATGCTTCACAAAATTGGGTAACAGAGTAAAACAGAAAAGACCTTTTCATTTTTGTCACCACATTCCTTTGGCAAGCGCAGGATAAAGCCCATCATGTGACCTGAACAGTAAAATGAAGGCCTTATGCCTTATAAAAATTCTCCTATTGTCTCCAGAAAGGATGAGAGTCAAACACAACAGTTTCAGCAATTCTCCAAGTTTTATAAATAAAGTTAGCAGACAGGAATCAGCAGACTGCTTGGGGAGGGAGGGGGAGAAAACCCACAAAAACGAGATAAAATACTCTTTTTGTACAAAATATTTAGGCACATGCCTGCTGCATTTCAGAACTGACTTCACTGCGCTGTGCCAGAGATTAATTGGACCCATAAAATTTAGCAAGCAGCATATGACATCCATCTACCTTTGCTGCTTCAGCATCCTCTGAAAATATATATAATGCAGGATTTTAAATAGTGCGTTAGCCCAGTTTCCTTTCACAAAGTCTTACAGTGAAGTTTAGGAAAATTCCAAAAGTAGCATATTGATTGCCTCTGGGATTTTCCACTTAGCAATTTAATAGAAAATTACACCCTTACCCAATCTGTGAGGTTTCCACAACCTCCCTCGTGAATTTAATTTTCCAGAGTCTAATAAATTTTACTATTAAGCATATTTTCTGATATTGCTTCACCATTAAGCCTGTTTCCTGATTTTCCTTTTTCAGAGCTGGGAATGCTGTCTGCATGGCATTCTGGACAGCACCTTGCACAGGAGAAATCAGGTCTGAGCCTCCACACACAGCTAGGATACCAATCACGATTGTTAATATTCAGTTCGCTTCCCTCTTGCTAATTTTGTGGCATTATTCCAACTGACAGGTCAGTCAATATTGCTGGAGCCAGCGGGATTCTCCTGGGTACTGTGAGGAGACCGAGGGAAGATCTGCATCTGCATCTGTTCGAGTAGGCGTTTGCAAGTATCACATACTCCTCTCCTTGTCATAACACAGCCTAACTACACATAAAACACAAGATGATGATCGGGAGCTGTGTTTTCAGTCACTGGTAGCCGTAACTGTAAAAGCCTGGGTCCTTCCTCCGCAGGCAACAGGCAGAAGCAGCCTCGAGTGTATGACAAGGTGGACTGGAAAACTCATTTAGGCAAAAGCGCTCCTGACTAAGTAGGAAAAAGGCAACGCCAGGAGCAGCTGAGCGCAGTGAGTGAGCGGGCAGCAGGGCTGAAGGCATCGAGGGCTGAATACACCAGGGCGCCCATCTCAGCTGTGTCTGGCTCATCCTGTGGCTACGGAGCCCTCCTGGTGGTCATGGGAGGGTTGCCGGACGTGCCAAACCTCCCTCCTCCGGAGAACGGAGACTCTTTTTTTCCTCCTGCCACAGCGATTTCCCCCTTCCAGCTCCAGGTTCAACCAAGGCGGGCAAAGCTCAGCTCCCCCCGGGCCTCCCGGCGGTGTCTCCGGGCCTTGCTCTGCGACGCGAGCGGACGTTATTGTTGCCATAATTACCGTAAAACACCCTAATCAGCAGCCGTTCGCCTCAGCCAAGCCCCGTTTCGGGGTTTTTTTTGCCTACTTTCCACACGCCGCGGCCCCACCGGCGGCCCAAGTTCAACCCCCCTCCCTCGCCTCGGGAAGGACTCGGGAACGCGGAGTTTCCCGCGGCCCCTCAGGGAACCAGGCCCGCGGGCAAGCCCGCGCCG
>NW_009953811.1:3403972-3418428 GCF_000747805.2 Chaetura pelagica
GGGCGGCCCGGGCTTTGTTTCTTGTCCGGGGGCAGCCCCGACTTTGGCCCCGGGGGGAGCGTTTCATAACCCCCCGCTCTGCTCTCCCTCCCCGGCTCTGTTATTTAACTCCGCAATCCTCTGCTTCAACTCCTCGAAACCATTACTCGCCTTTAAATTCATTTATTTATTTTATTTTTCCCCCTTTACCCCCCCCCTTTCCCCTTAAATTATTTTCTTGGCGTGTGTGTGTTACGTGTTGTTGCAAAAGAACCAACCCCCCCCCGCCCGGAAAGGTGGATGTGTTTGGTGTTTTTCCAGGCAGATCTTGCACAAAATAAAGTTGGATCGTGTTTCGTGGTAAATCCTGCTTTGGTTTTGGTTTTTTTTTTTTGGGGGGGAGGGAGGAGAGAGAGAGAAAAGGTAAAATCGGGAAGCGAGCAAAAAAAAAAAAATATAATGACACTTGGAGCGCGACGGAGCTTCTTGGTATTCAACTCCTGCGCGTTTATTGTGTTTTGGGTGGGTTTTTTTCCCTCCCCTTGCCTGTGTACATCCGCGTTGTTTCAAAGGGAAGCCGAATAGAGGTTGCTTTATTAAAAATCCACGCAAGTAATGAATAGAACGTGGGCAGGGAAGAGCCGCTGGCGGGTAACTTGTTCGCCCGGGGTGTGTTTGCTGTTGGAAATGAAGATATGCTAGAAGATACTGCGAAGGGAAAAATACTTGGATTCGTGTTGAGGAAGAAGCATAGATCTGTGTCTTGTTGTTTTGTTTGTTTGGGTTTTTTTAATAATAAAAAGGTACAGGTGCTGATAGGCATTTTAACAGGTGGACTTCCCAGCCCTAGGGGTTTATTTTGGTTGGAGCTTTATTCCTTCTCTGGGTGATGAGACCTTTTCGACCTGATGGATTTGACTTGAGATATTTTTTTTTCCTTTTGTGTTTCCAAGTATTGGACAGGAATATCTCCATGAAATGCCATGTGTGTCTTGCATGCCAAGTTCAAGGCAGGTGACTCCTGGGGTGTAATGTCACAGTTGGAAAAGGGGGGATGTACACGTGAGTGTCAAGACTTGTTGTCTGAGGAGTGATGTCTTTGCAGGGTCTCTGCAAAATCCCGTTTGATGCAAAGAAATTTAAAGATGGAAATAAACTCTCTTGGTAGGAATAGTAAGTGATGACTGTAGTATCATAGTAGAGGGGTCTGGATGGAGCATTGCAAGTACTCCTGGTTAAAAACTAGAGGAGCAGTGAACTGTCAGGCTTGTCTGAAACACACCGGAGACCTGTGTATGTTAGCAAACCTACTGAGAGCTTTAATTTCTATAGAGAACAGGTTTGGTTTGGGTGTTTTGATATTGAACATGCTCCTGATTCAGAAGCAGAGTTGGTGCAGGACTGGGCTGGAATCTGGAGGGGAGATGAAACTGAAACATCAAAAAGCAAAACTGAAATTCAAGTCTTGGTTTTATATCTCTCCTAATGGAGCTGTGAAAAGAATATGTGTGCTATCAGAAATAGATTGCTGTTTTGGCAGTTCTCAGGTGCCTAATGACACTTGGAGCAGCGACGGAGCTTCTTGGTATTCAACTCCTGCGCGTTTATTGTGTTTTGGGTGGGTTTTTTTTCCCTCCCCTTGCCTGTGTACATCCGCGTTGTTTCAAAGGGAAGCCGAATAGAGGTTGCTTTATTAAAAATCCACGCAAGTAATGAATAGAACGTGGGCAGGGAAGAGCCGCTGGCGGGTAACTTGTTCGCCCGGGGTGTGTTTGCTGTTGGAAATGAAGATATGCTAGAAGATACTGCGAAGGGAAAAATACTTGGATTCGTGTTGAGGAAGAAGCATAGATCTGCGTTGTTTCAAAGGGAAGCCGAATAGAGGTTGCTTTATTAAAAATCCACGCAAGTAATGAATAGAACGTGGGCAGGGAAGAGCCGCTGGCGGGTAACTTGTTCGCCCGGGGTGTGTTTGCTGTTGGAAATGAAGATATGCTAGAAGATACTGCGAAGGGAAAAATACTTGGATTCGTGTTGAGGAAGAAGCATAGATCTGTGTCTTGTTGTTTTGTTTGTTTGGGTTTTTTTAATAATAAAAAGGTACAGGTGCTGATAGGCATTTTAACAGGTGGACTTCCCAGCCCTAGGGGTTTATTTTGGTTGGAGCTTTATTCCTTCTCTGGGTGATGAGACCTTTTCGACCTGATGGATTTGACTTGAGATATTTTTTTTTCCTTTTGTGTTTCCAAGTATTGGACAGGAATATCTCCATGAAATGCCATGTGTGTCTTGCATGCCAAGTTCAAGGCAGGTGACTCCTGGGGTGTAATGTCACAGTTGGAAAAGGGGGGATGTACACGTGAGTGTCAAGACTTGTTGTCTGAGGAGTGATGTCTTTGCAGGGTCTCTGCAAAATCCCGTTTGATGCAAAGAAATTTAAAGATGGAAATAAACTCTCTTGGTAGGAATAGTAAGTGATGACTGTAGTATCATAGTAGAGGGGTCTGGATGGAGCATTGCAAGTACTCCTGGTTAAAAACTAGAGGAGCAGTGAACTGTCAGGCTTGTCTGAAACACACCGGAGACCTGTGTATGTTAGCAAACCTACTGAGAGCTTTAATTTCTATAGAGAACAGGTTTGGTTTGGGTGTTTTGATATTGAACATGCTCCTGATTCAGAAGCAGAGTTGGTGCAGGACTGGGCTGGAATCTGGAGGGGAGATGAAACTGAAACATCAAAAAGCAAAACTGAAATTCAAGTCTTGGTTTTATATCTCTCCTAATGGAGCTGTGAAAAGAATATGTGTGCTATCAGAAATAGATTGCTGTTTTGGCAGTTCTCAGGTGCCACTTGTTACAGGTTTAGATGTGCCTCAGTGTATAGGACAATCTATTTAACCTTGTTTAAACAGGTGAATTCAGTTATGATAGTAGATTATTAGTAATTCTTATTTTATCTGGGGTCTCTTTTTGGACCTGGAAAGTCAAATAGAAAGCTACACTAAAAACACACCCTAGAGAGAAAATTATGTCTTTGTACTTTGAGAACAGAGGAGATAAAAATCACATTTTGCATGTGGGTCTGCACTCACGTGCTCTTTTTCTATCATGGTTGATTAGAAAGATAATTATGTATAAATAGTTGCCTCTTGTAATTGGCCTTTGCCTCTTGCAGGAGTCATTCTGTAATGTCACAGTTTAGTGTTTACTGTTGTGAAATTGATACGGATTTCACAGCGCCTGGACTGTGACATTCGAGGCAGAAGAAGGAAACCAAAGAGAAGAAGCAGGGTATGCTGTGTCAATTCATTGGTAACAAACCATCTGTTAACAATGTGTGCCCATACAGTGCTTATTCTGTCCCAAAAACAACTTCAGAGCACCTTATTGAGACGATCAATAATGACCAGATCGAGGGGAAATCCATTCCTGCACTGAAATGCAGCTGCCTCTGGGGTGAAATGTGGTGACTTTAAGGCAGCATCTGTAGATCAGAAGAATACTGTGACCAGCTGGCTGTACAGAGTGTTAGAGAAGAAACCATGTGTAATCTATGTATCTAAGGACCATGAGTCTGTAAGTCATTTAATTCCAAGTTTCCATGTACTCACTCCCATCAGATCTTGGATGCCCTTCAGAGGATGAAAATGCAGTGTGGTGGATTGACCTTGGCTGGCCACCAGCTGCCCACCAAGCCACTCCATCACTCCCCCTCCTCAGTAGGACAGCTAGTGATCATGGAAGGCAGACAGCACACGTTCTGTAGTTTTAGCCCTGTGAAAGGAGACTTTACTTCCTTCACCTTTACTCGTTTCACGCACTGGGTGTGCTCAGTAGGCAGAAGAACCCTTTGTGCAGCACCTGTCACTGACCTATTCAACTCTCTGTTGTGTTTCGCTCCCCCTCATTTTCCTTCTAGGCCCTTTTCTTTCTTTTGTATTGCTGTGTTAGGCACAATTCTAGTTTACTTATTGGGTTGTTCCTCCCCTTGTGCCCTCGGGACAGTCGTGCTGTATAAATAAAGAGCACATAACAAAAAAGTTTGGCTTTCCAGGAGACCTTTCTGATCCTGTAGCTGTTTTGTCAGAGGTGCAGGTGTGCTGCTGGCAGGAGGAGATGCTTGTGCTGCCCTCTGTTTCAGTTGTGTCTTTTAAGTGAATCCCCCAAAGTTCTCTTCTGTGGCTTAATCTCTACATGGCTCTTTATGAGGCAAGTAAACATAAAAAAAACAGCTTACAGAGGGAGTAGCTGAGAGCGTTGGGAACTGGGAGGGCACTAAAGGAGTTAGGTGGGGAGGTAGCTCTTCCAAGACACTGAATATATTGTTCAGTCTTGAGTGATTTGCCGAAGGAAGGACAAAGTGTGTGCCAGTAGCTGAGTCAGAAGTAGCATCCAGGAGAGCTGCCTTTAGACTTTTTTTTTTTTTTCTTTCCTAGGACTTACTATTCCCTCTGTACACACATGTAAACAAAGCTCTGGTTTTACTGGACACCTTCCTGGGATTATAGCAGAGACCTTCACAGCAAAATATTCTTTTATTTGAAATAGGAATTCAATGGTGAATTATTACTTTTTTAGCCTGTGACATTTCTGAATACAATATGCTAATGTTTATTCTCAGGGTCATCACAGATGTTAGTTTCTCTAAGTGAATATCCAAAGGTGTCCCAGATCCTCCTTTGATCAGAATTCAGAGGCCAGGGACACCAGTATGACTCAGTATTGCAGCCCTGGTGTATGTTGCTGATTTTCTGATAGGTGAAGTTTGAAAGTTTCCCTTAGTCTCTGGAAAGGTAGAGTTTTTGGTATAAATCTGCTTTCCATCTGTAAAGCAAGAAGCCAGATAATTGGCATCTGGTGGGATAATTTGCTGTGAAAATGAACACAGTAATTTAGGGCAGGCGTAGCTATTCCCTCAAATCTGTGAAATATTTGAGCTGAGTCTCTCCAGTGTGAGCAAAGGGTTTTTTAGGAGGTGCTGGCACAGAGCACATTTTCTGTGGTTAATTTGATGTACATGAAATAAACTGCAGATATATTGATAAATTATGTAGTAAAACTGTAGCAATGTGTTCAGTGTTCATTTCTTCCAGATCACTAGAGTTCTAATTTTTTTTATCGTTTTTCATTCCAGATTACCATCATGAGATATATAAGATCTCTGACTACAGCAATGATGTTAATGGGGAGACCAAAGAAACACAACCAGTTTTTTTAGGTATGTGCTTGTGTTGATTAATTTCTGAGCAACATAGCGTGGCCATTTGCAATTAGGGAGGAAAAAAACTCCTCTGTGCAAGCACAGGAAGCGCCTGCCATTGTTTAATATGACATTCTTTTCAAGACCCTTTTATTCTACGAATTGCCAATATATCCTTTATTAACACTGCTAAAAGTTGTAATTTCAGACATAAATGTTTATTAGTGTCTACACACAGTGCTAATTATCATTCACTCAGAGAGCCAGATGCTGACTCTGCAGTTTTGCAGCTCTGTGCTCACCCCATTTACATTGCATATTCCCTGGCATGCTTCACTGGCAATAGTTTGTGTAATTGGGGTATTACATCTTTGACATCTGGATAACAGAAATTCAATTTCCAGGAAGCTGCTATTTGTTTGGTTTTGCTTCTGCCTTGGGTGGGATAGAGGATTAATGTGCTGTCTTAATGTAATGTCCTTTCACCTCCGTAGCCTGCCTGCTAATCCTGCCATGGCAAAATTAAATTAAATCAACAGTTAAAAATGTGTAAAGAAAACAGAGAAGTAATATGGAGTCTGGAGCGTGATATACTGCAGCATGATAGGACTGGTTATCAGTGAACCTTTATCTTTCCTCTCTGTGTGCTTTTTGTCCCATATAACTCCTCAGCGGCAGAGTACTTCTTCCTTTCCTGCTTCCAGCCCCCTCCTGTCACATCTCAGACTTCACCTGGATACTATGCCTCTCATAAAAAATTTGGCAGGCAAAATTCAGAGGAGGAGGGGCCAGATTTCTGTTCTACAATAATGATTCTTGCTGTATGAATCAAGCCCTTGCACACCTTGCTCAGGCTTTGGAGAAAAGTGGGTGCCTTTGCAGTGAGAAGTTTGGAGGTGTCTGCTTCTACCTCATTGCACCAAGAGCCTGAACATTTTTGTGGGCTGTTTTAAGGTTTCTGTACTCCGTGCATGTTTGTTGCCTCCTCAAGCCAGCAACAAGGATTGGTCCTGGTTGTGGGACCTGAAATCAATCTGTACGCAAAATGTCTTTGTCTCCTTAATTCCTAGGGACCCATCCTCTTCTAGAGTCAGCAGCAGGTGAAAGAGAAAAGGAGCCTGTCTTGGGCAGTTTGCAATCTTCTGATGGTTGGAATATTTACATGGGGTGAGAGCTGCTTTAAGTTCCATTCTCAGCTTCTCACCATTAGGATTTTGAGCAAACATTTCTTCCATACACCCATTTCCAGGGAGAAGTGAAGGTGGCTGCTCTCCTTTGTGTTTGAATTCCATGCTCTTCAAGCACTTTTGGTGAAGCCTGGTAAACCTGATGGAGAGAGCTCCACCAGAGGTTTACTTCAAATGCTTTCTCTTCCAACCCTAAATCATGATAAGGTTGTGGCAGAAGTTAGACATCTACTTGCTGAAGCCAGGATCCTTCTAAGAATGTGCTGGAGTCTGTGCTTTGACATCTGTGCAGGAGTTTGTGCTTTGACATCAGTGCTATAAGCCCAAACCAATGGGTTTTGATTTCAGTTTGGTCGTGTTGTCTTTCGTTTTGGTTTTGGCATTTTTTTGAGTATGCTTATCTTCTCCTTGTGACAGAATGTGCTCTGGCATTTAAATGCCTAAAGTTCATCTATTTCAAGAGCTGGTCAGAATTTAGCTTTTAAGAATGTGAGTCCTATCAAGGACCTTCCTTACCAGGTACTGAACCTCAGATTTGCAGTCCTGTGAACCCACCTTCAGTTGCTATGCAAAGATAAAGGTGTTATTTCCAGTAACGTCCTGAGTGTCCCAACTTTAAGATTTCCTCCAAGTCTGTTGGTTTTGACAAGACTGAATTATGTATGACCATACAAGATTTGTAGACCAGGTTTGTTGCTTTTTAAATTTTCTTTGGGAGTTGAATTCAATTCACTAAGTTACTCAGAGCCCACATAACCTTCTCCACTTCATTTTCAATGGGTTACTTTGGTGTCCACTTCTATCCAGATTCCTAGTGACAAAGGCACTGATCTGAGATGTGGGGAAAGCAATCTCAGGGGCTGAACTCAACTGAAATCACTTCACCTTTTGGCAGGGATCTGGGATGAGTGGTATTTGGCATGTCAGCTTTCCTGTAAAAGATTTCATATTGCATGGAGTAATTTTTTATTGTGCTTCAGAAATGGTGGGTTCCCAACATTTCCCCTGGCTTGGTGAGCTGTCCACTAATAGGGAGTCTCAGGGTATAATTGCTGCTTCACTTGATTTCACTGTTTTATGCCAGAATTCAGGCCAGAAGGATGTTCACTCCAGTTTACTGGTGTAGAGTCAAGTTTGTTCTTCAGTTGTGGTGTTTTAACTGTTCCATGGGATCAGTTGTTGAAACCTCAATGTGATGCAGCCTTTAATATGTGAACACATGCTAAGTTACATCACTGAAACTATTACCTTTAGAAAAGCTGAAATGGTGCTGCCATTTTAGGAATGAGTGAAGCTTTAGCTGGAACAGGATGGGAGTATGTCTTGGTTGCACAGTTGAGAACTTAGAATCATAGCATTGTAAATGTTGGAAGAGACCTCTAAGATCGTCAAGTCCAACCATCAACCCAACATCACCATGCCCACTAACCCGTGTCCCAAAGTGCCACATCTACACTTGTTTTTAACACTTCCAGGGATGGTGACTCTACAGCTTCCTTGGGCAGCCTGTTCCAACGCTTGACCACTCTTTCAGTAAATAAATTTTTCCTAATACCCAGTCTAGACGTCCCCTGGTGCAACTTGAGGCCTTTTCCTCTCGTCCTCAAGAGACAAAGGGTGAACTCAAACTGAAGAGAGGCCCTGTTGAGGGAAGCTTCTAGGGTAAATGAGTAAATCAGAAGAATACAGATTGTTTAACAGGCATATGAACTAAGATCAAATGTCCAGAAAGACCTGTTGAACCTAGATGGTCTTTTTTGCAACAAGCACAGATGGGCAAAACGTGGCTTTGTGTAAACATGTGCTGCAAATTGGAGGAAGGTTCCATGCAAGTAGAGGAACATAGTACTGGATGTGACCTTGGATGTGATGGTGTAAAGCCCAACTACTTTTTGAATGGATCTTGGTAGGCTTAGGAAGGTTTTTTACATGCTGCAGTGGAGGAGTCTGTAAAATTGGAGGGGCAAATATTGCTGCTGAATGATGCAGATGAGGACTCTTCTGTTTTGAAGGAAAGGGCTTAATTATCTGATATCAGAAGAGACTGCTCAACCAGAAAAGGAGGACGCTGTCCAAAGTGAAGTGCTTAAACCTTGAAGATGGACAAGACTTAAAACAGACCTGACTTCAGCTTTTATCAGTGATAAACATAAACCTTCTGTCACAGGACTTCTAGCCCAGACTTGGACAGCCCATAAAGGGACTGTGCAACCATATCTTGTGGACAATACTGGTTCAACTTGGCTTTTTCTATAAGTAAATATGTTTTGCATGCAGCATGTTGGGTTTTCTCACTCTTAGTATTTTATTACTATCACAAAAAAAGCAGAAATATAATATACCTCCAGCCTGAGTGTTTTTACAATGCTTTCAACTTGAAATTCAGGCTCTGTGTTTGAAAGGTTAATGTAGAAAACTAATTATATTATCCTGGTAACCAAATGTGTGAGGAGACATTTGTCTGTGTAATTAACAGTGAAGAACTTTTATAGTTTCATAAAATCAAATGCTACACACAGTGTGCTTGGAGCATTTGTTTTGAAGAGATGTCCAAAACAGAGATGTTTATGACTGATATAAAGTGGAACTGAAATGTACTGTAATGCAGGTGTCTGCATTTTACAGCATCTCACATTGTTGAAATGGAAGGCAGCAGATTAATGACTTCGCTATGTCATGGTAAAAATAAATAATGTGTTCCTGGAGCAGGGGAGCCATGCATAAGTTACCCACTAATTTCAAGAATGTATTCTGTCCCAGAAATAATATCCTTTGCGATTTATTCACAGTGAGAAAGTTGACTTAACGCAAGTCTGTGAAGTTACTGGTTACTTTTAATGGGATTGTATTGATTGTTGCAATAGTAACTTCTGTAATTAAGACTGCATGAAGGTTTATTTTATGTATCTGTGCTCTCCAATGATCTGACTTCATAAAGCATTTCCCTTTGGGGCTAAAGCAGCATCTTGACCTGGGATATTTCCAAGAATTGGGGGAATTCGTTGCATATTTATTATTATTATATTGTTTCAATTATCTGACCCCATTAATATATAAATTTATTGAACAGTTGCTCACTTATCCTTTCCTGAAGGATTTAGCTGTTGCAGTGTAGCATGAAAGTATGTAACTTAGCTTCTTCATCTGCTCCTGTTGGGTGTTTTGAAACTGTTTCACCAAGCTCTTCAAAGGAGTTATTTGCTGGTGGTGGTGGCTGCTGGGCCACCTAGGCTGATCCATCTTCCAGCTTCCAAATCCTCTATGCCAGGGTCTGATCCTGGTTTTGATTCTGCAAATTGCTTTGCTTGCATTAGTGCTTGTGATGCTTCTTAACTTTCTGTGTCTCGTCGTAGCCAGGGGTGTCAGTCCCCCCGTGAACTTCCATGTCTGGAGTAGGGGGTCTAACTTGAGGGCATTCCAGATGACTTGCAGGTATAATCTTAGTGCTTTGTGTGGTGACATGAAGATAGGTAAGTGCTTTTAAATGACATTTGAAAGCACTGCTAAGATGCCTCAACTAAGACAGCTTAAATGTAAGCTTGGGATAGTCAAACTCCCTGGCTCATAACTCATGGTGCTTGCCTGGCCCTCTGACACTGTTCATGACCACTGCTCTCCCTGCTGACTTGGGGTTTGGGTTTTTAATTTGCAAAGCGTGTTGTTGCCTGTGTTACTTGTTCATTATGGGGTTTTATATGCCAGCAAAGACTGGGGACACTTACTTGAGAAATGTGTGCTTACCCTATGAACTTAGCTTCACAGATGCCCAATTCAAATTATTCACAGAGCAGTCAAACTTTACATGTGATTTAGGAAACCCTTGATCCAGCAGGGAATCATGCACTTGGCTCCTCTATTTTCCCATGCTGACCTTCACAATTTTCTATTTCAGGGCCACTTGCAGTACAAGATGACAGTGGCAAAAATATCTTGAGTTCTGAAAGTTACCATTTGATGTGTGTATAGTTTTTGCTGAGAAGGGATGCTTGGCTCCCTCCTGGGATAACTGTCCTTTAAGGAAATTCTTGAACACCAGGTAGCATTCAAAAAGGTGTTGTGGTGAGCTCAAACTGGCTGTGCACCAGAGCCATGTGCCCTGCATGCACGTGCCTCTCGATGCCTTGAGCTGCTCTGAATTAGCCCTTGCAAAATCTTCAAACACAGCAGCTGAGTTTTGCTGGCCCTCTTCCAGGCTGGGCAGCATTCAAGTGATGTCTAATAAACTGGCATTTAATGTGTTTAGTTATATAACCTGTTGCAATTATTTATTATTTTTTATTGAGCTTTCAAACTGTGTGCATCCACGTTCCACTTTTTCTCACCTCTGAAGACTTTTTTCCTTACAAACTGGATTAATGTTGTCAGCTTACAAGACAAGCTGTGCTTGTCTGCATGACTGTCACTGCCACTCTTACCCTCTATGTAGCTTCTGAACTCATCCACTAATTTCAGACCAGTTTGACACAAAGGTGGAAATCTGAGAGATACAAAGCACTTTCCACTATCTGAATGGGCTACAGGAAAGCTGGGGAGGGGCTTTTCACCAGAGAGAGTAGTGATAGGACAAGGGGTAATGGTTTTAAACTGAAAGAGGGGAGATTTAGGTTAGACATCAGGAAGAAATTATTCACCATGACGGTAGTAAGGTGCTGGAACAGGTTGCCCAAGGAGGTTGTGGAATCTCCCTCTCTGGAGATGCTCAAGGCCAGGTTGGATGAGGCTTGTGCAGCCTGGTCTAGTGTGAGGTGTCCCTGTTCACAGCAGGGAGATTGGAACCTGGTGATCTTTAAGGTACCTTAACCATTCTACAACTTTGAAAGCAGGAAGTTTATGTACTGGGCACACTTCCAGTAAGGAAAGAGATGATAATGAGTTTTGGGGAAATTACTTTTTATTAACCTTTGTAGTACTTATGAAGGGGCTTTGTTTTGCCCTTTTTGTTTGTTTGTTTTACAAACTTACAGTCAGGCCATGTGGAAAAACTACATTATATATAAGGAACCATCACAGAAACAGCTATAATAGTAATTTAAAAAAAAAACACTGTTAATATGTTTTGTTACTATTATTGTCTTTATGTGTAAGATCCTAAATAGGACTGTAATTTGCCATGTTTATTTTGTGTAGTGTTTTGTAAATATTTTAGAGTGTTTTGCAAGTAAATTCATTGGTTTCAGATAAAACCAAAGGGAGAATAAAAATGCCCAAACCTGTAGCCTGCTGGTCAGGGGCATCCCCATCTCCTTGAGAGAGGTGGAGGTTCCTGGTACCAGTACAGGGAGAGGCTGAACTATGCACTGCTCCTCTCAGGCCTCAACACCTAGCTCAGCATTCACAGACGGGTCATGCAGATTTTTATGTAATAAACTTTTTTATTGGTGCTTGATTATCCTATTCAGCATTTGAAAAGGAAGTCTGGCTCTTCCTTTGGACATTGTGGCTGGAGCTGTTTGGTTTTCTCTCTGTGCTCCATCTTCTTTTTTTCTTTTTTTTTTTCCATTTTAAAATTACATGGTTATTATCTGTGAAAATCATCAGCAGTGGAAGAGACAATAACAAAATGCTATCATTGGGCTCTAGAGCTAATAGCCAAATGAGATAACCAGAGAGCAAGAAGTTAAATCTGTTACTGTTCTTGTGCCTGCCTGCAGATCCAGACAGTGTAACATCAGCTACTCTCTGCTCGTGTTGGGAAGGATGATGCTGTCACTGGCCAGTTACAAATTAAAAGCTGTAAAAAGCCATCACTGGGAGAGGGGAGATGTAAACTGACACTGAAGATTAAGTCAAGCTTACAGCCTGCACTTCTAAATGCCCTTCCTTACAATACACAAGACGTATTTAAAAAAAACCTACAACCCAAACAAAACACAAAGCCCAACAAAAACCTCCTAACAAACCAACAACCCCAAATAAAAAATAAATTAAAAACTAAACTGAAAAGAAAAAAAAAGCAAACACAAAAATGCCCCAGTAAACAAGTTCATGAAGGGGGAATCTCCCAGTTTTAAGTAGGGAGCTACTAAATACAAAGACATGTTTACGTGGGATGCAAGTTCAGGGTTTGTTGTAACATAAATATTGGGTTTTTTTCTCTTTGGAAGTAAGTGTCCTTATGTCACTGTATACGAAAGCCTCCATATGAAGGAACAAGGGACGAGAATCAAGGCTAAATAAGCTCAATTAACATTAATATTTTATGTAATTGGGTAAGGGAAATTTAATCTTTCCAACAATGCCTCACCCAACAAGCATGCAGGCACTGCGACCAATGGCAGGAGCTGGGTGGGAAGTTATTTTTTTTCTTTTTTATAATTCAGATACATTTTGCTATCTAATACAAATCCAAATTGCCAGCATAAAATTCTGAGAGCCCAGCGTGCTGCTGATTGACATGATGGCAAAGGATTGTTTCATGCTTTGGTGTTGTGGGAGTCTTTGGAGCTCAGATACGGGCAGACACAGTGGCATCCAGGAGAAAGCAATCTTCAGGGTATGGGTCTGAGTATCTTGATAATTGGAGCCCAGTGGTGCTCTGCAGCCTCTCAAGGTTGGGAACTGCAAACAGTCAACCCTTGGTTGGGTTGGGGCCAAAAAGAGTCATTTTCAAGGAATTGCTGCTGTGATTTGTTAATTAAATCACACCCACACGCATAAATCCACAGGCAAACCAACAAAATAAATATGAAACAGAACTTCCTTGCAAAGGGTTTTTCTCACCACTTCAGCTTGAAGTGGAAACAGTGCTGGAGCATTGCTGTGCAGGGTTGACAAATATTTTTCTAAGTTTGGACTAGGAGCTTTCTTGCAAACCGCCCACTTTTCTTGCTGGGTAGGAGTGGGCTGGAGCCAGCTGGCACCAACCAGCCCAGGGAACCGGTGCGCCAGGTCAAGCAGGAGATGCTCTGATTCAGCAGAGGCTGGAGCAGATCATACAGGTGTCTCCCCTCCTGCTTATTCATCTCCTGGAGCAAAAACTCCCACTTTTGGGTACTGTGTGTCCCTAAGTGCACCGGCCTTGCAGCCACATTGAGCTTGATCCATTTTGGGAAGGGGGTTGCTGCTTTTTTAGCAGTCTGGTCTGTCCAGCTACCTAAGCATGTACCTAAGTTTAGCAACTGAGTAGTCCTCTTGAGTTGATAACACTGGTCACATGCCTAGCACCAGCACATGTTCAAGTACCTGGTTCAACCATATTGCTTCTGTTTTTTTTGGACTGTTTTGTCTTTTCTGAAATTTCCTCACTTTTCCAAAAACAGGTTTATTTTGGGAAGCAAGAATGTAAACTGAATAGAGAATGCCAAGTATTACTGTTTTAAGTAGACTATAAAGGAAGGCTGAGTAATCTATTTCTTGGCCTTCATTATTATTTGCTTAGAATATTTGATTTTTCTATTACCAGCAAAATAAAAAAAAAAAAAAGAAACTTCATATTTCAGAAGGGGCAATGAACACTGCCTTGTTACTAATGAATTGTAATGTGTGCTCTAACAAGCAAAATAGCTGCCCAAAACGCATAGATCTGATGTGCAATCAGCAGTTTCATATGCAAAATTAATACTTAAATGGTGCCTGGAGTCTTAAAGTATGTAATTGTTATTATTTAAATGCCCTGAATTTATTTGTAACGGTCACATTTTTCTTGTCTATATTTCCATTTTGTTTTCATAATCTACATTTTAAAGATACCCAGCAGTTAGGATATATATGGTTATACACATATTAGCTGCTTTTAAAATTTATTTCTGTATAATCCAGTACTATTACATTCTGTGGGCTAAGGAACTGATCCTGTTCGTTAAAATCAATAGATGCAGTGTTGCTCTGTGTGTGTGATGTGGTGCTTTTTAGGTTTTATTTTTCTCTGTAGGATCCATCCCTCAGCATAGAGTAAACTGAAATAAAAAGGGTCTGATCCTCTATGCTTTATTTGGGGAAAATACCCACTGCTGCCAATGCCTGAATAGGATCAGTTTCTTAAAAGGATAATTTATTTCAAACTGCTCTAGATATTATTATTATTTCCTGCTGCAGAAAAATCATCTTACTCATCAAAGCTTTAGAAAAAGCATGAAGAAAGCCAAGTTCAG
>NW_009953811.1:3418592-3441116 GCF_000747805.2 Chaetura pelagica
TCAGCAGGTCTTTCAACCACGAGATGTCAACCAGGGCTGTGCTAAAGCGTAGCCTGGTACTTGCCAGCGGCCGCTCAACCATCTCTCATCTTTTCTTTCTCGTCTTTATTTACTTATTTTTGTACTCCAGCTCTTTATTGGCATCTAAAGTCACTAATCTCTACCCATTACTGTTTTTGCTAATTTACAGTGATAACTGTGGCTCTGTTTTCATTAGGGGATGAAAGCCGGGAAATTAAAAAACAAATTACAGGGATGAGGAGATTACTGAATGACAGCACTGGAAGAATCTATCAACGCGTTGGCAAAGAAGGAGAAAAACTGAAGGAGGAGCCCCAAGATTTAGACTTATCCTGGGCCCAGCGCCTGAATCCCCCTGCTGAGTCCCAGGCCAGCCTTCATCCTTCACAGAGCAGTTCATGGAATGAATTATCACCCCAACCCAGCCATTTTTCAGGGCAATACGGGACTCGATCCAGAACGTTCCAAAATCAAACACGAATCGCGGCATCCAACGGTATGATCTGCATTAGATACTGAGGATAGTACATTTTTTTTCCCCTCTCTTTCCTTGTACAGTACTAAATTTCTGCCTTTGTTGTGATGATTTATTGTACCACTGCATTGAAATCAGTTATAGTTCAGAGTCTACAAAATGAGCACATAGTTATCACTTTGAAAAGGTGCGAAAGCGGGCATGGAGTAATTCTGCTGCCATCTGTCTTAGCTTTTAAAATGCATTCCCAGTGATAGGACAGAATTACTCAATGCTGCTACAGGCTTAATTTCTATACAGTACATATTAAAACAGCTTTTGCCATCGTTATTAAATTCTTAGCTAATTAAATGTCAACCACTACCACTCCTCTTTGCAACGAGTAACGTAGGGCTGTTGTGACACCACTTGCAGAGCAGGATTCTGCTGAAGTTCATAAGAGGGTGGCATCAGCCTTATAACTGGCCTCTGAACTTCAGGTACAAAATCCCATGATAGCCCTAGGCTTTTATTCTGATGGGGCCATTGGAGAAAAGAGATGATGGAATCTACCTATGAACAGCATGTACTAGAGCGTGGTCCATCTTGTGCTGGCAGAGAATTCTGCCCTGAAGTAGATGGCAGTGTGCCCTTAAAATGCTTTTTTTCTCTTGTTTTAAGTCCCAGAGAGCTGAGGTTTTACTCCTGGATTGCTGAAGGTCTTCCTTAATATTCTAATTTCAATTCAGAAAGTTTTTCCTCCAATATTCAACCCTAAATTTAGAGTAAAGGTGTACCTTAGTTCCAAATTTGGGAAAATAAAAAATTGTGAGTTTGAATCTGAAAACATTCTCAGTTTCCAGTTGATTCTGAAGGTATTCATACTTCCCAATAGGAACATCTGCTGCATGTCCTCCTCTAGAGGAATACAAATTCTCATTGCTTGTAACAGATAAAAAAACGAACAACTTTTCATTCTTGGCACTGTCCTTTAGGAAGTGCTGTCCCTGCACTAAAAAATCATGCAGCCACAGGTTTTACCAGATTGACCATTTCTCTGCAGAGACAGTGATTCACACAGAGGTACCAGGTGACCTAAAGAAAGATGTTGCAATAAGTTTAAGATTAATAAGTTAAGATTGTTTTAATTATTTTATAATACAAAAAATAGTTGTGCTTTTTTTAAAGACACAGATCCAGAGGAGAGGGGAAAAGACTTTATGGGATTTAGCATCCAAGTCTAAAACTCTCTTCTCAAAATTCCACTGTAACAAACTTCTAAATGTGGAAGGATCTGTAATTCATCACACATCACCCTCTTTGCCCCCAGATTCCCTGTGCACTGTCAGAGGCAGTTCTCTGCATGCACAGAAGTGCCCAAGCCTGCACAGCTTAGGTGCCTAGTTCCCAGATCCAGAAAGTAGGTGGAGCAGCACCTCCATCCCCTCAGGGGCCTGATTCAGCATGTGAGCTAGAACATGTTGACAGGATTTGGCCCCATATGCAAGAAAATGTCAGCACCTGAATTTTTCATATAAGGAGGAAGGGTTTCGCTGATTTATGATCTCTTACAGGTTAGAACAGTCTGTGAGACAGTAGAAGAGTTGGGTTGAGTGACCGCCTGGGCTGGACAAGGTGAATGAATGTCCAGGCTCCCAGCTCTTGGAGGACTGCACCAGGAGGCACCTTCCACCCCTCCCTCTGCAGCTGTCCTGCTGCAGAAAGGAATGCATTCTTTTAGGTTATTACATAAAGATGGGTGTGGGCCCTCTCTGCTGGCCACCTTTGAACAAACAATCTGCATACTTGGTTAGAGGTGTCTGCCTCCAGGGGGGTGTTGTGATCCTGCTGGGCAGTTTTGCTGCTTTGGCTCCAGAGCCTGGTCTCTAGGAAGGGAAAAATTTTTATGCCTTTCTGGGCTGTGAGCAAGCTCTGACACTGCTTCTCACCTAGCACACAGCTATTTTGTGAGGCTATTTGTAACATGCCTCGTTCCCCCCATCCCTTTTACACTGGAAGCCTGAGCTCCTTAGTATTTTAGAGGTTATTCAGAGGATGGACAGAGCCCTTAAAAGCTGGATATAAAAGTGCTGAGCAATACCTCAGGGGAGATACTGTGCCTTGTGTTTAAACTCATCAAAGCAAAACTGTTCAGGGAGAACATAAGCTGGTAGGACACCTGGGGCTGACAGTCCTGGGTCATAGAATCATAGCGTGGTAGGGGCTGGAAGGGACCTCTGGAGATTAAGTCCAACCTCCCTGCAGGGTCATCTGGGGAGGTCACCCAGGAACACATCCAGACAGGTCTTGAAATTCTCCAGAGAAGGAGATTCCACAGCCTCTATGGGCAGCCTGTCCCAGTGCTCCATCACCCTCACAGTAAAGGAGTTTTTCCTCATGTTGAGGTGGAACTTAATGTGTTCCAGTTTTTTGTCCATTGCCCCTCGTCCTATCAAAGGGCACCACTGAAAAGAAACTGGCCCACTCTTCTTGACACCCACCCTTTTGATATTTGTAAACATTAATAAGAGCCCCTCTCAGTCTTCTCTTCTTCAGACTAAAGAGCCCCAGGTCTCTCAGCCTTTCCTCATAAGAGAGATGTTCCAGTCCCTTAATCATCCTTGTAGAATCTGTTGGACTCTTTCCAGCATATCCCTGTCCCTCATGAACTGGGGAGTCTAGAACTGGACACAGTACTCCAGGGAGGGTCTCACTGGGGCACAGATGAAGGGGAAGAGAATCTCAGCCTGCTGGACACACTCTTCATAATGCATCCCAGGATACCATTGTCTTTCTTGGCCACAAGGGCACATTGCTGCCCTATGGGTAACTTGTTGTCCACCAGGACTCCAAGATCTTTCTCCCTGAAGCTGCTTTCTAGCAGGTCACTCCCTAATCTGTGTTGGTGAATCATCACTGGGGAGAGGTCCAAGCATCTAGAGCAGGTGCATTGTCCAGAAACTCTTGCTGTCCATTGTAGATAGGAACCATACAGGAAGCCAAGGTACAAGTTGTAGGCTCTCTGAATTAACTTGAATTTGAATGTAATAGGCATGCTAAGTCTAAGTAGTACAGTTATATACTCACCTAGTAAAGGTGATTCAAGGGATGACTGGAATGGATCTTTAATAGGTGCTGGTGTAGAAAGCAGTCATGGAAAAGGTACTGGCAAAAACAGGTGAGAGAAAAGGGAAAGCAAATCCAACAGTGATGCAGCAGCTGAATTGCTCTTTGGGTATGTTAAGATTGTTTTCCGTGGATTTCACTTGCGTGCTTTCCAAATGTGAACTCGTGGCAGCAATGTGACATCAGGTGAGTTCACTGGCAGCAGACCCAGCTGCAAGAACCACTGTCCTGGGCCAATCACTGCTCATAAGGAGGAAGCAACTAACGTATTTGTGTCATCTCCTTCTCTCAATCATACAAACTGGTATCAAATTTGCCTGCTGGCTAGCTTCCAAAAGAGATGGAGATGGCTCTTTAAAGACTCCTTCATGAAAATAAAAAGTCTGTTCTCCTTTTAAAATTAAAAATTGATTTATAACGGGTTGAAAAGGGATGCTTTTGTCCTCTAAAAATGATAAAGACAGTGCTTGGAACAATGACTGAGAACAGTCTCCAAGATGTTTCTTACAATACAGTAACTGATCAGAAGAGGGAGGATAGAAAGAAAATAAAAAACCCTCATGAATATGTATGAAGTCAGAAGAACCCTGCTTTGATTTTAAATATTGGTGGTCTCTTTTCCCATTTCCAATACCTGTGGTATATTTACATGGGTAATTTTTATCAATGCTAATGGGGATTATAATGTAAATCCCCCATGTCTTAATGGGGAAACAAACCCTTTGGTTTTCCATTAGGATTCTGTGTCCTTTCATTAGGAGCATGTTGTATTGCAACAGGAAAGAAGTACAGGTATTTACTGATACAATGAGTTCAAGTTTTCACATGCAGTTCACCACAATGCAGTCTTTGTTTAGAAGGAAACAAAAGCCACCAGCCCTGTCTCCTGCTGTAGTGGGTCAGATACTACTTCCCGAGGCCCACCAGAATCACAGAATAGTTTGGCTTGGAAGGGACCTTTAAAGGTCATCTAGTGCAACCCCCCTGCAATGAGCAGTGAGAATACTGGATTCTAATGGAGAAGATGGGCCTTATCCCTAGGAGCTTGTTAGTCTTAAGCAGCTGAGAAACCACTGGAGGAAGGATGTTATTACTATCTATTTGTCTTTTATTAATAAAGTTCCCCTCCTTTTCTGGGACTCCATTTCTGGGGTACCTGCTTCTTTTATGTAAAGTTATGGAGCTTTGCTGATGCTAATAAGTTATAAGTTGTCTTGAACCTCATCTACTTAAAAGTCTACCTTTAACAGATAGGTAAAGGGTATTGGTTTAGCCAAGTTGAGTATCTGAGTCATCTGCTGCAAAGCTAAAGATAACATTATTTATTTTCTCCATGTACCTGTAACAATGGGCTCTGCACTTTATGGACCATTGAAAAGATAAAATCCCATCAGTGCCCGAGGAACTTTCAGTGTGAATAGACACCATACAAAGGAAGGGTGAGATCAAACTAGGCAGAGTCCTGCTGAGTCAGTAACCTTTTTTTATTTTAATTTGAGACTCTCAGCCTCTTTCCCAGATCACTTTCTCCTTTTGAGAAGTTGTAGTTACAGCTGAAGCCTTAGAGAAGCTGGTGGAACTATTGCATTCATGTTTGCTAGATTTACAGAGATTCTTAAACTGCTCCATTTATTTCAATGCAGTATTAACAGGTTTTGTCCACGGATGGTATTTTAAAATGCCAAGATTTGTAACTGCAGTAAGTGTGGACAAACACTACTAATCCTCAGATCTAAACATCTGAGGAAAGGAGCTGAGCGACACCCAGATGGTGTCAGCAGTCTCTAAGTGACATATCAATTTAGCTTCACAAGTAGCTCAGTTTGGGGAGAATGACCACCTGTTTGCTCAAGCCTGATAGATGTTGCCTCAGAGCTGAAGGACTGAATGGAAGGAGGTAGAAAACAAGTGTCTGGGAAGGGAGATTTGAGAATGGAGGTACACACTGGAAGAAGGGTGGGAGCAATTCAGTGGTGGCCAGATTTTCAGCCATTTCAAAAGAGGGTTGAAGTCAGGGGATCTGTGTGGGTCTGACATCAGGGAGCTCTGATGAAAGAACACAAACTAAACCTAAAAAGGTATTAATAAACTGGTTTGGCTTCAGAGGAAAGCAGAAGTACTAATGAAAAATAGGAGGATTTATGAGCAAAGATTAAATGAGTTGCTCATGTTCACTTTAGCTAGGTAATGATTAAAGGAGCACCTGATAACTATCAGGCTATGGAAGAAAAAGGGAAATCACTTTCTGAAGTCCACCACATATGACACCAAGAGAGATGATTTCTGTTAGATCCATTTGTACCTATCTTCATAAAATGATCATCCCTCCCCTTGCATGCTTTGATGAGCAGTAAAACAGCCATCAATTTAAACAACTGTAAGCACATTTTGAAATGAAGGGGAGGTGCATCCCATCTGGCCTCAGTTACAAGCAGATACTGCTAGGTGTTTTGTTGAATTTTGAAATTTTTATTTGCAGTGTTAAATCTAAGGATACAGCTATTTTAAATTGAAGTGCAGGATACAAGTATTCAGGTAAAGCTTGAAATCTTTCAGCTGTTACAACCCATCCCAATTCAGGACCTACTAAGCAAAACTTCTGGAAAGCAAGGCAGTAAAAAAAGCACTGCAGAGGGCTAGAACTAAATATAAATTCTGCTAAACACTAGTAGGGATTACTAGAAAAGTAGAGTATCTGTTGAGCTACCATATTCATTTTCAGAGGAAATCTTGTAGGTCACAGTGCTAGAAAACATGCTGTAGGAAACAGTCCCACACTAGCAAACAGAAGAATAGATTTGAAAGCTTTTCTTGCTGGTGGTTCTTTTCCATCCTGGTTTGGTGGTTTGTTGTTTTTTTTCATTTTTCTGAGTAGGAGATTTTATTTTCCTCAATTCTTCACATGGTGAAGAATCACAGGTAATACTCAAGTAGTTAAAAAATTCTTAGGCCCTCATTTAATGTACAGTATAAACCTTTATTACACAGACTGTCTTCATTCTTTGTAAGATTGTTCCGGGAGATGGGCTTTTTTTGTGTGTGTGATAAAGTGAGTATGTTTATAATGAGGTTTGGTGCTATTGTTATTCAAGATGAACTAGCCTGACAGAGAGCCCTGCTGTGAAGAGCACATTGTATTCAGGCTCTGAGCAGTCTTCTCCAGTCCATGTAACATTGCATCCCCTACTATATATAATTGCACAATCTAGTAATAGGATAAAAACTAGAGGCTCCTTCCTCTTCAAAGGGACCATGTTGAAAATTACTTGCTTTCTTGCTTTGGATCTAATTTTACAATCAGTTGCTTTGATAATAAATGCCTGCTCGTCATTGTTGTTTGGGTGTTTTGGGGTGGATTACGTATCTCTCCCCATTTTTGTTCCTCTCTCTTTCAGGAGAAGTCCCAGTGGTGAATTCATCAATTGGACCAAACTGCTGTACATGTAATTGCCAGTCAACCCTACAGGCTATTCTTCAAGAGCTCAAGACCATGCGAAAATTGATGCAGATTCAAGCAGGTACAATGACTGGTCCCATACATGTGTATCCATGACGAGCATCTTCTTTTTAGAAGGAATGGTCTAGTGAGACCCCACCTGGAGTATTGTGTCCAGTTCTGGAGCCCCCAGCATAAGAAAGACTTGGAGCTCTAGGAGCGAGTCCAGAGGAGGCCACAAAGGTGATCAGAGGGCTTGAGTACCTCATCCATGAGGACAGGCTGAGAATTGGGGTTGTTCAGCCTGGAGAAGAGAAGGCTACTGGGAGACTTCATAGTGGCTTTCCAGTACCTAAAGGGGCTACAGGAAAGTGGGGCAGGGGCTTTTGACAAAGACATACAGTGCTAGGACAAGGGGTAATGGATTAAAACTGGAAGAGGGGAGATTTAGGTTAGACATTAGGAAGAAATTCTTCAGTGTGAGGGTGGTGAGACACTGGCACAGGTTGCCCAGGAAGTTGTGGATGCCCCATCCCTGGAAGTGTTCAGGGACAGGTTGGATGGGGCTCTGAGCAACCTGGTCTAGTGGGGGGTGTCCCTGCCCATGCAGGGGGGTTGGAACTGAATCATCTTTAAGGTCCCTTCCAACCCAAAACATTCTGTGTTTCTATGAAGACAGAAATCCATGTGGAGACCCAGGAAACCTTGGACTGTTTCCTGCTCTATTGACACAGGGTTCAAAGTCAAATTTTTGCTTGGAAATGTAATTTTTACTTCTCAGATCTTTCCCTCTAACATGGAATGTTATCTTGTAAAAATCTTTTAAGGCTAAATTGAAAAAAAAACTCAATTGAATGTGGTTAGGTACTCTAGGAGTGAGAGCTGAGGGGGTAGGTCAGTATGCCATAACCACCCCCAGTTTGTTCTCATGGTGTGTTCATTCAGAGGTGGCCTCTTCTGGGTGGAGTGAAACACTACTTTGCCTGTTCTCTGTTTTCCAGTTCACGAATTTGAGTGCTAAAAAAAAAATATGGAAAGGCCACTTGAAGTTATACAATAACACTTCATTCAAAGATCTTTCAAGTTACAGCTCTGTGGTAGCCTCAACTGAGCTAGCTGCTGCATGTTGTGGCCTCCACCCTTCTCATACTGGTTGAACTACTGGCTGAACCAGTAATGATCTGTTCCTTGGGGAAAACTGTTGAATCTCGTTTTCTGCTGGGTTAGGAGCTGAAACAACAGTGCAGAGCCAGAAGAGCACTGGAGCCAGCAAGATAACGAGACCATGGCAGGTGGGAGTTAGGTTGGTCATTGTAGGCTGCTATGAAGCTGCAGCCTCCAGGCTTCCTAAAAATTAGTGTTAATGCCAATGGGGAGTTGGAGACATTGGAGATTTTGTCAGTTGAGTGTCCCATCCATTGTGGTGGGGGGTGGAGCCATGGAGGTTTTTCACCTAGAGTAGCTGGATAAGACCTTCTCTGGAGACTTTTAAGACCCATCTGAACATGTTCAGTGTGATCTGCCCTGGATGTTCCTGCTGCAACAGGGAGGGTTGGATTTGATGATCTTCAAAGGTCCCTTCCAACCCCTGTGATTCTATGATTCTAAGAAAAGGGAGTGTTGAGTAATTAACTGAAATATGGGTGGAGTGAAGGGCTGACTGAACTCCTTGTCTTTGCAGTGTATAATGCCTGAGTGAGCCACAGGAAGGATCAGACAGGTTTTGTCATATCAAAATGCTTTTCTAAAAGTCACTGGTTTACAAAGAAGCACACAAAGACTCAGGTTATCAATCTTTGCTGGAACAGGGAATTCTTTACACAGTTGCACCAATTTTGTTGAAATTAAATGCATGATTAAAACTGGTTTGTGGGTGAGAGGTACAGGGCTGAGGTTTATGCCAGAGCAGCTGGCTCCTCAGTAGCAGGAGAGTTTCTTATCTATTATGTATCTGGACTACAAGTACCTTGTTAATTAGTGCATCTCTTGATTCACTGAGAATAGTTAATATTTTCTGGTAGGCATGGAATTATGGGTTTGTAGAGAAAAATAATAATTCAGCATTTTTGTTGCTAAAGAAAAAAACCTAAAATGCAAATATGTGAGTGAAAACATAATGACTTATTTAAGTATTCAAACACCATTCTGTCCAAATGATAAAATAAAAATTACAGTCTTGTAAATCCTTACCAGAAATGAAATACCTCAGAAATCTTTAATAAACAGTATTCCAAGGTGTTTTTTTTTCCTCAGGCTGTGTAGATGAGGACTATTTGTAGTTCACACGTAGCTCAAATGAGTTTGATTTGCACGTGTAGCACTTCTGGCTTTTTTGTTTGTTTCTTTTGACCTTGATCTTACTGATTCATCCAGACATGTAATTGTATGTGCAGTGTTCTGCTGGAGGACTCACTTATATTGATACAAGTTTAGGATTGGTGCTTTAATGTATACAAGCATTATACAAGCATCCCAAATACAAATTATTTGGGATACTGGAAAATGCAAAATACTGATAAATATCAAATATGGTCTCTTAGATTTCAGAGGTAACACGGGAACTGTCAGTTTCTGTGTATGAACAAGAGCAAAACAAACTGATGCAACTTTGGGTTACTTTTTTCCCAGAAATTAAACTATTGAATAGTGTTTTCACTCATTTTTGACATAATGGTACTTGAAGTGTTCTTGCTGAGCTAATTAACTTGGTAACTACATTCATAAAAATAACTGCAATTCCATTAGCCCTTGTATTACCTTATTTTATCAGGAAAAGATTCTCAAAGACAACGAGATTCTCAGTCATTCAAGAGGGTGTACAAATTAATCATTGCTTAAGTCCTTCATGTCACCAACTATCCAGTGGTCACTAGGAAAGAGAGCCATGTATTCCTAATTTTCCTTCAACACTATTCATCAGTGTGTCTTGAAAAACCTCATAGTGGAGCTCAGTGTCATTATCTCCATTGTACAGATTGGAAACTTATGCAAAGGTGATAAAATGTATCTGTTTCACATGCCCAAACCATTCTGCTTATCTAGAAGACGAGTTCAGTGTGTCGGTAGTTGAACGGTGCGTCCATGGTTACACGGGTGCTGTTGTCTCTGCATTTAGTTCATTACTTTCTTTCATTCAGTTGGGACTCAAAACAGACAGCAGCCTCCTGTTCCCCTGATTTGTGCACAGAAGTCGACAATATCAAGAAAGAGAAATAAAAAGAAAAAACTGCCCCTCAAAACTGTTGAACCAGTTACTGGAAATAGGAAACCCAACGCCGCAGAGAGCGAAAAGAAGCTATCGGCAAACTCGGAACGATCAAGTCTGCAAGCAGATGAACCCCCCCTAAAACCAGAAACCCCTGTTTCAGGATTTGGAATTATCCTTGAATCGGCTTCATCAGATGTAAGTTAATATTTTAATGTGTGGGATCACAGGATTTTAAAGCACTAACTCACTCAGGAGAATCAGTACTCAAGTCAGGTTGACGTCTGTTCCCTCTTATTAGAATAAACAAGCAAATCTTGTGTAGGGTTGAATGGAGACAGTAGGGTTAGACATGGGGGGTGCTGATTGCAAAGTTTTGAGGTTTGTTTCTTTTCCAGCTTCCATGAGTGTGTAGCTCTCCCTTGAGTTCAAGGCTGCCTGTTGTTTGAGCTTGCAGCAAAAACTTGTTCTTCAGCTCTCCTGTTGCCAAGAGGCACCATGAGATCAGGAGCCGTGAAAAGCACTGCCTGTATAAACCATTCTCAACCCTGGCATTTGCTGACAAGCACACATAGTCCACACATATGCCTTTATCCTGCCAGGATGTGTTTATGTGCTGTGTTTCATGCCTGGCTGGTCCCACTGGCTTCAGGGGGTTCCTCACCTCTATATAGTTCATACCTCAGTCTCTGATAAATTGGGTCATTTGATCTTCATCACTGTGGTTGCTGGATGAGGGCCTTGATGCTGCTGCTGATGTCAGTGGGACTGAAGGGGCCAAAAGTTGCTGCTGTCAAAATGTGTACTTGTCAATGTAAAATTGCAATAAGCATGTTTTCTTGATTGGTGCAACTGGTACCCACTGGTAGAACTGTCATGTATCTGGTGGCTGATTGGCTTTGTTTAATGACCAAGTAGGTGTCATCTGAACCTGTTCACTGATGAGTAACCTGATCATTAATTTCTCTTAATATAGTTTTAATTTTGAGCAGGCAGTTTCCAATTTCCTAAGTTGTATGAGCTAGAAAAACATAATTAAATTCAGTATCAATAAGTATAAATGAAAACAATGCAGCAGATGATGTTCTACCTATCTGGAAGTGGGAAGTAATAATAAAAAAGAGCAGTCATGATAATTCAGTTATATAGATGCAAGCCACACCACTAATTAGATTGCAGTCTTGTGCCATAGAGTCAGTACAGGGATACAAAATAACTAATTTGATACTTTTTTAGAGGTTTTCCTTTTGTAGTATTATTCTTAATAGGGTTTAAGGGTATGGTTTGGGGAGGGACTGGTAATTTATCTCCAATACATAGTTTGTGCTTAGAATTATTCTTTGCTTGTGGCACTCTTTTCAGCTTGAAATGTGGGTTTGAAACCAGTTTTGTACTTGGATGGAATTTAATTTAACTTTATGAATGTGTTCCATTGCTGGACACAATTCTTGGTTGGTGCCAGTTTGACCTGAGGAAAAAAAAAGATAAAACATGTGGCTTATAAATCAGGTCCTCATCTGCCCTGCTGTGCTTTGGCCCCTGTTTACCACAGTGGTTGTTTGACTGCATTTACAGAGCCAGAACCCAGAGACACACAAATTGATTTTGTTTTGTCTTTGGAAAGAAAACAGTTGAGTTCTGAAAATAGGTATATTTCACAGCGAAATAAAATGTGACCTGAAACATTTTGAGAAGGCCAGAGAAAGTCACATCTCTCAGAATGAATGGCAGTACTATCTTTTGCTATTTATTCATAAGCATCTTCAGTGTGCTTATGACCAGCATGTCTGAAAAAACTGAAAGACATTTTACATAGCACCATAAATGACTTTTCCTTTGAGAATATTGCCCAGGTTGTCTGTCGTGTGGGATGTGTCATACATCACCACTGTCACCACTGTTACTTTGCCAGTGTTTATTGCACTTTCAAGAAAAATCTCAGTTTCATATGTATAAAACTGGGGCTACTGAAACCAAATGCAATTAGTTCTGATTTGCTGAGGTGAAATACTGCTACTTCTGGAGATGGAAAAAGGCTTTGTGAGACCAACTTTTAATCCGGCCCATGAATTAGAGAACCTGCTTTTTAAATGCAGTCGTCTGTTAATCTCAGTTAAACTTTCTCATGTTTGTTTTAGTTTTATAATATTCCATTTATATTCTAATCATTTCTAATCTATGCTGTACAACCTAGTAAAATGTCTAGGATTAAATCTAATTCACTGCCTGTCAGTTTTAGCACAGCAAAAGCCTTTGGCATTCAGGACTTATTTATTTTATTGTACATGAATAGTTTACCCACCGGTTCCTTATGCCATGATCATTATCTGCTAAAAAATGCTTTTCCTTTTGCTTTTAAAGTCCAATTAGGCACTGATTGTCTTAGATTGAAGAATAGTTTGCTACTAAAGGAAGGCAAGAATAAATCAGGAGTTTGCCTTCAAATTATTTCACTGATACAAGAAATTGATTCCTATATTAAGAATAAAATAGTAAAACTTATCATTGACTCCTCCATGCTGGTGCTCTGGTGAGGTTTCAGATGTATTTTACAGCTGTATTGGTGAAGGTGTTTTGTCTGTGGGAGGTGTCTTATATCATTGAGGTCATCTTAGATTGCTATCACAAGCCTCAGGCTACAGAATAGGACAAGATACCTTCATCACCATGACAACTACATTCTGTGTTTTGACTGACATGAGGTAAAGTTTTTCCCAAGTTGTAAACACATTTATTTGCACTTGAAAATCTTTTCTGTCACCAGAAAGTCTAGGAGTAACATTAAAAACCCACCTACATCAGAAGATTGTCAAATAGAATAACTCTGTTTTGCTGGATCCAGCATTTTGAAGGTTCTCAAGGTAAAAAAACAACAACTTTCATCCAGAACAAGCTGAGAAACTTGTGTGCTTTTTGGAGATTAGTTTTTATTACTATCTGCATATTTTAAGATTCTTCACCCTCGTTTCCCAGAGCATTGTAATCTTCAGTTTTATCACACAATGCACATGCATATCCAATGACAATATAAGCTTTGAAAATATTCTGCTTGCTGTAGCTCTCTTGATATTGATTTTGAAAAATGCATGGGGAAAGTTACACAGCCAAATACTTCTGAGATTGGCAGCCCTTTCTTCTGTCTAGACTCATGATGTTTCCAGGTGATTTGATGGGAGATGGCATTTGCTCTGTAAACATCTCTGAAAACATACCATCACTGCTGGTTGTATTTTCTTGTAGGGGGGAAAAGTGGAAGTTAGTAGGAGCAAGGTGGTAATGTTAGCTTATTTTCTTACATCATGACCACTGATTTTCTCCTCCCCTTGCCCAACTTCCAGATAATATATTAAAATTTTAGTTTGTGCATGATTTATCTTCATTCTAGAGCTATAATGATTCCATACAGATTTCTTGTGTAAGCACTGTGTGGTAGTCACAGAATAAAATACTGCCAATATTGTTTGTGTAATTTCTGATGTGTGCAGACAGGGGCAGCAAAAAGATTCTTACTAAGGGGACTTCCTTGAAGGCCTTTGTCTGCTTTGGCCCACAAGGTACTTGAGAAAAAAATCTTGTGAAATACAGGATGATTTTGTTTCTTCTTCTTCTCCTCCATATCACTTTCCAGCAGTTGTGTAAATCCCTGTGATTTACAACTGAGGTGGTGGAGTTTTTTGTGCTGAAATAAGCTATCTGACATCATCCTGTTCTAACCATGTATTTTGGGAATATGAAAAGGAGGGGAAAGTGATGATCAGCAAGCACTGGCTCTAAGGGCAAACCTTCAAACTCATCATCCACTCACATGGGCTCCATCTGCGCTTGGAAGCCCTCTTGGGAAACCACATGGAAGAAGCCAGTAGCCTTGCAATTGTCCTTCTTGGAAGCACCTGGCTGCCCCACAGTGTGCTCATTCACATCATTTGGCAGTGAAACAAGTCCATAAAATGGTTAGATAAGTGTCCAAAAAGCTTCAGGTAGGAATATTGCTCTGTGATGATCCTCTGGTTTGTCATGATTATCCAATATTGAGAGGTATCTCTTTTCTTTTTGTTAGCTGTACGCCTAGAAATAATGTCAGTAATTGTTAACTATTACAGTGACTAGACATGAGTATGATTATTTGATTTGCCTGTTAAGGTGCTTATTCACTGATGGGGTTTGAATTCTGAGCTGTTGTGGTACTGAAAAGCTGGGGAAAAAAAAGTCACGGTTTGATTAAGTGATTGTAAAGTCTCATCAGATGCATGATTGAAGTAAAATAATAGCTTTGAATGCTCTTTTAATTAAAACATTTGTATTCTTTTGGTAGCCAGAAGTGCAACTTGCAGAAGGCTTTGATGTCTTCATGCCCAAATCCCAGCTGGACTCTATATTATCAAACTACACTCGCTCAGGAAGTCTGCTCTTTAGGAAGCTGGTCTGTGCATTTTTTGATGACAAGACTTTGGCTAACTCTTTACCAAATGGCAAAAGGAAAAGAGGCCTCAATGACAACCGGAAAGGACTAGACCAAAATATTGTGGGTGCAATAAAAGGTATGGTTTTGTTTTCTTTCCTGTGTATAACTAGAACATACGCTCAGCGAAGGAGAGTGTAAGGGGATTAGAATTTCTGATGTGTGTTAGACCTATTAAAATACACAGTCTTACTCCTTTTCATTCACATGTTAAAAATATCTTCTACAGGGGAAGCTTGTGTTAATTTTAAGCCAGTGATCCTGTTTTCTGAAGTCAGGCTTTCAGTGTTTGTATAAGATAATTTAGATATTTTTTTCTGAATATTGGAGGTGCAAAGGAATCTTGAAAAACATAATGACAGCATAACTGATCCTCTTCCATCAAAATTCTGAGGCTTGCACTGTCTCTGGCTCTGTCTTCTCTGTAGATAGTTTAGCAGTTGGTGGCTGGACTGGGCAGAGGTGGGGAAGATAATACTGGGACTGGGAGAGCAGCCCTGTGGAGAGGGACCTGATGGTCTGGGTGGAGAACAGGCTCAACATAAGTGAACAGTGCTCTGCAGGGCAAAGAAAGCCAACAGGATGCTGGGTTGCATCAACAAGGGCATCACCAGCAGAGGTCAAGAAGTCATAATCCTGCTCTATTCAGTGCTTGTCAGACCACACCTGGAATGTTGTGTTCATCTTTGCTCCTCGCTTTACAAAAAGGATGGGACAGGCTGGAGAGGGTCCAGAGAAGAGCCACAAGGATGATCAGAGGACTGGAGGACCTGCTGTAGGAGGAGAGGCTGAGAAAACTGGGTTTGTTTAGCCTTGAGAAGAGAAGGGTTAGGGGAGACTTCATTATCATGTTCCAGTACTTAAAGGGTGGCTACCAAGAAGATGGAGACTCCCTGTTTACAAGGAGTCACATGGAAAATAGAAGGGGTCATGGGCACAAGTTGCTCATGAGGAGATTGCAATTGGACAAGAGAGGTCAATTTTTCACCATGAGGACAGTCACACCATTGGAATAGTCTTCCAAAGGAAGTAGTTGATCCCCCCACATTGGACGGTTTTAAGTCTCAGCTTGACAGGGTGCTGAGCCATCTCATATAAACTGTAGTACCTAGAAAGGTTGGACCAGATGATCTTTGAGGTGCCTTCCAACCTGGTATTCTATGATTCTATGAACTGTGGTGGTTCTCTTGTGGGAGCAAATTTCTTCGTTTTTCTTAGTGATCACTGCTCCCTAGCTTCCAGAAAAACACATGTACCTTCAAAGTCTGTGATCCCAACTTAGAAAGAACTAGTATTAAGTCAAAGATTCTGAACTGGAATCTATTATTTTGAAAGTTGATATAGTAGGGAAAATACCCAAGTTACCAAAGACAGGCTGTGTTGCAAAGTAGAGCTTATTTTAGAGGCTGTGACTCATCCTGAGGTGCAGATTGCTAACCTTGGAGAGATAAGGCAATGAGAAGAGCTTCTAGAAGTCCATTGACAGCAAAAGGAGGCAGGGGAACCTTTTGCAACCACCTCTGTGTCCACTTTTGGCCCCATCTCCCCACGCTAGAAAGATACTGACTTGCTTGAGTCCAGTGGAGGGCCACCCGTATTTATGGCACTGAAGCAGGTGAGTGGTGAAGTATGTATGTAAAGTGTCACGTGAGGAGAGGCTGAGAGAACTGGAGAGAAGAAGATTCAGGAGAAACCTGATTGATGTCCACAACTACCTAATGGAATGGTGGAGAGAAGGTGGAGTCAGACATTTCTCAGAGGCACGAGAGTCATCAGACCCCTGGAAAATTTCAGCATGAATTAAGGAAGAGCATTTTCAATATAAGGGGAGTTAAGCAGTGGGACAGTGGCTCAGAGGAGCTGTGGGATCTTCATTCCTGGAAGTATTCAAAACTTGACTGATCACAGTCTGGAACATCATGATCTAGTTGGCAGTGCTTTGAGCAGCAGGCTGTACATGGAGACCTCCAGAAGACCCCTTCAACCTGTGAAATTCTGTAATAATGTGTATGTGGTGGCCATGTCATAGTCCTAATACATTTTACAGAGTTTCTGGCAGACTTCCTTACAGTTACACTTACTGTTATGTTTCCATCACAAACACTTTTTTATACCTTGAGCTTAATAACCTGCAAAAACCCGAAGTTGAATTCACTCCATCTGTATCTTGTTCTTCCTTGAAAGTTTCAATAAATAAGTTACATGGAAGAAAAAAAGGAGTTCAAAATTAATTATTTTTTAAAAAACCCAGACTTCTAATTTGAGCAGGACTGAGGTGAAAGAAATGTTTTTCAGTAGATGCAGCAGCACTATTAAAACAGCAGTTGTCACCCACTGCAGAGAGCAATGTTTCTCAGTAGTTAAGCTCATGTTACCAGAGCAAGTTCTGAAGCTTGGTTTAACCTTGAGCCTGGGGAAAGAAAGGAGGGAGTTGTAGTTCTAACACATAAATTGCATCTGTGATGGTACTACCAGGTACTGCTGTAGTAACAACAGCCTTTATTGGCATTTACAGCATTACCAAAATGCTGGTGCCTGATCAGGGAGCCCATCCCTAAAAGCTGGGATGGAATAAGATGCCAAGGGCTGACATCCTGTGGATCTTTCTCAGCCTGGCTCCAATAGCACCCTTCTTCCCTCCAAAGAGCTGGGCTGCCAGGCACTGTGGTTTCATTTATCCCAAGAAATAACTGAGCCAGTATGAAATCTCCACGAGAACAACACCATGTTGTTTGCATTATTATCATCATTAGGACATTTCTCTGCCACGTGCCCAGATATCCGCTCGTGGCACTTTTAGTCCTTTGCCATGATAGAGGTACAAAAGTGGAGAAAAGGCTACATTCATGGCAAAAACATGCTGAGAATTTAGAAGAGGGGCTGTTTGCTGGAAAATTGCTCTTCCTGTCTGAAAACATTTTAACTGCCATCCTTACGAGTCATTTAATGTTTCTGCAACAGGATGATTTGCCATGGAAAAATTCTCTTTTGACTTTGAGTGCTCAGTGGCACTTGTTGAATCAGTTGCAGTGTTTCTCCTGGGCAATCAGTTTCCCTTGGGAGTCACATCAATCACATAAACCACTCAGAACCAGGGGGGAAAAAGATATTTTAAAAGATTTTTTTTAAAAAGATCCAAAGCGGTTTCTTTTCCTTTATGTCATTGACAGCCAGCAAAGGCCTTTCCTGCAGAAGTCAATGAGCTGTGTTCAGATATAAGTGTGATGTGTCCCTCAGGGACCCATCCTGGGACCAGTAGCGTTTAATATCTTTATCAGTGACATAGACAGCAGGATCCTGTGCACCCTCAGCAAGTTTGCAGGTGACACCAAGCTGAGTGATGCAGTTGATCTGCTGGAGGGAAGGGATGCCATCCAGAGGGACCTGGACAGGCTTGAGGAATGTGGCCATGTGAACCTCATGAGGTTCAACAAGGTCAAGTGCAGGGTCCTGCACATGGGTCAGGGCAATCCCCAGTGTCAATACAGGCTGGAGGATGAAGGTGGCCACTTAGCAGAGACTCAGAGAAGAGTCCTTTTCCCTAAGGAGAAGGACTTGGGGGTACTGGTGGATACATAATTAGTGATGAGCTGGCAATGTGCACTCACAGCCCAGAAAGCCAACCATATCCTGGGCTGCATCACAAGAAGCGTGGCCAGCAGGTCAAGGGAGATGATTCTGCCCCTCTGCTGTGCTCTATTGAGACCCCACCTGGAGTACTGTGTTCAGTTCTAGAGTCCTTAGCACAAGAAAGACATGGAGCTGTTGGAGGAAGTCCAGAGGAGGGCCATGAAAATGGTCAGAGGGCTGGAGCACCTCTCCTGTGAAGACAGGCTGAGAGAGTTGGGGCTGTTCAGCCTGGAGAACATGAGACTCTAGGGAGACCTTACTACAGACTTTCAATATGTAAAAGCTTGTGGGGCTTTGAGCAGAATGATCTAGTGTAAGATGTACCTGCCCTAGCAGGGGAGTGGTCTAGATTAAAAGTCTCTATAAACTCAAACCAGTCTATGACTCTATGATACAGGGGTTGTTGGCACTGTACAGCTCATGTAGACTAGAAAGGGGAGATCTCACTTCTCCTGCCTCATGCCTATTACATTCACATTCCTTTTTGCTTGTGTTGGTGTTTCAATAACCACACGTTAAGCAATCAGAGCTATTTTGACTTTCATTCAAGAGTCACATGCAAGTCAGAGAAGAGAAGCAAGTTAATGTATTTGCTCTCCAAGGCTGCTGGGCTCTGGCTTCCTGAGCAGACAACGGTGGACAGTAGTTATAGTTCCTACAGTAGGCACCTGTGGGTACAGCCTACTGTTGTCCCCAAGCCCTGGTCACAAGCAGGAACTCAGTTGTGTGTTCAAAATAAGTAGGAGTTGTAAGTCATTGATCAAGTTCCTATTGTGTCAGGCACTGTATGGATTCAGAAGGTAGAGATTATTTTTACCCTCAGACCATAATGGTTGCAAATCAGACACTGGAGATGGGTAAGGCCTGTATTGACTTTTCTGGGAAGCCCTCAGAGTTGGTCTGACATCCTTGCTCATCAGACTACAGAGGAAAGTGTTGCTGATGCCTTTCATCAATGGTTTTGTGAAGCTGGTAACATGGAAGGGTTGGGAGGGTGTGCTTACTTTCTGTCCCTTTATACTTACCAGCCAGCACTGTTCAAAACGTGTGTATAAAAATACTGAAGTTGTCACTTTTGTTGCATGCTTCCCTGTCCCATTGATGTGACATTTTATTCTCGAAGATTACAAATTCCTTGAACTGGGACCAGTTTTCTCTCTTTGTTTGCCAGTCATAATTGGACACTGGGCTCTGAGACCTCGGAGCAAGGCTACAACAGCAATACTAACAGTAATAACACTTTTTCTATTTCTGCTCTTGTTTATTTTTTGCACGCCTCTCAGTTGTGTGGTGAAAATCAATTGCAGCAGTTTCACTCCGTTTATAATGTTGTAGTTTTGGGATAACATTGCTAGGTTTGCTGTAAATATGGAATTAAAGATAACGACCCTCTATGTACCAGTTTTACAAAATGTATAATTGGACCTATAGGATACTTCTTTTTTTTTTTTTCTCAAGAATGGCTTTTTTGCTTTTTTAGTAGCTTTATAAAAATTCTATTGTATATAAAAATTCCACCTGGTTTGGCAGCGTAGAGATTTTCAAAGTGGTAGGACTTTTCTTTTTCATTAGTTTGCCTGCAGCCTTAGGAACCTGACCAGCCTTAGGCCACCAGGAGACTCTCTACTTGTTCCATATGGAAGGCAGCATTTTTAAGTACCTGCCACATCTGGAGACTCAGTTCAAAGTACACTATCATTCTGCTGTGATGTCTTTGTGTGAAATTCATGAATGGAAGACATCAGGTGTAGACTGTTCTTCTGGGATTGGCTTTTATAAGTAGTAACTATGGTATTACTGTGATAGTTATACACACAAATGACTTCTGAATTATGAACTCCTGAAACACTGAGTTGGACCCAGTTCTCCCAGTCCTAGATTTGGCCATTTAAATACTTTTTAATGAGTGGATAATTTACTATATTTTGTTTATAATCCTCTCCAGTCTCCTTTTCTCCATTCTGGTGACACATTTCCAAAAGATGGTATCTTTTTATTTCAGTCTTCACAGAAAAATACTGCACTGCTAACCATGTGGATAAACTTCCTGGTCCCAGGGACTGGGTCCAGATTCTTCAGGATCAAATTAAACTGGCAAGAAGGCGATTAAAAAGAGGCTCAGGTATGTATAAAAATATAAGGAAAAACGTGTGAGCCTTTGCATCCACAGAAGTGTTTTTCTTGTTGACTGTAAAGTTGTACTTGCTCACCCTATGAAAATTACACCTCTAAAATTTTAGCAGGTTCCTGTGTAAAATACAGTGTTTCCTTATGCTTGGTATGGTAGCAAGTTTAGGAGCTGTCTTTGCAGCCAAGTTAACTTTGAGTCTTTCTCAAATGTTTTCTCTAAGCCCTTTCCATTAGCACCCAAACTCTTTTTCCCAGTGTTTGGTGACATCTGAATCCTAAACTATCTGATCCATCTGGGGCTGCAGGCAGAAGTTTTTTAATTCTGTGTTGTGTGATCTGACAAGCCACTCACTATACTGTTAAGACATAGCCCAAACAACCTTTCCCCCTAAACTATATGTTTTTGGAAGGATAGATGAGTTTTCTCACATTCCTTGTGAAAGAATCACCAGCACTGTACCTAAAAAAACCAAACCAAACCACCCACCCTGGTTGTGCCACAAGGTCCTGCAATACATAGGAGGGAGCTCACCAGCAGTGAGTAAGGGGTAGTGTAGGCAGGGTTTTGCAGCAAAGCTGCTCAGCTTGGGCTGGGGTGTCCTGCATGCTTGATGTTGGGACCATCCTGTAGGCTCAAAGTTAAGTTCCCACCCTGGCAACATGCAGCTGGTGAGCTCTCAGCAATGTGCAGTCTCAAAATCCCCAGCAGAATTAATGGGAAAGCAGTATCACTGGTTGAGAGACATGTCATTACTTTGTAAACCTTAAGCAGTCTCCTTCCCATCTTCATGCCTCCTATCCTACAGGGGGCTTTCTTCATACAAGGCTTCACTTACTTTTCTTCATCCAGGTGTTTTCTTAAGGCTGTCTCATAGTTGTATTTCTTGCCCGTTGCTCACGTAGAGCATCTGACATGGTTGTCTGAGGCCCATCACTTGTGCCAACGTCTTCAGACATGATCCTTCACTGTGACTGTATTTAGCTGCCTGCCTTTTCCCCTCTTCCCTTCTGCCCTTCACCACCATTAAGTCCCTGTTTGCATCGGCATGTGGACAGGATGGGAAACCTGATGGCTCTGCAGGGGATGCTGGTGGCCCCCATGGCAAAGGGAAAGAGGGCAAGACTGCAGGAAACGTCCTTTCCAGTTCCCTGTCTCAGAGAGACAACATCTGCTGTCCAAAGCATTGTCTCTGAAGCACATATTTAGGCTGCATCTGAAATCCTTCTCCACAATGTTATTAATGCCAGGAGGGAAAAGTGTAAGACTGAGGAAAATGAGAAACACTCAGAGACAGAAATAACACAGGAAGAGAAAAATAGTGCAGATTATTCAGGAGCATAATTTTTCCTGAGTAGAGAAGCAAACTAGCACTGGCCTTTAAAAGGGTTTCTTGTGTGTGTTGAAGGAGGGAGAAGAGAGGGATACAAGATAATCTTGTTAAACACAAGTGGTGGTGGCCACTTAGCCCATTGCCCCCAGGACAGGAGGGTGGAAGTGGGATGCCAGGTTTCAATAAAGTGAAGTATTTCAGTCAGAGATATGGGGAGCAGAGGGTCCTTGGGCTGTCTGCAGAGCCTCCCTCGGGAAAGAGGATTGACCTAATTTTGTTTTGATTTTTATTTTCTATCATCCTTTTTTATTTGCTTTTCTTCGTGCCTCTGCAGAATATTAATTAAAGTGACAATGACATTCAGCTTTTGCCTTTCAAATGAGACCACCTCCATCTCTGGTCCTTTCTCAGGGTGGGAGAATCTAAGCAGAGGATATTGTCTCTGAGCTAGCAAGACTATGAAGAAAAGTGGAGCTGAGTATAGTGTGACTGAATAAGCTAGGCTCCAATATCTGTCTCTGTGTGCAGAAAGAAAGGTAACCCTTTAACCACTGTGTGAATTAGTAGTGAGCAGCAATGTACCTGGCAGCCCCTCAGGTTTATTTGCTGGGAAAAAAGTACATGGTAACTGGATTGCTAGAAAAGCTTAGTTTGCTGGCCATGCTCTGGAGTGCACTGGTTCCTCTGACAGGAGGCCAGAGGCAGATGTGCCTTTTTGGATCTAGCAGGAAT
>NW_009953811.1:3441254-3452888 GCF_000747805.2 Chaetura pelagica
GAATGATTGAACACACCACCCTGGCCACCTGCACCTTACCCTCCACTGCCATCTCCACTGGTGGTTTAAGTTAACCCAGCCTGACCTTGCACTGGAGCAAATGGGAAGTTTCCACAGCCTTTGTGACACTAAAGCAGTAGGTAGCTGCAGAGAGGCAGGAGCAGACAGCTGTTTGCATGACATCTCCATCCCATTCAAACAAGGTGTTAGTACTTGTGTGTTACAACCGTGACCTTCTGATATGAGGGATGCAGAGCTGATCAGGCAGCAGATCCATCTAGTGCCCTATTTTGTGTCCTACAATGGCTCTTGGCAGATGCCTGGGGACGTCCGTAGGACAAAGGGAAAGATGTTGCAACATTTGGTAGCATAGTCTCACAGCCCTCAGCAGCTTTATCCTGATGTAAAAACTGGTTGTGTGGGAACTGTGCACATTTTAACTATTTGTTGTGAATCCATTCCAAAATTATTACAGTTGTGTGAAACCTGCAGAGACCAAAACAGGAGGGGAGGGAAGGCATGGAGGGAGGTTGGGTCTGTTTAGGGGGGTAGGTGTCCCAGGATTACATGCTGCAAGATTTAGCTTTTATGAATCTGAAAACCATGGGAATTGCAGCCACTGAGATGTGGGACTCACCACTCTTGCAACTGAGCTCTTGAGCTCTTCCAGTCTGCGTGTGGCTGGTGGAGCAGAGGTTGAGCCTTCCCAACTGAGTGTCCTCATGTTCATAGTCCCATATGTCATTCTGTCTTAGTTTTGTCCCCACCTGAAACATGCTGGCCAAGTTTGTGGGTACAGACTAAGGTGCCCAGAGAACAACTCTGAGCCAGTGTTAAGCTAAATTCACCCAGGACTGTCTGAGCCAGTGTGTCTCCCTGCTGCCCAGTTGCACTCATTTATCTACATCCATTTCTGGTTTGTTAGAATGTGCAGGCTTCATATGGAGGGAGCTTAAGATGATCCATTTATTTTACAGAAGCCACAAGGCAACTTTTTAATTACCACTGAGTTGGCTAAATTTTAACAAAAGTATTTAAGAGAGGAGGGGCTGACTTTCCATCCTACTTGCCTTCTGCTGAGCCATTTAGTAGATCCTTTGACTACTTTTTGGTTTCAAACCATTCATGAGCAGCATGCTCTGCTTTATCCTATGAAACATTATTTCAGTCTGATAATGTAAACCCTGCTCTAGCTTTCAGAGATATTAATAACTTAAGAGAATTCTAGCAAAACAGGGGGGTGGACCTGCCTTTTGTGCCTCTTCCTATAGGACATACCCTCCTGAGTGTTTCCAAATTAAATGAAATTGTGATCACTGGATCATAGAAGCTGCCCAGCTTCAACATGATTTACCATGTCTGGCTCATTTCCTAGAATTAGGGAAAGAAAAGCTCCCTACTTGGAAAGCTAATCAAAAAACCACTTAAAAATTCTGCTTTCTAGAAAATAATTCCCCTGTGTAGATTTTGAAAGGTTGTTATCCTAAGCCAAATAAAAATTCATTTAAGTTCTGAATCAGTGACAATATTTTTCATAGCTGGAAATATATATATTTTTAATTTATTTCTTTTGCTTTGACTTTTTCTTAGTTCTTTGAGATTATTGCCTGAGATCTGAGACTTGGGTAGGGTTTTTTTTATTTGTTAGATCTGAGAATAAAGCTGTCAGTGCCATTAAATTTTTATTGGCCTTGTTCAGTCTTTTCAAAATTTCACAAGTTGGCTGTCACAAAGGGGAGACGGGAGTGCGAGGTTAATGTTACAAACAGATGTTTTAATTAAAACTAAAGTGTATGATAACATTCTTCAGCCTTGTCTACTGGTTCCATTCCATTCCAAACACCACAGAACACTGGGACACAGCTTCATAGATCTGTCTTCTCCTAGCAGAGAAGCAGAACCTTTCAGCTGCTGGGATGAAGGTGGCCCTGGAAGGGAAGTGAATGGAAAAGGCATTTGCACAGGTTTCCTCTCTTAAAACAGCATGAACTACAATGCAAATTGTCTTGTAATTTGCAGCAGTGGGTTTCTCACGGCATGGTCTTTTCACCCTGCAAAGGAGAATATAGGTAGGTTTTGCCAGGGGCAGCACAGAGGGAGACAGTCAACCATTAGCACAGAGATCTAAATGTGGGTGAAATCAGAAGGAACTGACTCGCTGTTCGTGTCACCTCTGTGCCAGACATAGCATGCAAGCCTTTTGATTTCTCAACTCTCCATCCGTTAATAAGCAGCAGGTCAGGAGCTACAGATCTCCAGCTGTAAGTTCTTCCTCCCTTTTTATGTTTTGAAGAGCCTGTGAGCCATTATTCTGTATTGTGCTGTGCATTACAGAGACAAGCAAGCTGACATTGGGTGAGTAACACACCCCAAGTACCCATGGGAAGAGATGTTCCTGCAAAGTGATTACCTTGTGCCTAACCTGGAAGCTTTTGATGGCCCTACTCCATAAAGGCAATGTTAGAAAACATGCTGAAATTTTTCAGGCTGGATTAATTTATATAAATTACATGCCATGATGCTTTATCCTTCAGTTGTGGTTTAAAATTACCATTACCTCATTGCAGTGTAAAATAGTGGAAATGAAGGAAGAAAAAATGCATCCCTTTATTTTTTTCTGGAAATGGGCCTTTTCTCCCACATCCTTGTGAAAGCTGCTCCTTCCGTTGTTTTGGGGGGGGGAAGGGTTACTTTCTATTTCTCTTCATCCTTCTGATTTCCCCAGTTTGTGCTTTTGGTACAATATCTATGCTGCAAGAGATCGGGAAGCTTTTTTGCTTAGCAAGACACACAGGACCAGGAAGGATGTAGGATGTGAGTCCAACATGTGGTACAGTGCTCCTGTGACCAGTAGTTTAGATTAGGACAGCAGTATTAAAATCAGTAACTGCTGCATTTATCTCCCCAGCCCTAAACATACATATTCTTCTGCCCAAGGAGCAAAATAGCAGGTGTAAACTGAACAAACATGTACATCAGCAGCTTGACGATATTGGAGTTGGGGAGAGGGAAGACTTAAAAGGAAACAACTACCAGGATTATTTTGCAAGAGCTACTGAGCCTCTATCTAGACAAATGACAGAAGAGAGGCTCTAAATCCCTTGCCTTGTCTTGTAAACTGGCTCAAGACAAGAAGAGTTTGGCTGGCAGTCTCTGAGTGTGATTGTTGAAGGCAAACCTTCTTTCCTGCTTGGAAACCTTCTTTCCCGCACGTGAGAAGCTGGTGTTTTACATCCACGTTAGGAGGTCAAGGTGTTTGTCATCCCTTTGCCTCAGACTTCACCTGGAGCTACGGTTACACATCCAATTTCACAGAACAAATTCAGGCAGTTATTGGAAAGAGAGAATATGCTCTCTGGGCATCTGCCATGCTCCCACTCCCTGTCTGGTGCTGGCACAAGCATTTGTGTAGCAATGTTGTCAGTTTTTAACTTGATTGGATCTTGGTGACCATACAAATGTTTGTGCTGCCATGAAGAACAGGACTGGAAAATCTGGTGGAGAGCTGACCCTCATCTGTCAGTCTTGTGCCTGATTAATATGGTCAGGTAGCTGGTTCTGCAAATTCAGAGACTCAAGTCCTTCCCTTGTGAAAGCAAGGTACTTCTGAGCTTCCATTTGTCTCTTTCTGTATTACTGCCTTCCTCTGCGTTCAGCTTTAGCCAGGTGTAAGAAGAGCAGGTAGACAGAAAGGTCACCACACCTCTAGAGCTTCTTCAAGAGTTGCTGCTGAGATTTCCAGAAAACCTATCACTTGAGCAGACAGCCTAGCTGGCACCAACCCTGGTGTGATAGAGGGAAGACTTTCCATCCCATTGCCAGCACTCACAGCTGGCTTCCCCCATTTTCATAGCTTGTGTCCTTTCAGCCCAAGGGGCCAGTTACAGCTTCATCAACCATGCCACAGAATCACTTGGTGCAGGTAGTTCTTAATAACATAACTAGAAGTTGTCCTTAGACTGTCACTTCTGGTGTTTTAAGCCATATATGTCCTGTTGGCTGTTTCATCATGCTGTCTCCTCCCTTGCATACCCAGTTCTTCCACTGCTGGGAGTCCAGGCCAGATTCAGGCCAGCCTAGATAACCTCTTCCCATTTATTGAGCCACCCGTTCCTTCCAAAATTTAAGAATTTTGGAGTAAGCTGTACCAAGCATTGACGTTGTTTCTGCTCAGTGTGCCACTTCCTCACAGGAAGCAGAGAAAGGTGTAGATTTGCAGAGTCACTTGCAGGTCCATGCTGTGTACTTGTCAGGGCTCTCCCTTTAAACCTTCTGTGGGAGAAAAGCTGCTCAGTAGTAGGGGTTTCAATTGGTTTGTTTTCTTTGGTTCAGTTAATTTTGCATAACTGAGTAGAGAGCATATAACTAAAACTAATCTGACATCCATGCACATGGGAGAGAGAGAGCAACCTCTTGGTCCAGGGGTGGATAGCCAAGGGTTGATGGATCTACATTAGGAAACTAATGTAGATCAGGAGCTGGATTAGTTCTTCTTACAATGTCATCATAAAGGCAACATACTGGTGTGTAGAGCCATGATAAAGATGACCAGGACAGTTAGCTTAGATTCAGGTGGGAGGTGATTCAGTTCCTCAGTGCATCTGTAGCCTTGGTCAGATTTGATCCCTATGGATATCAGGCAATGAGTGGATGTGAGTAGATGTATATCCACCACACTGACCGTGTACAATGTAATGCACTGCTCCTTTGTGACCACACCTAGTTTGTTGAAGTGCTCTCAAAGATCTCATTGTGTTTTAAAGGTCTTAAATATCACACTGAAGTGCCAGAAGACAAAGGTAATAGAATTTTGGACAGTGCTCGAGTAGGGTAGGCACTGATTTCTTGTTACACACCTATAACTTATTTGGGGTTCACATCCACACTCCAGGGTGCTGCAGTCTTAACATCTGCTGAGCCAATCACTGCACATCTGCTGAGCCAAATTAGCCATCTTTATGCATACCCTTGGCCTGTGGCAAATACCAGGTGAACAAATGAGGCTTTTGGCCTTCCTTCACCTTGGGCTAAATTAATTCAAATGATCTTGCATAATCTGTGGGTTGAAAGCACATGTGTGTACATACACTGTAATCACCTTTGTGCCTGAGTGGTAACGGGCTTCTTTAATCATGCCAAGTGCCCACCTGCATCTTTGAAGACATTTTGCCCTGGTAAATCTGTCCCCTGCAAAATGAGCTTGCCTGTTGGCACAGGAAGTTTGGGTGTAGAAAAGGGGATATTCACCCTTTCTCTAGGTATCAGATGATGGCAGCTGTCGGAGGGTGGAGCACCAGCCTGACAGGCTCCTCCTCCAAGGACCACTCATTGCAACTGCTTTTATCATCTGGATATCCCAAAACCTTAAAAAGAGAAAGTGTTAACTCCATCCTATTGGCACAACTGCTGCTTAATATCCAACTCCCTCTTCTAAGTTTGCATTTTTATTACATGACCTTTCCCTCCAAGCAGTGAGTTTTTAACTCAGCAACAGCAAATTGCAGTTAAGGAAAGTAGATAGAAAATGCAAAATCACTCTACAGTATGTAGCTTTTTAATCTCATTCCCACATTCAGTAAAAGTAATGAGATTTCTTGTTTATATTTGTAATCAGCAGAGGCAACTGACTGTGATGAGAAGCCGGACATTTCTCTACTACAAACAGGTAAAATGCATTAAAATTTTTATCAGCTTCCAATGTGTGTGTTTATTTATTTATGGCACAGAAAGGGCTTCTTTAATCATGCCAAGTGCCCACCTACATCTTTGAAGACATTTTGCCCTGGTAAATCTGTCCCCTGCAAAATGAGCTTGCCTGTTGGCACAGGAAGTTTGGGTGTAGAAAAGGGGATATTCACCCTTTCTCTAGGTATCAGATGATGGCAGCTGTCGGAGGGTGGAGCACCAGCCTGACAGGCTCCTCCTCCAAGGACCACTCATTGCAACTGCTTTTATCATCTGGATATCCCAAAACCTTAAAAAGAGAAAGTGTTAACTCCATCCTATTGGCACAACTGCTGCTTAATATCCAACTCCCTCTTCTAAGTTTGCATTTTTATTACATGACCTTTCCCTCCAAGCAGTGAGTTTTTAACTCAGCAACAGCAAATTGCAGTTAGGGAAAGTAGATAGAAAATGCAAAATCACTCTACAGTATGTAGCTTTTTAATCTCATTCCCACATTCAGTAAAAGTAATGAGATTTCTTGTTTATATTTGTAATCAGCAGAGGCAACTGACTGTGATGAGAAGCCGGACATTTCTCTACTACAAACAGGTAAAATGCATTAAAATTTTTATCAGCTTCCAATGTGTGTGTTTATTTATTTATGGCACAGAAAGCAGTTTTCAATAATCCTGGCGTGCCATATACAGTCAGGTGATTGCACACAGGACCCAGCTATCTTCAGTTTTGAATGGCCTGTATTAAAAAACAAATGCATCAGAATCTTACTATTTCCCCCTCTATTTCATCTTCATAAAACCTCAAGGTTCATGGTAGCAGCTAAGCTAATAAGGCCACTAAGTTACTGTTCTTATGCCAGATAGAGACTTGTGCTCATCCTGGGTATTTCTGGGAGTTTTTTGAGTTCTTGATGGAGTTACTGGTAGAGACAGACACAATAACTTGAACTGTTGCATCTATTCAGTTGTCCAAGGCCTTAGCAATAATATATTTGGTTCAGAGAAGGACTGCAAAAGTATTTATATGCTAGTTAAGTTCTGGTTTTCTTTTTCTTGAGGTGCAGCCACTCTGCCTTAAAAGCCTCAGAGTTGCTTAACAGCAGCATCACTATGCAGTGGCGTCAGGTTTTTGCAGACTGTTGCACGTGGTATTGAAATCAAGAGGGGGTGAGACTGAAATTTGAAGCACCCTCTCAATAACGGTCAGTCCATCAATGGGTGCCCTGATGACAGAAACTGAGCTGCCAGCCTCTGGAAATCCAGTGGGGCTGGAGTCTTGGGAGATGGGAGTTTCCCTGCATTACAGGGTCATTTCCCTGTCATTTCACCAAGGTGCTGCTTGTTATCCCCAAAGCCATAGAAAAAGCAGGGAAGATCTTGAGCAGACAAATAGGGTCACGGGTTATGGTGCATTGTTGCTGTGTTCCTCAGGTGTAACAACAAACGGTGGCTGCGGATCAGCGATGTTATTGCTGCAAAGGAGAGTGCTCACACTGGGTTGCTGAGCACACAGCACAGTACCTGGAGGCCGTGGGGTGGATGGCAGAGCACTAGTCCCATGGCAGCATCTGTCCCCTGTGCAGTCTAATCTCTGGTGGGAAGGCTGGGGAAGGAGCTGTCACCCACTGCTGCAGTGTGGCCAAGCAGCAGCTGCCAGCCGTGCAGCGCTGCCGTTCGAATCTCCGCTGCCGGAGCACGTGCAGTTACTAAGGAATGGGACCAGGGAAGCAGTTGGGAGGACAAGCAGCTATAGTCTTGTTCTGGCACGGGCCCAGTGGGGGCTGGGAGCACGCGCTGGCTGTGAGCTGCCCTGCTGCTTTCTTGGCCAGCTGCTGAATAACATTTCAGGGGACGGCTGGGATAATAGATGCAGGAAGCTCTGGTTTGAAAGGTCTCTTCCAAGTGACATCCTGTTCGTTTCCTTTATCAGGGAGGGAAGCAATTCCGTTGCAAGAGGACCCTAATAAAGGTTGCTAATGCAACGTAGTGTTATCTTTTCACTGCTCTGGTAATCGTTTTAAGAAGCAGAATTATTGCATTGCTCTGCATTCTTTTGAGCACAGTTTCTGTAGTTACTACTTGCCTTGTACGTCACTGATGGAAATGAGTGTGCTGAGGTGGCTGTGGGAGAGAAGACCACTCCCTTTCCAGCCCACAGCAGATCACCACTGCAGTCTTCCTGCTCGTACACCTTTGAGCATCAACACTTCTTGTACTATCTGTGGAATGATGCCTAAATAAACCACCCTGCAACTGGCACTGGTGGGGAGGTGATGCTCACAGGCTGCAAGCCAAGTCTTTGACTCACACTCATCATTATATGTGTGCGAGGGCCTCTTTTTACTATATATCTGTGTGATATCATACTGTTCTTGGAGGCAAATTATTTAAGGTGATATACAGACAGTATAATGGCAGTAATTATGATAGAGAGCCAAAATACAGATGCTTTCTGTCAAGGAGCGTAGCAAAAGAGGTGGAATATAACTTTTACAGAGGGATTTCCCTGTCTTACAAGCGGTTTTATAAAGGGTGTTACTGACAGACTCTTTAAAGAGAGCCTTCATGAGATTTATCCAGCTGTCTTCTCTGTTTAGCTTGAAAAATCTTTGGGGAAGAGTCTCTCTGACTGTGTGTTTGTACAGTGCCTGGCACAATGGGCCTCGGTTGCAGATGACAGCTAATATTGGATAAAGCACAGCCTCGAGTTGTGCCAGGGAATGTTTAGATTGGATATTAGGAACAATTTCTTCACTGAAAGGGTTGTCAGGCACTGGAACAGGCTGCTCAGGGACATGGTTGAGTCACTGTCCCTGGAGGTATTTAAAAGCCATGTAGATGTGGTGCGAAGGGACATGGTTTAATGGTGGACTTGGCAGTGCTGGGTTAACGGTTGGACTTGATCTTGAAGGTCTTTTCCAACAGAAATTATTCTATGATCTGTGGTTAACCTGGTATGTTGGTAGAATAAAACCAGCCTGAATTGGATTGCTTAAGAGGGAATCTTGCAGGAGACTGGATGGGGAGGAGAGGTGGGGTACAGAAGCTATCTATGACAGACATCAGATAGTTGCTTTCTTCGGCTTCAAGAACTGAACAAACTTGGGAAGCAGGAGCACGCAGAGTGAATTACTTTAATCAATTATACATGTTGGTGCCCAGAAAAAGGAAAAACTCAGATGCCTTTAATCTGCCTTTGCTGCTCCATCAGTCCTGCTTGTGACAGTGGTTAACATTACCAACAAGATATGTGGATATGTGGACTAGTGATGTCGAAATGCCTCAACATCTGGATTTATGGATCCCAGTCTGTGGCTGACACTTCATTTGGGACACCTCAGGCAAAAGGGTGGTTGCTCTCAGCTCTTCATCGTTGGTTGGAAGAGAGCTGATTCCAGAGAGAAGGTCAGGTCAGCTGTGGTCAGGTTTGGAGGTGTCTCTCCTTTGGTGCCAGCTGAACTGCGCTCTGAGTGCAGTTAGTTGGTGTAGGTGCCAGGTTGGCTGCTCAGGGACATGGTTGAGTCACTGTCCCTGGAGGTATTTAAAAGCCATGTAGATGTGGTGCGAAGGGACATGGTTTAATGGTGGACTTGGCAGTGCTGGGTTAACGGTTGGACTTGATCTTGAAGGTCTTTTCCAACAGAAATTATTCTATGATCTGTGGTTAACCTGGTATGTTGGTAGAATAAAACCAGCCTGAATTGGATTGCTTAAGAGGGAATCTTGCAGGAGACTGGATGGGGAGGAGAGGTGGGGTACAGAAGCTATCTATGACAGACATCAGATAGTTGCTTTCTTCGGCTTCAAGAACTGAACAAACTTGGGAAGCAGGAGCACGCAGAGTGAATTACTTTAATCAATTATACATGTTGGTGCCCAGAAAAAGGAAAAACTCAGATGCCTTTAATCTGCCTTTGCTGCTCCATCAGTCCTGCTTGTGACAGTGGTTAACATTACCAACAAGATATGTGGATATGTGGACTAGTGATGTTGAAATGCCTCAACATCTGGATTTATGGATCCCAGTCTGTGGCTGACACTTCATTTGGGACACCTCAGGCAAAAGGGTGGTTGCTCTCAGCTCTTCATCGTTGGTTGGAAGAGAGCTGATTCCAGAGAGAAGGTCAGGTCAGCTGTGGTCAGGTTTGGAGGTGTCTCTCCTTTGGTGCCAGCTGAACTGCGCTCTGAGTGCAGTTAGTTGGTGTAGGTGCCAGGTTCGAACCTGCTCCCTCTGGTGGCCTCTGTGGCCACCATTAGCAAAGTCCTGGAATTGACGAGAGCAGGTGGTGTTTTGTTTTCAAAATCCTCTTTCGGCACTCAAAAGCTTTGTGAAAAAAAGGTGCTGGTACATCCTCATAAAACTAAGGAAGATGTTTTTGCCCAATTTTAGCACTTCTGAGCAGAAATCATGCTCCTGTTGTAAAATCCTCCTCAGTGCTAAGAGGGCCTTTGCTTTAAAAGCTGTTGATTGAAGGGTGTTTAAAGTAAATTGGAAGAACTGTGGCAGTTCAACTTGCTGGGAACTTCAGTGCATTGACAGATAAATCTCAAGAAAATACTGATTTGTCTCTGACAAAGGTTATCAAAGCTCAGGTCTTCCACAGTTCCAGCTTTTGCACCTACCAAAAGCTGAAGTCTGTGTCCAGACCTGAGCTGAGACAGATCAGACAGGTCTGGGGGTAATTACCATGGACTAAGAAGAAAGACTGATTAGTTTCTTCGTGGTACAAGAACCTGAAAAGTGTGAGATAGATCTTTTATCAGGACGCAGATGTGGCAGCTTGTAGATTCTTTCTACGTAAGTTGGTGTTGCAAAAAGGCTCATCTTGTTTTGGTTTTCAGTTTACACAAAGCATCTGGATTTTGTGCTTTAAAGAAAAAAAACAAAAGGAAGGCATAACCCTTAAGTTCTGCATGTGGAAACAAATGTAAGCCAGCTGCAACACCCTTTTATTGAATCTTCATCTAGAATATTAGATTTGAAAGATACATACAGCCTGGGACCATCAGAGAGCCTTCCTTATGCCCATGCTTTGGACCACAGCTGTGCTGAGAATTTCTATAGTTTCTCCACACTGGGGTTAATTTCAAGATGAGAAAGAATTTTTATATCCCTAAAAGAAGCCAAAACACTTAACGTCCCAATCCCTGGGTCCAGGGGTGATACAGCTTTGTGAAAAGATGAGAGCAATCTCTTGGTAAAGAAACAGATGATAAGAAAACAGCGATAATCCAATTCTATACAGGTTGTCTCCTTTTCTCTTGAAACACAATATCAAGAAAACGAAACTTCAGGGGAAAAAAAAACCCTTTTTTGAAATCTTAAATATAAATCCTTTATTGTAATATAAATCCTTATCCTTTCAGTGCATGATTGTATGAGTCTTCCCTTTTCACTGGGTTGTATTTGCCTCTCAGGCTGATTGATGTCTGTCTGCTGCTAGCCCTGTGTTCTTAGCTCTCTCGTTGTAATTCTTCTGTCCATCTTTCATTGTTCTGTTTAGAAAAAGCAGATTCTTAAAGTGCTTTTAAAAAGATGGGATATAATCATACGATGCACCTTGATATGTGTCTGTGTGTGTTCTCCCATATGTATTTAGACTGCTGTGGAGTGGTGGGGTTTTTTTTCCAAAGAAGATCCCAAAGTACATACTCTAGGTTTAAAATTCATGTGGTGCTTTTTTTCACTTCTTCAGAACCATAACTTCAAAGGGGTGAGCAGCACAGTGCAGTTTGTGCTGAAGTCTAATGCAGCACTTTACATCTGAAGTGGGGTGCACTATATCTTGTGTGAAAAACTTTGCTGTCAAATCTGTATTTGAAAAAAAAATCTATTTCATTTGCTTTTCTTTAGCCTGTTGAACTCGACTCTAAATGAAATTTGGCAGCCACTGCCTGTGTAGACACCAGCAGTTCAGCCCCATGAGAAGTTAAAGTTAGAACCCATATG
>NW_009953811.1:3452957-3471967 GCF_000747805.2 Chaetura pelagica
TTTTTAATGGATTTCTTCAAACTTTTTCTTCCTTCAGGTAACCTTTTTGACACCACAACAGATCATCTGATAGATGCAAACCCAGATTTTTCAGCTTGAATTTCCCAGCCTGCGTCAGTGTTCTTAGTGGATAGAAACATCCTCTCCTTCTAATAATGTTCCCTCAAGGATTGGCATGAGAACTTCAGTATTCCTCAAGACATGGACAGCCATACCACTTTCTCTTCAAGTTTGTGTTGTTTCATGTATTTTCCCTGTAACCTCAAATAACAAAACCGCCAGATTGCTTCACTGTTCTTCACTGTAATTAAAAATTATTTCCCTCCATATCCAATGCATTATTGAATTGGCAGGGTATCCACTCTGAAGACATTCTCTTGCCTTTGTTATTCCTCCATGATTGTGTTTGTCCATGTGATTGTATCCTTGCCAGCAGCGTTTTGTCTGAAGCCAGGCAGAGGTGAATACGCACAGCCAGGTGACTCTTCCTGTCCTGGGGACCAGGGTGGCATCTCTCTCCATTATGAACCCTGGGGACTCTATGAGCATTTGACTTGGCAAAACTCTTTGCTTCTGAAGATTCACTTTTCCTTTCTGCTGTGGTACCAATGCCCAGCCCTATGCAGCTGTGATTAAAAAGTCCTTGCTGGATTGAGCAGGAAATAAAGCAGGATTCCTCCCAGCAGTGTGCCCGGTTTCCCAATTATAGCAAGAAGAAGCTATTCCTCATTTTCCCCTGTGTGTTCCTAGTGGGATGGTTCTCAAGCATCTCTGTAGTGCAGATCACTGGAGGTGGTTGTTCTCCCCTTGCTTTGCCCACCCCAGCTTGCCCCACCACCTCAATCTCAAAATGTATTAGTTTGCCCATTTCCAGGAAGAGGCTCTGTACGCTGTGAATTTTCAACCACTGCCCTTGGCAACAGCATTCACCTGTTTAAAAAAAAAAAAAAAAAAAGTCATCTTTGGACTGGCACTCTCTTGATATCTCAGCAGCTAAGATGAGTGAATCAATCAAGAAATTGCACTACCCTCTTAGACATTGAAAGGCTTGGTCCTTTCGGGTCAGGGCTAAGGTAAAATCGTACACAGCCCCCCATGCAAACTTTCACTTCTGCACCTTTCATCAGCACTAAATTCACTTTAAAAATGTCAGGAAAAAGTCCAAAAGGTCTTACCTGCAACATCTGTCGATCACCAGGCAGTCTGAGCGTGTTTCCTGCAACTGGAGGGAGAGCTTGCTAGAGCCTTGACCGTTGTGTTTCCCCGTGTATATTTCAGGTGCATCTTTTTCTCATTTTTTTTTTTTTTTTTAACTATTTGGCCTTTGAGTGTCTCAACAGAAGTGCTATTACAGAGTGGGATGGCTCTCAAGAGATGGCTCTCTTCATAACAATCCTAAAGCCTGTTTTCTCAGGCATTGCCAAATGCCCACAGGAGCCAATGGGAGCAGTCTGACCTCTTGGCACCTGAGAAACCAGGCTCCCAGCCCTTCCCCACCCACCTACCATGGACTTGTAGGAATGACTATGTTCTCTCTCTGAAACTGTGGAATAGATCGAATGTGCACTGCAAACCTGAAAATTTTGAGTCTTTCCTTCCTTTGTGGCTTAGAGTTGGCACTGGGCAGGGGACACTGGTCTGTCTTGTCCATCTTGTAACCCTTCAGCAATGGAATCAGCGTTTTGTAAATTTGGAAGATTGCATTTGTGTTTACTTACTGTGACTACTGTTCAGACTTTCTTCAGAAATCTTTTTATAGGTTTTATTAGAGAGAAGAAGAAAAAAAAATCATTCCATATTTAGGTAAAAATGTCTCAATCTTCTGTATATATGTTTTATTAATATGTAAATATTTAGATATTTTTAAATTACTATGTTCTTAATAAAGCGACAAGGGACTAGTTGTGAAATGGTGTATAACATTGTGTCGTGTTATCAATCTCTGGGAAACCCTCTTTGTCAGTTCAGAAAAGAAAACCTACAATAAATAACTAATTCCATGTGCGTTCCTGTCTTCTGTGCTGGATTCCCAAGAAGCTCAACCTGACCCATCAGTGTGCACCTGCAGCCCAGAAATCCAGTCATATCCTGGGCTGCATCAAGAGAAGCACAGCCAGCAGGTCAGGGGAGGTGATTCTCCCCCTCTACTCCACTCTGATGGGACCCCATCTGGAGCACTGCATCCAGTTCTGGAGCCCCTATTACAAGAAAGATGTGGACGTGCTGGAACATGTCCAAGAAGGGCCATGAGGACGATCAGAGGGTTGGAGCACCTCTGCTGTGAAGACAGACTTGAGAGAGTTGGGGTTATTCAGTCTGGAGAAGAGAAGGCACTGAGGAGACCTTATTGTGGCCTTCCAGGACCTTAAGGGGCCCTATAAGAAAGCTGGTGAGGGACTTTTTAGGATGTCAGGTAGTGGCAGGACTAGGGGGAATAGATCAAAACTAGAGGTGGGTAGATTCAGATTAGATGTTAGGAAGAAGTGATGAGACACTTGAAGAGATTGCTCAGAGGGATGGTGGAAGTCCCATCCCTGGAAGTTCTCAAGACCAGGCTGGATGGGGCTCTGAGCAATCTGATCTAGCAGGAGGTGTCCCTGCCCATGACGGAGGTTGGGACTAGGTGATCTTTAAAGTCTCTTCCAACCCTAACAATTCTATAATTCTCTGATTTCAGAGGAATTACCTACCAATTACTGGACTATGGAGGGAAATGTATAGGAAAACCCTCCAAGTTGCCATCACAATACTGTTTTTCCAGCTGCCTCAGATGGAAACCATGCTGCCTGCCAATCACAACAATGTCCATATCCAATCACATAATAACTCTTGAACATTAAGCACTGATATGCTTGAAGTCTAATTTTAATTGAATTAGGTGCCTTAATAATCTGCACTTAAAAGGTTAAGCTCTGCTTCTATGGAAACAACACATAGGAAGGACAAACCAGTGCTCATTATTTGGAGTAGCTGCAAAGAGATATGCTTGGTAATTTATTATCACACCTTCATCCAATGTTGTTTAGCCTTAGAAAATATTTCCTGCAAAAACATGTTCCTGGTAATCTTCCATCAATTACAAGGAGCCAGTGAAGTGAAAGAACATCTCACCACAACTCTGCTGCCCCATATAAGGAGCACTAGAGGTAAATTGCTGGTGAAGAGTCTATAGAGAGAGTTTCCTTTACACGTTGGTGGCTGCACAGATCAGCCAATGCCTGGTGCACATCCTGCTTCTGGGTGACGTGGGGTGAAAGAGCAACTACATCATAGACCACAGAAGGGTTTAGGTTGGAAGGCACTTTTCAAAGCTCAACTAGTCCAACCCCCTGCCAGGGCAAGGACAGCTTGTACTAGACCAGGCTGCTCAAAACCTTGTCCAACCTGACCTTGAACAAGAGTACCAAAAATGGGACATCCACAGCTTCTCTAGGCAACCTGTGCCGCTGTCCCAACACTCTCACTTTAATTTTTTTTCCTAATGTCCAATCTGAATCTACCCTCTTTCAGCTTGAAACTGTTGTCCCTTGTCCTGTTGCAACAGGCTGTTGTAAAAAGTCTGTCCCCATCTTTCTTATAAGCCCCTTCAAGTGCTGGAAGGCCTCTGTGAGGTCTTCCCAGAACCTTCTCTTCTCCAGGCTGAACAGCCCCAACTCTCTCAGCCTGTCTTCACAGGAGAGCTGCTCCAGCCCTCTGATCATCTTCATGGCCCTTCTCTGGACTCACTCCAACAGCTCCATGTCCTTAGGTTGGGGGCCACAGAACTAGACCCAGTACTGCAGGTGGGGTCACTCCAGAGTGGAGTAGAGGGGCAGAATCACCTCCCTCACCCTGCTGGTCACACTTTTGTGATGCAGCCCAGGACACAGTTGGCTTTCTGGGCTGTGCACACACATTGCCAGCTCACGTCCAGCTCTTCATTCACCAGTATCCCTCAGTCCTTCTCCTCAGGGCTGATAATGGAGGTTGCCCTGACCTGTGTGCAGGACTTTAGCCTCGTTGAACCTCGTGATGTTCACATGGTTCCACTCCATCTGCCTGACAAAGCCAACAGTGATTCCTAGCCCTGTCCACCTACCCACAAACTGGCTTTGGATCTCAATGCAATTCATCAGTCACATCATGAGGGATCTCCCATCTTCAGGGACCAAACCCATTCTTCATTAAACAAGTATTTTCACTCACCTTGTCTGCAAGTCATCCCCAAAAGGAATGGCTCTGTTTGGCTGGTTGTTTCTTTTTTAAACAGGGGCAGGTTAATATGTAATTATCTGCAATGTTAAGTGGAACTCCCGTCTCTGAGATACAATTAGGAGTGAGAAATGTTGCTGTGTGCTGGGGTCTACCAGGCACTAAATCTCACCTGTGCTGCAAAGTCAGCAGCAGGGACTCCTGCAAGGTTGCAGTTTCACCTGTTGAAGCAGCTTCATGCTGGAGCAGGTGCAGTTGCCAGCACCCACATGTGGGCCCCAGCTGAGCTTCAGCATCCTCACCAGGTTGTTTGGCCAGTGTGTCCCCCTGACCTGGGTATAGGACACTAGAGATAAATACTTTGGGTGAAAAAATCCTTCTGAAGTCTAAGAGGAAAGAGGATATCCTCCTGGTAACATGAAAGGAAACTGGAGCCTGGGCTTTATAAAAAATGCATTAGGCAAGAAGAAAGTCATCTCAAGTGCCTGTGACGTGCTGCTTTGGAAATGGCTGGGTGAGCCTTCTGGGGGAAACACACTGTGGTGTCAGAGTGGGCTGGGGATAGGGGGTCCTGAGGTAGCCACCCCTCCTGGAGAGGAACCGTCTCCCCCCAAAACCTACCTGTGTCTCGTGGTGCCTCGCTGGGAAGTGCATCTCTCCTTTGCTGGGGAAGGGATAGGGCACAGTCCCAGGAGAAACCCACAGAGCCGCATCCTCCAAGAGACAGGTCTAGCCAGGGTTTTGCAAGACTTTTCAAAAATAACCCACTCGTGCATGTTTGGTCTCAAATCTAAAGTAGTAAAATGCCTTGTCAGAGGTGCTGAGAGGTGCCTTCTCCCTCCACTGCTTCTCCCAGTGCTCAAGCATCCCCACAGCTGGGCTGAGAACCTTCACCCCTTCCCACCAAGCTGTCACTGCAGAGAGGCACGAGAAGGGTTTGTACAAGTAGGTCAGGTATGATTTCTTATCTGCTAAATGCTAATAAAAGCCACTGAGGTGAAACCTATAACGTTATGTGTATAAATAATTTAGCTCCAGGGTGCAAACATTGATTCTGGGCTTCCATCAGCTTTTCCCCCTCCATCCATATGTCATTACATTCAACTGCTAATGAGGGTGTAAACCAGCTACTACTTGGGGAATCTGGAAATCAGGGAGACACACCCCTTGTGCTGGCTCCTTCCTCCACCCAGATCCTCATAGGAATCAGGACGATTGAGGCAGCTAATTAGGAAGGAAGACATAATTCTGGCTTGTAATGGCAAGTAATTGTCGACCAGAGGGATGGTGGTAAGAGAAGAGGCTGCACTTCATGACCCAGGGTCCCCCCCTTCGTTCCTCTCACTCCCTTGGGCACAGCAGCCATCTGACCTTCAGATGAGCTGGTTTGCCTCAAAACTTCCCTCAGGAGGTGTCCCTGCAGGGTGTTCCAAGCCCTCTTTGAGCTGATCTTGTGGCTTTCCAGCCCTGGAAGACCTCACTGCAGCAGAGCAAGGAAGGTAACTGCCAAATAGCAATAGCATCCCTCAGAAAGCAAATTCAGCCATTGAGAGTGGCTGCAAGGGGCAAGAGTGGCCCCGTGGATGGAAACATTGGGCCAAGGCCAAGAAGGAGTCACTTTGGCTTGCTCTCGCCCTGTGAGACCCTCTGCTGAGACCTTTGTCCAGGATTCCAAACTGGTGTGGCAGATAGGACACCCTAACTGGACTGTGTGCCCAGAAGTTGCCAAAGTGGTCCATAATCTTTCCTGAAGGTTTGGGGAGTTGAATGGTCCACTGATGGGTTCTCTCCCTTGCAGCTCAGCCCCTATAACTTTGCTTTAAAGTGTTGACAACACTGTGTCTGCCCCTGCAGCTACCATCCAGCACAGGGAGAAGATCTTCATCTACCTCTCCCCAGCAAGAGCTGTCATGGGTGGGAGGACCACAGTGACCCATGGCTCCAGCTGGAGCCTGGCTTGGGGGCCAGCTTCGGGGGGCAACTGCCACTATGACCGAGAATGTCCCCTGGTCATGTCTAACACCAGCACACCCAGGAGAAATGTAACCTTCAGGTGATGTCTGGTGGCCAGGTCCCAGAGGAGAGGCATGAAGTGGGCAGGGAGAGCTCTGGAGTGGCCCCAGCCTGTGGCTCTTGCCATTCCCGCGGCTTAGAGAAAGCAAAGATTAATGTAATCATTTAATCCCCAGGGATTTCAGGACTCACCGGCCGTATCTCCTGCCTCCGTTCCCGCAGCACAGGGGACATGTGTGAACTGATCTGCTGCAACCTGGGCCTCTGCTCCCTTCGGGTTTCCCTTTCCCTGAGCTCCTGCACATGCACTCAGACCCCAGCTCTCCTCACTGGCAGCTCTGACTCCTTAGAGACCCTTCATCTCAGCTCCTCCTTGGACAGTTCCTCCTGTTGATACGGAGGTAGGATGCTCTTCCTCCTGCATTAGCTCCCCAGCCTCCAGTGAGGTCCCCCATCCCTGCCTCCTGCCTCTGTGGCTTGGCCGTGGTGGGTCCTGCCCGCAGCATTTGACCTGCTTTTTTGGCTGGTGAGACCAGTGGTACCATTCACACTTGCTTTTCTTGACTTTTTTTTCCCCCGGTGATGGCTCAGTCTCTGAAGCCTGCAGTCCTCCACCTCCCTGGAGAGGGCCTTGGCAGCACCACTGGGGTATCTGCTTCCTACTTCTCCACCCACCCTGCCTGCATGAGGCTGATGCCCTAGGGGGAACAGGGTTTTCCTCAGGGTTAGAAACACCCTTTACTTGCATAAGATTTACCTGGACACCCAGGTGCTGCTGGTCCTCAGGGAGGAGAGACACAGCATTGGATGTGCTCCATCCCATGGAGATGGAATTACAGGTGCTGCTTCAAGATCTCCTCCATTTCCTGGCTCCTCTGCCCATAAGGGCATCACCTTCCTGGCCTCATCATCTGGAGAGCACAACGTGTGCCAAACTCCACTGCATTAGCATAGATTTTGCATTTAACATTTATTACAGCAACGAGCTCCCACGAGGTTCCTTCACTGCCCTTCACCAAGCATGATGGATCATCCCTCATCTCTTGTTTAAGGTCCTCTCAGGGAAGCCTTAGACCAGAGCAGGCTCTTATGCTACACGTCACCCTCATGCAGATTCCCAGCATCCATCCTAGTGGGGTGGCATCCCCTGGGGTCTCCATCCAGCCACGTGGCCAGGGCCAGGCAGTGAGGATGTCCTCTTTCTCCAGGCCACCACATCTCTCCTTTGTTATTTATTTTAATGTCCTGCTCTGCAGCAATGTTCTCTCTTGCCCAGTCCCTCCCTATAGCAGAGGAAATGCCCCTTTGGGATGGCAGGGAAAGCCTTGGGCTGAAGATGCACCTGCATGTGTGATGGACCTGCTGAGAGGTCAATGGACATCTTCTCCTTGCCCCATCTGTGACACCTCTGTCCTCTGGAGGAGGTGCAAGCAGAAACAGGAGGTGCTGCAAACCCAGGGATGTGCCACAGACCTCATTCCAGGCTCTCCCTGCAAGCCAGGTATTCACTTTAATATAAACAGAGGTAGATGCTTTCTCCAGAATAACAACACTCATAGCTGGGAATTGCTTTTGAAGAGCTTCTGGTAACTCCACTTGTTGCTGGTCAGGTGGGAAGCCCAGGCTCATGGTCAGGCTTTACACCCTTCCTGTTCTGACTCAAACCATTGCAATTCTTCTGCACCAGGCAGAAAATCAAACAGGCTGAACCAGGGGAACATGAAGACTCAAGCTGAGGAGGGATTTCATTTCCAAGAGGACACTGCAAAGGTTTCAGCCTGCAGCTTTGCTGCTCAGCAGTGCAGGGTCAGCTCCAGCCCTGGGAGAGGCTGGAGACCTGCAGATCTCCTGCCTCGTGCACTGCAGGGGCACCTGCCTCTCTCCTGCACACCCAGCCCTGGGCTCTGCATTGCCACACACATTTCACATGGTGGGCACACCTTTTTTGCAAGCAAAAAGGCCTTCAGGCTGAACAACCCCAACTCTCTCAGCCTGCCTCCATAGGAGAGGTGCTCCAGCCCTCTGATCATTTTTGTGGCCCTCCTCTGGGCACTCTCCAACAGATCCATGTCTTTCCTGTGCTGAGGACTCCAGAGCTGGACACAGAGACTCCTCTGCAGACTGTGGTGAAGACCATGGAGAGGCAGGCTGTGCCCCTGCAGCCTGAGGAGTTTAACAGTGGAGCAGGTATCCTGCTGCAGCCCATGGAGGTTAACAGTGGAGCAGGTATCTACCTGGAGGACCCCAACCAGAGCAGATGGATGCCCAAGGGAGGGTGTGGCTCTGTGGAGAACCTTCACTGCAGCTCCCGGGGGACCTGTGGCCCCACGGAGAGAGGGCTCCATGTTGGAGCAGTCTGTTCCTGAAGGACTGCACCCTCTGGAAGGGACCCACACTGGAGCAGCTCATGAAGAACCGTAGCCTGTGGGAAGGGCTCATGTTGGAGGGGTTCATGGAAGACTGTCTGCTGTGGGAGGGAGCCCCACATTGGAACAGAAGGAGAGTGTGACCAGTCCTCCTCCTGAGGAGGAAGGAGCAGGCAGAGACATGTGACAAACTGACCACAACCCCCATTCCCCATCCCCCTGTGCTGCTGGTGGGAAGGAGGTAGAGAAGTCTGGGGGGAAGTTGAGCCTGGAAGGAAAGGAGGGGTGGGGGGGAAGGTGTTTTTAAGATTTCGGTTCATTTCTCATTATCTTACTCTCATGTGATTGGTAATAAATGAAACTGGCTGCCCCAAGTCACATCTGTTTTGCCCATGACCATAACTGATGAGTGATCTCTCCCTGTCCAGCCCTTGTCATATTTTCTCTCCCCTGAGTCCAGCTGAGGAGAGGGATGATGGAGCAGCTTTGGTGGGCACCCAAGGTCCAGCCAGGGTCAACCCACCACACCTGCCCAGCAGAGTCAGAGATTCTCCCACCACTGCAAAACCCTTCATATTTGGTCTGGGGGTGCCACGGAGCCAAGACCTCATCTCCTGTCCCCACAAATCAGCTGTTGGCAGATAGGGGCAGGAGGTCAGCCCAGCTGCCAGCCCCCAGTGAGGTTCAGACCCAGGACAACTCAACCACTGCCCTTCTCCACCTCCAGCCCTGCTGGCCACCTGTTTCACGCCGCGGGTTTTGCTCCAAGAGCCTGTCCTGGGAGGCAGGACACTGCTGGGAGAGACCTTGGGCAACTTCCACATCTTCTCCATCCTCCTCCACCCCTGTCTGCGGGCGGAAGGATGAACTCACCCACCCCATCCCCACGCACAACCTGCTTTTGCTTCCACCCAACGCCAACCCCTCTGCAGGTGAGAAGGTTAATGCACAGCAGCCCCGTGCCCTTCCAGGGCTGCTTGGCTGGCGCAGCCTAGATCTCTTCTTCCTCCAGCAAGAAAATTGCTCTTCAACTATTGCCACCTTGTGGCGCCTGTGACCCGTTACTGGTTCCTTTTACCCGCTAATGGTGCTGCCGGGAGCCGGCAGCGCGCACAGGCAATTTAAAAATGAAATGCAAAAGAATCAGAAATGCCTGCGGAGGAGCCATTAGCATAAATCCAATCAAAGGGCTTTGTTTAACTTGTTAAAAATGACTAAATATTTGGTGAGTGTGGGTGGGCGAGGTGATTCTTGCTCACACTTCAGAAGCAAAACGAACTCTGGGATCTTAAATGGCTGAACCTAAAAGCAATTTTCTACCCTGAACTCTGCCTCCTCAGCCCGTAACTCGCTGGGACAACGCTGCCTGTTCAAGGAGATCACCTCTAAAATATTATCATTGCTTCTCATTGCAGTCATCTCACTCAACAGGGATGTTTGGACTCCATGTGGTGAGTGAGCGTCGCAGGGGTTTCCTGGCAGCGGCGAGTCCCTTGGAGCAAACTGTGCCTGTCCCAGCCATGCCAATGGTCACCCCTGGTGGGATGCTGGGGGGCAGGGCAAGACAGCACCACCAGCTGTGCAGAACCTCCCCGACCTGCCTGTGTTACAGACCACAAAGATCACCTTGGGCATGATCAACTAGATATAAGGAAGACACTTTTTTATTATGAGGGTGGTGAAACCCTGGAATAGGTTGTCCAGAGAGGCAGTAGAAGCCCCATTGCTGGAAAAATTCAAGGTCAGGCTGGATAAGGCTCTGAGCAACCTGATCTTGTTGATGATGCTCCTTCTCATTGCAGAGAGGTTGGAATACACCATCTCTAAAAGGCCCTTCCAATCCAAACCGTTCCATGATTCTATGAGCAAGAGCCATTCCAGTGCCTGTGGTCTTTGCCCAAACTGGGAAGACTGAGTTTGTTTTCACTCCTCCACCACTTGTGCCATCTGCTGAGTGTCAGGAGGTGCGTGAGGCAGATGTTTGGAGGCAGTTCAAGTGGCACAAGAAAACCTGCCAGCAGCCCCTGCACCTCCCCACTCCAGTCCACCCATCCTGTGCCCCACACCTCACTCTCAACATTCCCACCAGGTTTTGCAGTCACCCAGATTAAACTACTGAAAACATGGGGGGGGAAACCCATTTTTGAAGCCCAAATCTATGATCTGATCCATTAGTTCCACCGCAGACATATGGATAGTGATAAGAATATTAGTCATAGCAAGGTTTGGCTCTACAGCTTGGATTAAATCAAGTAACTGAGTTAAAAACAAGGCTCAGAGTTGGCTCTGCAGTGACTCCTTGGACTCCACAGGCATCACTCAAGCGAGCAGCAAACGAGGCTTGGGGCAAAGCTTTGCATTTGGGAAGAGCAGCTCTCTCCTGCTGCTTTGCTCTCCAGCACAGAGTTGCATCGGGGTGGGTGTTAATTGCATTTCTGGAAATCAAAGCAGCCGGCGCCAGGGCTGTTGGCTGGTTTTTGCTTTCCTGCTTTCCCCCAGGCACTGCCCATCATCCGGCTTTGCTTTCCCATCTGCACTGGAAAACACTTCACACGGAGGGATGTCTCTCCCCAGGGACCCCCAAGCTGCCCCGACCATTCACCCCTTTCCACAGGCCTATCCTGCTGCCCAAGTGTAAAGTCCCACAAAGGCAGGTGCTGCCATGGAGAGTTTACTTGATTTGTGCCAATCCTGGGCACAAATCCTGGGAAAATAAATCAGAATTTGCTGCAGCAAGGGGAGGGAGGGTGGGTTGCAGTGGAATGCAGGGGATAGGAAAGAAATTGAGAAATTGGAAGATTTAATGGTGTGATCATTGCTCTCGCTGTGAGTTTCAGTGTGGGTTTTTGTTGTTTGTTGGTTCTCTTCTCTTCTCTTCTCTTCTCTTCTCTTCTCTTCTCTTCTCTTCTCTTCTCTTCTCTTCTCTTCTCTTCTCTTCTCTTCTCTTCTCTTCTCTTCTCTTCTCTTCTCTTCTCTTCTCTTCTCTTCTCTTCTCTTCTCTTCTCTTCTCTTCTCTTCTCTTCTCTTCTCTTCTCTTCTCTTCTCTTCTCTTCTCTTCTCTTCTCTTCTCTTCTCTTCTCTCCTCTCCTCTCCTCTCCTCTCCTCTCCTCTCCTCTCCTCTCCTCTCTTTTCAAAGCCCTTTAGAAGGATGTGAACCACCACGTTACAGCACTTCCCACCCCCTCCCGGCGTGCAGAGGCTGGGGGGAGCCCCAGTGTCCTCCTCCATCCACCCCCATGTCCCAGCACAGAGGGAGGGTCCAGCCCCACCGGAGGGGTTTCATCTCCTGGCAGATCGTCCTTATGGAACAGCCTTTGCATCTCTTGCCGTATCTAAATCAGGGAATTTCCAGGAGTTTCCTGGGGGAGTCGCTACCTGCTGACTCAGCAAACCTCTCTTCTCTGCTTCTACCTGGACTGGGTGCAAGGGAGATGTTTAGGTTCCTCCTCTGCCACTGTTGTGGTAACACACTCCCATTCAGCCCCTCAGGGGCAGCAAACCACCCAATCCCTCCCTGCTTAAGGGTCTGGTTTCTTTTTGCTTTTCCAGAGGGAAAAAATACACCACTGCACAGTGGGGATCCCTGCAGAGACAAGCAGAGGCATCGAGCACAGGTGGCCTCTTCCAGGACACCCCACCTGCACCCCTCAGAGTGCTCTGCTGATGGGACACCTTCTTCCACACAGAGGAATTGGGTGTATAAACTGCTTTTTTCCCCATTTGCTCAAGTTTTGGGTGCCTGGTTGGCATGATCCCAGGGTGGGATTCAGCTCCACTTCGGTAGCCAACAATTTAGGTGGGTTTAATGGATCCTACTTAGATGCTCATCTAACGGATACAGCTGGGGCAGAAGAAGGAGCAGAGGCAGGGACAGACCTAGAGGACTGTGTGTCATCCTACAGAGGAGAAAAGGAAACTGAGGACAGCAACAGCCACCACCACGACCCTGGTTTCCAGCTGGCAAAGCAGGCAGGGTTGCTGAGGTTGTTTTTGCTCCTTGTTACAGCTGCTGTTTGTCCTGGGAGCTGCTTGTTCCTGTGCTTGCACATACAGCTTGCTTCAGTTCAGCTTCACATGCCTGACCCCTCAAAAACTGAAGCACCCAAAAGAAGACAGAGTCCAAGCTGAGGCCATTGAGCCCATTGGTGGTGGTGAGGAACACATCCCACTTCCCCCTTGATGGGACTTGAGCAGACTCCTCTGGATGAAGCCTCAGTTCCTCTGTATCAGTACTTCTAGGAGGTCTGAGAGGTCTTTCCAGCTAAAAAAAGTCAGATATAGATTGGACCTGTGGAAGAATTGTTTTATTATGAGGGTGGTGGGACACAGGAACAGGTTGCCCAGAGAAGCTGTGGATCACTCATCATTGGAAGTTTTCAAGGTCAGGTTAGAAAGGCCTTTGAGCAGCCTGCTCTTGTGCAAGATGTCCCCATCTATGGCAGGGAGGTTGGACTAGGTGAACTTTAAATACCCCTTCCAACACAAACCATTCTGTGATTCTGTGATTATATGCTTTAAACAGCACATTTGCCTTCTGCTGTGCTCCAGAAGAAGGATGCCATTTCCCCCACGGGTCCACCTAAATCCCCACCCATCAGTACCAACCCCCCACAGCTACTGGGTAGGGTTGGCAGCAGTGGGAGGCAGAAAAATCCTGAACTGAGACTAAGAAGCCTCCTTGCCAAAGAAATGATCTGAAGCAGGTGGTTCCACCTCACAGGGATTCAATTTATATTCTCAAACGATGTGCTGAGAGCTGCTCACAGCTCCATCAACAAGCACGATGCAGGCGACGCAGATGTTTCAGCGAGTGCCAGCAGCTGGAATTGCATTACTGGCCCAGCTCAGCTGCACCCATCACTCCAGAAGGTAATTTGGGAAGTCAGTGTTTGAGGCTCATCCCAAGGGAGCACATATCGAGTGGCTTCAGGTCTGGCTGGCAGGATCACACAGCCCTTTCTGAAACAAAGCAGGTAGCAGCACACGAAGTCCAGGCAGGAGATGAGGCTCCTGGATTATTTATAGGCTCAAGTTTTTGAAAAGGATCTTGGTGCAGAAGAGTGTGGGTTGTGTGGGCTGTGGGTAGGGCAGGAGCAGCCCTGGGATGGTGATAACAGGGTTGTGTTGGTGCCATCCACATTTCAGGAGAGGCATTTCCCAGGCATGTCCCTGCCAAAGCTTTTCTGGCATGGGGGAATGGAAAATTTTGAGGAATGCCCAGGCTCAGCATGCCTCAGGGAAACAAAGCCCTAGGAAGTGTGGAGGACACGAGGAGCATGCTACAGGGCTTGCACACCGCAGCAGACATCATTGGCACGGGTGAAGGAGGTGCCTGGTCTCATGGGTAGGCTGGGCAGTGGAGCTGCCAGGAGCGTGGCAGAGCCTGCTGCATCACCCAGCCCCCTGTGCCTGTCCTGTTTTCCATGTGGTGACCAAATGGCCAGGAGTGAAGAGCAGCTCTGCAGTGTCTGCTGCCCCAGCCTGGCAGAAGCATCTGGGGGGTCGATGAAACGTTCCCAAGGTGTGACATGGCGAGGATGTCAAACAGGTTGAGACCCCCAAGGCAGGGCTGGGAGTACCAGATCTGATGCCATTTTGGAGAGATGGGGGATGCAGCAGAAGCCACCCCCAATGCTGCAGGCGGCTCTTGCAAGTGGTCGTGAGCACACAGGCAAGTCTCTGCAGAAAAGTCCCACCTTCCCAACTTTCCACAAGGCTTCCCGGAGCCAGGCCTGCTTCCACATGAGCTGCCACTCAGCCTGCCCGCAGCAGGGAGAGCCCTCGGCAGCCCAGCCCAGGGCGGATGGATGTTCCTAAGAGTCATTTACATGTAAATAGATAGAAAACGGAAGGTGGAGTTTCCTCTGGGGTTTTTGGGGTAGGTGAGCGCAGGAGCGAGGTGTGAAACGCTGCAAAAGGGATGAGGAAGAGATGGATGTTGCGAGGGCACCTCTTCTCAGGCAGGGTTAGAGCAGCTTTCAAGTGCAATGGCATTTAAATGCCGGTGCAAAGGCAGACACCAGCCCCTGCATTTCCTCAAACTGATGTAAAAACATGATGGAAACATTTAATAAAAGCTGCTAGGCACACATCATTGATTTGGCTTTTGCCAAGGCTTCTGATAAAATCTCACGTCAGAAACGATTAAACCACCTTATCAAAGGTTAAAGGGACAAAGTCCCTGTTCAGTGACAGAAAACAAAGACAGGGAACATCTGCTCCTCGAAGCAAAAGGGAGCAGACACTGAGGCACAGCAGAGGCCACTACTGGCATCATTATTATTTAATACCACCTGTGTATTAAATAGATGCAGGAAGAAGAGAAAAACGAGGCAAGGAAAGGCAACGATAGCACAGACCCACTTTGCTTTGTCAAAGCAGAGAGAGGTACTGGAAAAGTTGTGCAGGGAGATGTGGTTTACAACACGAGAAATTAAATTGCCACACCACAGTTAAAGTCTTGGTCCCAAAAGCATATCACCCACCCCACCTGGCAGTGGAAGGAGTTTCCGTGCACTAAACACAGTAATTCAGACCCAATGGGTCTGGTCCCATTTTACCAGCCACTTCATTGTGAATTATGCAATGAGAAAAAAAACAACAAACAAGCAACACTTTGGCTGTCATTTCTTACCCTGGTTTGAATCAGCAGTATTTTCTCATGCTCTTGTGACACCACAGTTTTCTTATGGCAAACATTGCAGGGGAGGCTGAATTGGTTTATTTTTAAGAAAACAAAAACAAAAAAACCCAAAAAAACCCAAAAAAACCACAACTTTCTTCTGTCATTCAAGAAACAGAACAGGGAGAGTTCAAATGCTGATCAATTTGTAGATGCCAAAGATGCAGAACCAAGTCAGGAGCCCACATGGATCAGAAACGTTGCTTAGATGCAACAAAGCACTTTGGCCAAAGAAATCTGAGCTGCCCTGACTCATCCAAGGAAAAAAGACTGAAGAAGTGCAGGCCCTGCACCTGTAAAGGTAAAGGATCTGTCATGTCCTCCTGTCAGCACAGGAGGCAGGGGGCTGTGATGTGACTGAGAGGTGGGGCAGCACCCAGGAGCCACAGCACACTCTCCTTTTCTTTTTCCTTTTTGCACTTCCTAAGGTGTCCAGAACAGACCATTCTCATGGCATCAGACTGAATCACTCCAGATCACGGAATTTCTGCTGGAGATTTGGCACATAGATGGTGAAAAAGCCCGAGGGGAGGGGGGAGGTGGAGGGGGAACCTATTAGGCAATTTTTTTAACTCTTGAAAATCATTATTTAACTCTAGGAAAATGTCACATGAAGCAGGTGGTTCCAGCAGTGCGGGCTGTCCCCAGGGCTGATGGATCTTATCACTACTCTTTTAGGGCTTTGCTTACGATCCTGCACCAAAAGGACATTCCTCTGGATCCACAGGGTTCGCTTTCCTATCCCACATCCTCCAGCAGCTGTTTCAGGCCTGCGTCCCCAGCAGAATCAGGGGATACGTGAGTGCTGGGTGGAGCAACACCCACCTGAATCTGCAGCAGAGACGCTGCTCACTGCTCCCTTCTGGCTCGTTTTGCTGGCAAAGCCACTTTTCCTGCCCACTGCTTGCCCACAGAAAGATTCATCCCAGCACAGGCAGGAGAAACCGATGCACACGTCCACTGGGACACATGTAGATCCAGCTGAAGATGCTCTACCATCATCCATGCCAAGAAACGAGCTTAATTATCAGTGCAGTCAATTGTGCGCAGTGCCCACCTCTGTACCCTGTTCCTCTTTAGCTCTAGAGAGTCCCACCCATACTGGTACTAATGGGCTGCATGGATACCCTGCATGTGTTTTCTTTCCTGGAAACCCTTTCCCACATCTGTGTCTTCAGATGTGGCCAGGAAACCATGGGAAGGGACAGGGGCAGCCCCTGGCACGGCACCTTGAGGCAGGTACCTCCCTGCCACTCCTGCATGTAACACAAGGCAGCAGCACCAGACCACTTTGGCATGAATTTCCATGGGTTTGGGTTTTCTTTTGGTCATGTTACCACCTGGAAATCTAAATATGTATTTTTATTTTTATTTTCCTCCCACTGTATTGAAAAAGCCCCAATTGTCCAGCCCTCACAGATGGAGGGAAAAAAAAAAAAAAGATGAAAATGTGATTCAGTGCCTCCACCCTTCCAAAGATAAGTGGAAAAAAACCTGCCTAAGTCAGGGCTAAAAATCAGCAGTTTCATGTTCTTTTTTTAATTTTATCTCACAGTTCTCTTTAGGTTTCATTATTTTATTGTTATCTTTTTAAACGAGGTGCTGGTAACAGAGGTGATGGCTAAAAAGCTGAAGAAATGTTAGATCTGAGCATCCGATTATCCCCCCTCCAGACACTATGGGTTGCTTTTCCCGATTGGAATCCTCTCTCACAGAGCAGCACACTGGCACGATACGAAGCCACTGCTCAGCAAACCATCTCGGATCAATGGCAATTAGAAGATCCTGAGATTTTTCCACCCCTCTCTGAAATAAAGGAGGGAGCTGAGTTCAAATTCCAGGTCAGGCCTGCAGGTGCCAAGTCCTCGTTTCATCTCTACTGTCAAAACCATCGGTCAACCGTGCCTCAGTGGCTCCTGGAGAAACAGCTTTTGTGTCTTGAGCTTGAAATGCTCCAGGAGAGCAACAGGGAGGAGCCTGAAAATCAATTAGTTATACAGAAAATATTAATGACTTCCTAAAGGTGCTCGGTGCTGGGATCTCCTGTGCACCTCGAGTCACTATGGGGCACTATGTTCTCTTGGAGAGAAAAAAAGGAGTAATTAAAATCAGGCAAGAAAAGCAACATTTTCATTTCTTCTCTTCCTGCTTGCTTTTAGGCAGGACTTTTGGTTGCACAGAAGGCAGTCTTTGAATTAACAGGCAATTACTGAAGTACTTAACTGCAAATTACAAGCAATGATCTGCCTTTTTGATCTATTTGGCAATGTAAAACTGGATAACACCAAAGTCCCCTCCATTCTCAGGGGAACTTGTCTCACATGTAGAGAAAGATTAAGTTTAAAGTCAGAATTATTTGATTTTCAGCTTTTATAGGTTGGGAAAACGCACTGTGGAAGCAAGGAAAGCACCTTCAGGTGGAAAAATTAACTCAGAAGACACGAAATCAGACTGGTTAAAGATACATCAGATTGTTTATGAGTTAAACGTGTATGAAAAAGTGGGATGGAAATCAGTGATGGAAAATGATTGACTTAGGCAAATACACTGGGACAAGACATAATGTCCTGGTTGTGCGGGTGCTTTAAACAGGGTACAGCTTTCCAGGGCTGCCCTGAATTCATCACCACCTGCTTAAAAACCAGACGATGTGTTTTTTGTGGTGTGCTCCGATCCAGATTTTTGGAGGAAAAGGCACCAAGTAATGCAGCCAGCCAGGAAGTGGCACTGGAACAGGCCCTTCAGGGGCTGCACAGAGACCCTCAGGGGCTGGGGATGTTTAGTCTGGAGAAAAGGAGGTTGAGGGGAGACTTTATTGCTCTTTACAACTACCTGAAAGGAGGTTGCAGTGCGGGGGGGGTGTTGCTCTCTTCTCCCAGGTAAGAAGTGCTGGAACAGAAGAAATTACCTCGAGTTGTGCCAGGGGATGTTTAGATTGGATATTAGGAGAAAATTCTTCATCAAGAGGGTTGCCAGGCACTGGAGCAGGCTGCCCATGGAGTCACCATCCCTGGAGGTGTTTGAAGCAGCTGTGGTGCTGAGGGACACGGTTTGGTGATGGCCTTGGCAGCCCTGGGTTAATGCTTGGAGTTCATGATCCTAAAGGTCTTCTGCAACCGAAACGACCCCAGATTCTAACGTTTCCCCCTCAAAAAATCATCCCAAACCCAACATTTTGGCCATTCCAAGGAGATCTTGAAGCCCTCCAGGGCATGTTAAAACTCTGCCCCGCCGAGTTTCTCCACCCCAGGAGCTGTTATCCCTGCACACCCACCCCAGCCATCCCATGGGATGCTCCAGGAGACCAACCCTTCCATCTGCCCCCGCTCCACCACCTTTTCAACCCCGTTTCACAAACCTCCTCTGCACCTCGGAGGCCAGGATGTGTGTGTGTCCCCAAAAAACAGCGGGTGTGTGTATGTCCCCCAAAACCCAGGATGTGTGTGTCTCCCAAAAAAACCAGCATGTGTGTGTGTCCCCCCCAAAAAACCAGGATATGTGTCCCCCCCAAAACCAGGATGTGTGTGTGTCCCCCAAAACCAGGATATGTGTCCCCCAAAACCAGGATGTGTGTCCCCCCAAAACCAGGATGTGTGTCCCCAAAACCAGGATGTGTGTCCCCCCCAAACCAGGATGTGTGTCCCCCCAAAACCAGGATGTGTGTCCCCAAAAACCAGGATGTGTGTCCCCCCCAAACCAGGATATGTGTCCCCAAAACCAGGATATGTGTCCCCCCAAAAACCAGGATGTGTCCCCCC
>NW_009953811.1:3473416-3490918 GCF_000747805.2 Chaetura pelagica
CCGCACGCCCCGCCCCGGGGGGCTCGGGGGCTCGGGCTCCTCTGAGTTGCTCTGGGCTTTGCTTGGGGTACGTACCTGGCTCTGGTTGTTCCTCACCTCTCCCCCTTTTTGCTCCTGTGCTCTCCTCTCTTTAGCGAGTCAAGGGTTAAACTTTGAGTTTTTAATATTTATTATGCCTTTTTTTTTTTTTTTTTTTTTAAAGTTAAGAAACGTCTGGGTTTGCGAGGTGTTTTCTGGGGAGGGATCCCCGCCGCTCGGGTTGCAGACCTGCCTGCACCTCCAGCAGCCACAGCAAACTCAGCCTTGCAGGGAAGGTCCCTCCCCTGCCACTCTGCAGAACACAGAGTTCCACACAGTTTTATTCGGATCTTCATTTTAAAAGTTGCTGTGTTCCTGCGCTGTGGATTTTTTATATTTTTTTTTTTTCCCCCACGAAATAAAATCATCTTGCTTGTTTCAATACTTGTTTTCGAACCGGGGAACGTAATTTACTGTGTCTTTGCAGTTTCCCGAGGCTGCCAAAAGTTCCTGGGAGGCTGTGGCCTCAGAATCCTTTCCTGTGTAAGTAGGTAGGGGGTGCTAAGCATATTGCAATTACTAGTTAGATGAGGGAAAATGTTCCCCTGGTGGGGCAAGCTGCTTTTTATAAATTTCTGGAATTAATTAGAGTGTTAAAACAAGAATGAAGGGGGGGGGGAAATTCCCCCTCCTTCAGAAGCTTTTGTTTTCCGTTTCTCTTGACAGGTTGTTTTCCAGACATTATCTTTTTCTTTGTTGCTGGTTTGGTTTGGTTTTTCTTTTATTGGAAGTTCTTAGTATCTTGCCCTGGAACACAACAGCTACGAACTGAATTCATTGCTCATCCAAGACACGTTCTTGCTGCTGGAGTTTGGATTACTGCCCGAGCAGGGGCTTAGGAGGACTTGTTTTAAATAAGTGCCACGCCCCCCGGAGAAGGAGGGAAAGCACGGTGAAGGGGAGCTGGGCTCCACATCAGAAGTTCTCAGGGAGCTTAAAACTTCAGTTCATACAAAGTATATGCAGTAAATGAGTAGACTTAAAGGTTTATGGAATGGATGTGCTCGTTGATATAAATGTTGTATAGGGGGAAATTGGTTGCGTGGTCTGTAGATTTACAGCTTGCTTATATTTAGCACTGTCAAACTTGGTGAATGCCAGGCACTTGCATTCTTTTTTTTTTTTGCTTTTCAGCTTAAATTTGTAACGTTGTGACCACCGGTATCAGGTTTTGTCAGCGATGCTGCTGAACTGGGTTCCTCTTGTTGTTAGGCAGGTTCTTTGCTTTCTAAGAAACCACCGCAGACAGGTCGTTTTTAGTAATCCCTGAAAACTTCTCTGAGAAAGATGAATTGCATTTTATCACAGCCATTCCTGTTTCGAAGTCAGTGTCTCAGTTAGGCCTCTTATTAGTTTTGGAGTCTGGTGTATGTGAGTCAGAGTGGAAAAACGTTCTAAAATTAGACTTGCATTGTTAAGAATTTTATTAAATGAGTTGCATCAGTGTCTTTTTACATTACCATTTTAATGGGCAATTCTTTGTATTCTCAGTATTGTTAGTTGCCTAAAAAAGGGCTGGAGAGGCAAGAAACTTTTCTTGTCAACGTTTTTACATCTGGGAACACACTAAGAGGTAAACTGGCATGTTTGTAGGTAAATCAGTCTGCTGAAACACAGCCTCTTTGTTCTGCTGTTACCTGAACTAACAGAACATGGGGATTGTGCTTTCCCCAAAGGAGAGCAGGTGTATTATGGAGTTTCAGCTTCTTGCATCAGAACTGAAGCTGAGCCATTATTTGAAAGGCATCTCATTTTTGAGATGAATATGTTAATGGCTAAAATTACGACCCCGCTCTGAGCTGAGTACAAACAGATGTCTCCCCTGAGCATGTTGCAGGATCAGGGCCCAGGTTGCCTCTTGGAAATTGGCCTCCCTGTTCTGGGAACTATTATTGATTTCATTACCTCTGCGTTAAATGAGGTTCGTAAGTGTGTTACGTTCTTTTTCTTAATGAAAAACTTGTGCAGCATGTCTGGAAAAGAAATCCGTTCTCTGATTTGCCTGGCATAGTTAGAGTTTTAAATGTTGGGCAGTAGGAAGAGGAGTCATTCTTTTGTAGTCTTGGAGAAATGAGTTGTGTGAGATGTGCCCGCCTGTCTTAGCAAGTGAACGATGTTGAGAGCTTCTATCTATCTTTTTAACTTCCTCTGCTCAGCAGATCTGTTGTCTTGTAGGTCTCGGGAATTTCTAATGTTCCAAATTTTTGTATTTTTTTAATTAGACTGATCAACAAAGAAACTGATACTGTTGCTCTGGGGTGGGGAAGGACAGCGGTCTGTGTGAGAAAAACCATGTCTGTTCGGGAGTCGTTTAACCCAGAAAGTTATGAACTGGACAAGAGCTTCCGCCTGACCCGATTCACTGAACTGAAAGGCACAGGCTGCAAAGTGCCACAGGATGTCTTACAGAAACTGCTCGAATCTCTACAAGAGAACCATTTTCAGGAAGATGAACAGTTCCTGGGGGCAGTTATGCCCAGGCTGGGTAAGTAGTTAACTGCTCCTCTAGACGCGTGTGGTCCCTCTGCTTGGTCTGCTTAGTGATGCGATCTCAGTTGTGGTTTGTGACATCAGTTTGAAAATTGTGTGTTGTATAATGCATGCACAGCATCTAGAAATCTGAAGAATGAATGTGTTGTCATTTGTTGGCATCTGGGATACAAGAATATTATTTTAATTATTTAACATCCTGCAGTGCACTCAACTACAAAGAAAAAAGCAGTCAGAAATGGCTATTGTGATAGGCATATGCTTAGGCTTTAGTCTCCTCCTCCCTTTCCTCAGAAGATACTTTGCAAACTGAAGCCCTATCTGTTATTTTCTGGACTTTAATATTAATACATTGACTTTGAAAATTCATGCAATTGATGCAATGAATTTTATGCAACTAGATGACTCAGAGGTGAAATTCCTCTCCCGGGTCAGAGATAGTGAACAAGGGAAAACTTTATTGCTTCAGTGGAGGCTGGGAGCAGATGATTTCAGTTGTCATTTTTCCTTTCAGTCCTTTCATTGTTCTCCACTGTAACTTATTTGCTCACCTGTAGAAGCTGCCTGGGAAGGGCTATCTTTACAGGACCTCTGTACTTGCCAGCTTCACTTTCTCTTTGGTATTTGCACAATGATGCAAGCAGTAAGGGAGAACAACCTGCACAAACCACCTACATGGTGAACAGGGCAAACACAGGGATTTTGATACCAGCTACTCTGCCTAATACTCATACAGATAACTTAATGCAGATAATGTGTTTAATGACACCTTTAATTCTGTTTGTCTATTTAGTCAGCCCTGCATATTCCATCTCTACTTTGTGGTGCAGACTTAATTCTTTTCCTCAATTTAGGAATAACAATGTAGCATTTATTCTAAAGTAATTTATATGTCAATTTAGTGTCCAACAGCCTTATTTAATATTTTTAAACATTGCTAATTGTCTGCTAGGAGGCTAACAGGTTGTAATCCATTATTCTGGTAGAAACTGAATTCAGAGAGAGATTAGTAAGGAGCCCATGTTCTTGCTTAAACAATGGTGATCTTTGTATGAAATATCTAAGCAGCAATTGTGTGTGGAGCTGGGGTGGCACTATAATTTAATATTCCCAAATAAAGGACACTTCCAGCTTCTTTTATCCCCAAATTGCTATTTACATGGCATTTTTTCTAAATTAAATAAGTTGTTCTCAACAGTGTTTCAATTTGGCAAACGTCTAAAATCAGTAATAGCTTGGTTTAGATTTAATTATCTAGCTGTTTGGTTTTTTCTCTCTTGTAAACTTTCACACTCTAAAGAGTAATGGAACTACTAATAGCTTTTTCTTCTCTAGCTATATGAAGAGGTAAAAAGTAGACTAGTGTCATCAGTATGTAGGTGTGATACTAGGTAACAGGAAATCTGTTAGTAAATATAAGGTGGAGAGTTCAGATCTCTTAAATAGATGCTTTTGTGGGGAGTATGCTTTTAACAAATGTGTCTGCAGAGAAGTTTGGTGTTATTTGCCTCTCATACCTTGTGCTTAAGAGGGAATAGGTAACTTTTACAGGCTGTGCATGTGCACCATGCTTTTGAGATACAGTCAAGAAGGAAATTGCCAATAGCAGGATCAAACCCGCTCCTGTTTAGTTCTGCAAGTGCAGTTACCAAGAACAATCTTAAATTTTGCTGTTGATATAGCTGTAAGAAACTATTAGTTTAATATTATTTCTCAGAGCTGTTACACACCTTGAAATTGCTGTTTTCAGTCACCTCTCTGAACAGATTTCCTCATTTAGTGAGTTGTTTGGTGGTGGAACGAAAATGTAGCCTCAGAAGGACTGTCATGGCTGCTTGGCCTGTCAAGCAGCACTTCTGCTGAAGTTGTGGAAAACCACACAAGGGAAATAAGTCTGGCAGGCTTATGGCATGAAAGGTTAACTGAGGGCAAAAGAGCTCCTCTACACAACCCACACCTTTCTGTAGCTGCCAATATGCATTTCCCTGGAGACACTGGATGTCATGCAGAGTGGCTTGGTAGGTTCTGTGGAGGATGAGCAATCCTAAACTAGTGCTCACAAGCTTCTGAGTATCCCAACTCTTTTGTGGCAAGATCTGTCTCCATAGGCAGGAGAGGCGAGATCCTCTCCACCTATATACCTGCTGCCTGGTAGACCTGCTGCTGTGTGTCCTCAGCAGGACCTCAGATACCAGCAGGTCACTTCATCCCTCTGCAGGGCACTACCAAATGCTGACTTGTAGCTCTCACTAGGTATTGTGTTTCATTAATACATGGGGAAAAGTTACTGTGTGACATCTGCTCCCTGAAAACTGGTTGGTTGGAGGCTCTTGCCCTCTGAGGTATGCAGGGTAATTCTAGGCAGCTTGTTACCAGCTCAGGAAGGGGGCAAGCTCCCTGCCATTGGCACGGGGGTATCGACAGGGAGCAAGGCTTAGCTCCCATGTTGTGTTTTGTCACCTGCCATGTTTTTGTGGGTTCTTGCATTGCATCAAATGCCTGGAGGTTTAATAGAACTTACTCTGTTTGACATACCCGCTGTTGGGGAAAAGGCTGCGCTTGCTGCTGTGGTTTTCTCAAAGGAGTTTCCCTGTCTAGCACATCATCATGGGTGAATCACCTTTCATCAAGGGTCTAGGCTGTGACTTGAGGCATTATTTTTGGTCCTCTAGAAGTGAGGAAATGCCCTTTAGGGGAGGCTGTGTCTTTTTAAAACTTTTTGCTGTTGACAGTATCAATTCACATAATTCCTCATTAAATGTGCCTGCATACAAGCACAGATGTTCTTAAAAGCAATGTTCTATTATTATGCTGCAACAGACCATACAATGTGGTAGTTTAGTTCTGCTTTCAGCCATGGACACTTCTGTTCCAGTCAGTTCTCACTCTTTGCTTGGTTTTCCTCTTATTTGTGCTACGTGATTTCTCTAAGGAAGGAATTTGCTGTGTCTGTTTAGGCAGTATTGTGAGTTGTATTTCACAGACATGTTTTAGAAGTTCTCTTGTTAAGAGCAACATAAAATTAAAGGCAGAGTCACTCACCTCACTGATGAATTTCTGTCTTGGCAGGAATTGGGATGGACACTTGTGTTATTCCATTAAGACATGGAGGTTTGTCGTTGGTCCAGACGACAGATTATATTTATCCTATTGTGGATGATCCTTATATGATGGTAAGTTGGCTAAACTAAATTGTTAGTTGTATTGCTGATTTGATTTGTTCTTCTCACCAACCTGATGGCAGTTCTGACCATTTCTTGTAGATGTGCAGTGCTAATTGATTAAATGCATTCAGAGTCTTTCTTAAATACGTGAGAAGAGGGAAGGTCATAGTCTCATCTTGTAATCTTTTCCATGTTGGCCAGGAATGCTGCAGTGCTGCTTTTTGTAGGTGAAAGTTGGGAGAGCTGCCACTTCTAATTCAAATTTCCCTCCATTTCTTAGTCTGTGGGATTTGGCTTGAAAAACCCAAATGGGGTGGAAAAAAGATGTATGTGAAGCAGCAGAGGGAAACTCCACTTCAGAGCAGAACTGCATTGTAATTGGCCTTTTTTTGAGGTTCTGGAAAAAAACAGGTAACGTGTTAGAAGTGGAAATGCCTAAGTGACAGTAGTTGGCAATAGCACCTGGCAACTTCAGATTGCTTTGTGCGCACCAGTTTCCCATCCTTCTACCTCCACTTGCAGATGATTATGTTGAAATGACTGGTTGGAAGTTGTGTGCACTTTGACTTCAGTTCCTTCTGTTTATTTCATTAAGTCCATCTCAGGTTCCTCTGTGGTGTTATGTGTGGCAGTGATCAGGAATGACTTGAACAGAAGGTCATGGGGAAACTAACTTTAAAAAATAACTTAGCAAAGCTTTAAGAAATTCTACAGGAGGTTTCATTAAATTAAAGAAATTACAGAATTGATGTTTCCTGTGATTTGAATGTGCCTCCTTTGCTTTATGGCATGCTTTTACTGCTGTTTATATGATTGCATGCTTGATTTGCTGCTGTTGATTTATTTTTTGCTCTGTGAGACCTGTCAGGTAGGTTTTGGACATGCAGTTTGAGGTTGGGACCAGCTAATTTTTTTTATCTTGCTTGATGACCAGGTGTTGTCCATGTATGCAAGCCTAGCTCCTTTGATTTCTGTTCCAGAAGAGCTCTCTTTCTGTAAACTGAGCAGCCAAGGTGCTGGGCTGGCCTCTGGAGTACAAACTTGTTGAGCTGTCCTGAGAAATTTTGAATCAAGTGCCTTGCTTCAATATCATGTGGAAACACATCAGGAACCAGAGAAAAGAAAATAAATACATATATATGTAGTTGGAGAGCTGTGTTCAAGTTCATCAGCTGAGAAACATTTCTCACTGTGTAACAGAGACTTATGAGGGACAGTGTGAGAAGGCTGTGGTGAAACAAGAGGGTTGTTTTGTTTGGAGGTGCAAAGGGATTGAGATGCTGCAGGCGTGGATAGATGAACCTGTGCCCTGATGAGGTTTAGACTAGTGTGGTAGGAGTGGAATGTAAGTGTAGCCTTTGTCCATCATTAGTGGTAGCATCATAGTTACAGTCTATTCTGTGATCCACCAGTAGCTGTGACTCTGGAGTTTTCTGACTCTCGAGTCCTTCACATTTTATTCTTGTCAACATTCGTTTTAATGTAGTGGCTCAGCACTTCTAATCTGTTTACAGATGTGTATCTCTTCTTGAAAGGTAACTGAGAACAGGGATTCTGTCACAAGCCTTCTTGCTGGTACCTCCAGTTATGATCCAGCAGAGTGGATCCTGGTCCTCTGGCCCTCTACTCAACTCTCCCTCTCTTGGGGATTAGAGTACCTGGGATGACATAGACTGCCATTTTCTTGTGTCGACCAACGTCAGTTGGAGGGCAGTCAAATACAGTTTACCACAGGGTTTATGGATGCTTGTTAAGAGAAGAGGAACAGTAAGACTTAGGAATTTTGTGTCTAGGCTGTATAAAGGAGAGTGCTCTGGACTCCTGTCTTCAGGACAGACTGCTGCTGCCCTGTTTTTCCAGCTGTTTTTTCCCGTTTTCAGTCTAGACTTGCCATGACCCGTGCCTGTCATTACCAGTCTCTGTTCTCATGATCAGTTACATGCAGTCTATGATTTGTTTCTTGCTTTTCTGTTCTATCTCCTTGCCTAGTCAATTTTAGCCTGGTTTTGGATGGGTATTCCCTGATTAAGAGTCTCTCTGTTTCTCTGTGCACAGTGTCTCTCTTCCTAGTTGGGGATAGGAAGCAAGAAGGGAAAGCCAAAAGTGCAAATGGACTCTAAGCTGGGTGCTGTCACAGAAGAAATTAGGAAACAGCTGAGGAAGGCAGAACTGCATGTGGACTCAGCTGAACTTCAGATTTCTGCTTCAGAAAATAGCTTTCTCCCACTCTGTCACTGCCTATTTTAGAATAAAGTTCTGCAGTTACATACAGAAAACCTCTTCCTTTTTTTCCCTCCTTTCCCCTCCTCGTTGGCTTTGTTCTTGAAAACACTCAATCCATGTTGTCCAAAGTGTCCCTATAATGGACACCTGTAAAATTTTTATCAACTTAAATTGTTTGATATTGAAAAAGTTACAAACAATTGAAAACATGTTTCATAATAATAATCAAGTTACTGGTAATAAGTAAGACTGGTGCTGGGCTCTGTTGTGGCACTATGAAGGCACGTTTTTTAGTACAGGAGCTTGAGACTGGCTGATTTGAGAGTGGAGTTCCTTCCTGCTGCATTCCAGAGACCTTTTTTCGTACCCTTTTAAGAAGAACCTTCACTTAAGACTGGGAACAGAAGTCTGATACTCTATGCCTTGCCTTTATAAATAGTTTGTAATGCTGCATTTAGCAAGCAGGCAGGTAGCACATGGGACCCAGCTATGCTGACCTCTGTTTGTGAATCCTGTATTGTTTATCAGTGTTCACAAACTGTGTGTAGTTCCTCTGCTCCTTCAGGCTTGGGACTTCCACTCCCTGAATTTCTTACCGTAGTGGTTTTGCCAGTTGGCAAAAGAGGTGTTAGACTGACCTCTGACTACTAGAATAGAGAGCTTTTGTTAGTGTGGTTTTAAAAACTTATCTGTCATTCTTAAGAGAGCATAAACCTGCAGTTTGCTTGGTAAATAATGAAGATAGTGGAAAATGGTTTGATAGTCTCCTTCCAGAAGAGGAAAATGGCAGGCCTTAGTGTTCTTAAACATCTAGAAATTTAACAGCCAATATCCATCAAACTGTGCAGTAAGCAACTTACTCTTAATAGTTTAAGATTTAAATGATTAAGACATATTCCAGTTCCAAAGATAAGGGATTCCCCTGTTGCCACTGGAAGCTCTTGATTTTATGAAAAACTGGATTATATTTAATTGTCATTTGGAGGTGTATTTCATGTCATGTGAGGTAACTGCTTGAAAGTATTAATTTTTTACAAAACTCCTGGATTTGTGATTAGGTGGTAGAAATATGTTTAGGTGACTTTCCCATCCACAGTTTGTCTTCTAGGTAAAACATCTTTCTGTAGTCCAAATTCAGTTGAATATAAGCATGTATTTGTTTTTATCATGGTGGTATTGTCTGTGAACTTCATGAAAAGCATATATTTAAAATAAAAGCCAGATGCTGGTTACAGTTCTGCAGCTGTAAACCCAATTTTAATAAAATGTGAGGAGTCTTCTAGAGTAACACAAAAGAATTTATCCTGTATTTTACAATTGTGTTGCTATCCCTTAGGGCACATCCTTTATCAGAAAGTGCCACGTCTTCATCAGTAAACTCAGTGTCTTGTGTGCTGGGTCCACATTACCACAAGCCCTGACTGGGATCCAGTAATTTAGCAAAATTAGAGTAGGTAAGCTCATGTGACCCAAGTGGTCCCTTCTCAGTCCTGGAAGCTTCAAGACTTTGTAGAGTAATCTTGAACAGAAGACTCAGTCTCTTGGACAAATTTTTGTTAGTGGAGATGTTCAGACACGCAAAATTCAATTAAAATCTATGCTCTGTAGCAAAATTCAGCCTTACATTGTCACTTGAACAAGTGACAGAGTAAGCACATCTCCCTCACTATGTAAGTGGCAGGGGCAGACATCTCCCCTCTGTAGGTGTGTGTGCTCCTAAGTGGTGACTAGGCCAGCTTCTGGGAGCCCTGAGCTCCTTAATCCCCAGCACATGCTGCCTTCTGCAGACAGCTTCTTATTGACATCATGACAGAAAATACACCCCAGTGTGGCTGTGTGGTGGTGGCACAACTGTGTCCTTGGGGAAGAAGAGTACTCTCCTAAAAACTTAGGAGTGTGGATGTGGCTTCCAGGCTAGTGCAGAGGAACAAAGAGCTTTCTCATCAAGGTTGCTGTCTCCTACGTATTCCAATGCACAAGAGATACAGCAGTGCACACCTTCTGGATTAGCTTCCTAGCAGTTGTGAGTTGCATGCAATGGTTGTGTGCAGTGTGTGCAGTTTTGTGCTGCAATAAAGTTCACAGGAACATATCAGATTAAGTAAACTGAGGTTGTTATCAACCTAGATTCTGTCGAGCTCAACTTCAGCATCTGAAATTAGGCATCCAGTCTAAACTCAGAATGAGATTCCTATGTAGTATGTGAGGATGTTGACCAAGACAGCAGGGATTCTCTGTAAAGAGAGCAGGTCTGCTCTTCTGGACAGTCACGTTGCATGAACTAGATCATCCCACATATTTGGATGACTCTTAATGCAGGAGCCTGTGGAATAAGCAACTGTCTCAGAGGGCAAAGTTGTGCTGGAAGTTTTTTTTCCATGGCAGGCATTTGTCTGACCATTCACAAACAGTCCTGCAGATTTATTTTTTTGGTCTTTCTTTCTTTTTCAGGGACGGATAGCATGTGCCAATGTCCTAAGTGACCTTTATGCCATGGGGGTCACGGAATGCGACAACATGTTGATGCTTCTTGGAATCAGCAATAAAATGACAGATAGGGTAAGATTTTTGCTACTTGCCTTTGAAGGAAGACAAAAACAGCTCAACATGCTTAGAATTTATTTACTTTTAGGGTATTTTCTTCTCAAAGTTCAAACCCTTTTAAAGAAGAGGTGGTTTTATTGAATGTCTCAGTTCATAGCACAGGTCTTGAGATCATAGTGTGGACCCTGAGATCCAAGATCACTTGCTAGAAGTTTAGTTTTCTGTGGCATTGTAATCTGGTCCTGCTAATGCCTTCATCTTCACCAAAATGTGGTCACTGCTCCTGTCTGTTCAGGACGATATTGCTCCAAGGTAGTGTTTGATTACCAATTCATGCATCAATTTAGAGACTTCTGGTTTGCTTAAGCCAGCTTTGTAACCTATCTCTGAAGCAGAAGAAACAAAAATAGCTTGTTTTTTCTTTTTTTCTTTATTTTTGTGTGTGTGTGAAAGTGACCAGCATGTTTGTTTGCTCTAGCAAAAGAGGGATGTTTATTCTTAGAAGGAAGGAAGTTGAAACTTTACAGATTAGTGGCAGCCAAATGCAGCTTGATTTAACTTTGCCTTATTGCTGTGCCTGATTACAGCAGCAGGATAATTGTTCTGAGTTTCCCAAACTCTGATTTCCTTACTTTATGAGACCTTTTGAAGAACTTTTCTTCAGTGTAAGAATGTCTCTTCACGTCTTTTACAAAGAGCTGTAAAACCACATCTGTAGGGAATAACATGATTTTCAGGAGGCTGACCTCTTATCAGGGCTGGCTTTTCTGTCATGAACTATTTGCTGTAAGAGCATTTGGCTTGAGTGAGTAAAGCCCTGGACCAGTCTTGAAATGACTATCACTGCTGTGTATGGAACTCTGACTTCTGTTTTGATCTCTAGGAAAGAGACAAAGTGATGCCTCTAATTATCCAGGGTTTCAAAGATGCAGCAGAAGAGGCAGGAACATCTGTCACTGGTGGCCAAACAGTGTTAAATCCCTGGATTGTTTTAGGAGGAGTGGCCACGACAGTCTGTCAGCCTAATGAATTTATAATGTAAGTTAAACCATTAAACAATCAAAGGCACTGGTCTGAAGGGGTACAGTAAAAATCCTTTTAATAGTATGTTGTGATCTTGTGATCTGTCTCCTGGTGAATAAAACAGTATTGCTTGCATTTGTCCTTAGCACTCAACAGATGCCACTTTTCTTTTGTACATATTTGCTATTTTAAACAGGTTGTCATTTACTTCTTCCCACTCCCCAGTATCTTTTAATCCTATTCTCCTTTTGACAGGAGAGTTAAGCTTCTAACCTTGTAGGTATTGAAGACTGTTTTGGAACACAAACTTCTGTCATATTTATACATACATTTTAAACCATCTTCCCCTTATCCTTTTAATGTCTGTAGAGAACTACAGAACTGCTTTTTCACAGCATTCTGTCCCTTTAACAGGAGCTTGATTTTTAATGTCCTGCTGTGGTATGTTACACTTTAATAATGAATTTGTTTGTGATCCTAGTGATAGTTATTTTATGCCTTGAATAACAAAGGTCAATTTTTTTTCCCTATCCTATTTTACATCTCTAGTAAATTGAAAGAAAACATGTGATGTTATGTGTGTATGGCTGCAAGCATTGTTCTATTCCTAGAAAGAAGCACTGACACCTTTAAATAAAGTTTGCAGCATTTTGCCCAAAAAATATCCCATGGCAATAAATCCCAAAGAATAATTCTGCAATTAGTTTTTTAACTGTGCGACAAGATACACAGGTTTGTGAAAACATAATTATTAGCACTTATTTCTAATAACATGTGTGAATCTCACTATGTAATTATAATATATGAATTATTTCATTTCAGGCCAGACAACGCAGTGCCAGGAGATGTGCTTGTATTAACTAAACCCTTGGGAACACAAGTGGCTGTAGCTGTCCACCAGTGGCTGGATATTGTGAGTACACTGCAAAAAAAGAAATAAGGAAGAGGGGTGTGAGTTAAAGGTGACCTTCCTCATTCCCTCAAAATGGCCAAGTTCAGTAGTGTACTTACTAAGTACACTGTGACCTCAGCTGGGAATGTTCTACCACCTCTCTCCTCCTCCTTCCTTGCTGTGTCAACCTTATCTATTTGCCTTCAAAACTCTTTTGGAATCAGGACAGTTTACTGTTTTGTGCTCAGTGAGCCCATCTTAATTGCATCTAATTCTTAGTTTCCAGCCATTACTGTAATAATTGTTTACTAACAGAACAACAGACTAGCACCCTGGGTAAAAGCTATGCCCTACTCCACCTGCCAAAGTAATTGGCAAAAGCTTATTGATGGTAATTAGGCCAAGATTGCTGGCTGTGTTCATGGGCTTTCTGCTTGTGTACATGGAAATATATCTACGTTTCACATGTATTACCCTGTGCATTCAATAAGAATATTTCTAGCAGTATTATGTATGTAGACCTACTTCCATCTGTTACTTCAGGCAAAAAATGTAGCTACTGAACTGAAAAGTGACTGCAAAATTGGCATCTGCTTATATTGTCTGGCTCCCAGTAAATGTCTTCAGAATTATAACTGCTCAGTTTACACTTTAAAAAGATGCATCTTTTCTACTTTTTGGACTACTGAGCCAATAGATTGGCAGAGGAGTGAGTTGAAATCTGCTTTGCCTTGGCTGTTGGCCACTACATTGTCAGATGAGCTCTAATTACAAAGCTTGTGTTAGCAAAAATGGGAGAGAACCAGCTTAAATCTTCATTGGAGTCTGAAGTGTGAGCAACAAGAAAAAAACATTTTTCTCCTTCTTCATAGGGTCTGGCCTAGCAATTTTGACCTCTGCAGAATCCTGCATTTTCCAATCAGATATAAGGATCAGGGCCTCAGATAATCTTGGTATGAAAATGAAGTGAAACAACAAGACACCAATTTTATAGTATGTTTTCTGGGCATGTTCTTACTACTTAATGTATCTATTATTGTACTGACAAACAGACTTGCAAGTTAAGGGATTTCCACATATTTCAAGTACTTCTAATATCCTTGGCTGTCAACCAGAAATACTTTGTGGTCTGAAAAATGAGGACAGCAGGGAAATCAATCCTCCTATTATATGTAAATAGAATATATATTTGATTGTGGTAGGAAATTTTCTGAGTAGCTTTGCTGCCTTTTCTGTAGCTTTGTTTTGTGAAAGAGAAGGGAAAGTGAAACTAGAATTACCCATCTCAAATCCACCCACAAATCAAATTTTGGTACAGAATTTGACTTTTTTATTGAAAAGTGTGTGGGAGAATGTACATAATACAGCAAGTTTATGCATAGGCCAGAAAGGAAAACTGCAGTATGGAGACATGTGCCTGCAAAACAAATTTGAAACAAAACCCAAAGCAACCTAAAAGCTGAGGTATTTAGTGAGTAGTGAAAGGAAGATTCAAGTGGAGGCAAAATTTTCCTCCTTGGTTGGTTGCTGCCAGCATTGTTGCAAGCAAGCAGCAGCTGTGTTGCTGGCAGCAGCTGTCATAGGGTGAAAAGGAAGAGGCTGCAGGGAGCTGGGCCCCTCATGGGATCCCCAGGGGATGAGGTCAGGGATGTGCTGGGGATGGGGTGTGAAGCCTTGGCTGCCAGGCTGATGATGAGGATTGATTAGGCTGGTCCACAGCTGCGAACTGGCATCTATGTGTCCTTTCCTCTTTCAGCTGAAAAGCATGAAAGAGGTTGCTGTGATGTGTCCCTTCAGAGGGTTTTCTAGCCTTTGCTGTTGTCTACAAATCCTTCTCATTTAGAAATCTAAGCTTGCTGTTTAAATTGTTTGGGGATTTTTGTGAGCTTTTCTGCCTTTGTTTCCTCTCTACTAATCCCAGTATCTGCTATATTTGTATCCTACCTGTGTCTGTGGCTCTTAGAACCTCGGCCTTGAGTTCTGCTTCCACCTCATTTATGATTTCCATACCCATCATCTGACTGGTTTCCATCCCATTATCAGCCTCAGAACTGTTTTTGAAAACTAAGGCAGAAGGACTGCTCAGGTTTTCCAGTCATACTGCAGTAAGAATAATCACTGCTCTTTCCCCTCTTCGGTAGCCTCATTTCTTTATTTGTTTTTCACTTTCTCTCTCTCTCTTACTTAATTGGTCAGACTCAGTTTGACCTGATTTCAGAAGCTCTGATCTTGCTGCCATACTCCCTTGCTCTTGAACAAATGATTTGTTGTGCCTGACCAGTCTCTTTCCCCCTCTTGCCATTGCTGTGTTTTCTCTTACACTCAAAGTTAGTACTCACTTGTGAAGGATAAGAGCCTCCTTGACAAGATGCTTCCCCAGTGCAGGATCATATACCAATTCTTTGTAGTTTTTTGCACCTTTGGTTAAGTAAGAAGTTAGTTCTATGCATTTATTCTGTGGGATGGCTGGGTAGGCATGGTGGGATCAAAAACCCTATTTTTGTTTACTTTTAATTCTCTGTGATTTTATTTCCATTAAAAAAGAAAATCAAACCAGTTTGTAGTGTTGCTCTTAACAGCTAAATGGTTGCTTTGTTTCATTCTGGATCTGGAATTACTTCATCTTTGAATGAAACAATTGCCCTTTATAAAGGTACCATTTCCTAAATTGTTCTGAAACCCTTTGGGGATGAGCAGCATTGCTTAGCATGTGATGGAGTCCTGAGTCCACACGGGACACTGGAGAATGAGTGGAAGGAGGTGCTGATATTAAACTGTAAAGAAAGCTTATGCAACTGTCTTAATCTGACCTCATTGGACTGGTGACATCCTGCCTCAGCTTACATTCCTCAGACCTGGAGCTGTGGATATCAGTTGCCTTTTTTGTCAAAGTGTCCAGATGTAACATCAAGAATTTTCTCTTATAAAGCCAGAGATTACAAATCACAATATCCAGCAACACAGTTCTTTTAATTTGGCTGCGGGTTTCAAGCCGGGAAGTTGTCTCGAAGGAGTTTTTTGCCCTAGGGTAGGTTATTCCCTTCCACTCTGCTGCTGAAAACAGCATTTGAGATGCTTAGGACCTAATAGATTTTTAAATGAACTTCAGGGGTACAGCAGAGCAAGGCACACACCTGACTGTTGAACCTTTTGCCCTTCTTTAACTGAGTTTTAAAAAAGAAAAAGTTTAAGTACATTCTGAATTAAGGACTTTTTTTAAGTGGTATGGGTGTGCTCTGTAATATATAACTGAAAATCTAAAATTATCACCTTTGTTTCATCCATTAGCCAGAGAAGTGGAATAAGATCAAACTAGTGGTAACACAAGAAGATGTAGAACTAGCATACCAGGAAGCAATGATGAACATGGCACGACTGAACAGAACAGGTAAGAAAAGATGTGTTTATTGGGAGGGCAAAGGGGAGGTTGTGGGTCTTTCCAATTCCATGCTTAATTTAATTTCACTGCCATGGGGAGGTGTGACACAGACACTTTATCCCATCTTTCTGCTGTTCAGTGTTTGTGAAGCAAGCAAATTAGAATTGCACGCCCTTTTTTAATTATACAGCAAAACCACAAATGCTGCTGGAGATGATTATGACTCATGTGAGTTCTGCAAGTAACATCCCAATGAGTTACAGGATGTTTTTAAAGGGAAGTATATTGGATTTGTTCCTTCTGTGCCTAGAGAACTCATGAGGGCCTGACTGTAATAAGGTTAAAAAAGTTTGAAATAGAAGAATAAAGGAAAATATCTTCTTTTTTTGTCCACTTCTATTGAAATTTTATTTTTTTTAATTATGTTATGAGCTTCCCAAAGTGTGGAATACATAGCACATGTTTTCTGGTTTTGGGGTTTTTTCCCCTGGTTTTGTGGTGGTTTTTTATTTTGTCTTTCAATAGGGGGAAGGTTCTTCTTGGACCTTAGAAATTTTAATCCAGGATTTCCCTTCTATGTTCAAAATATCTTTGGAGAAGCAGAGAATTGAATTAGGTGTTTCCTTACATTTCAGTTGATAGAATGGGGATGAAGATCTATTTATTTGGTTTTCATTTGCTATTTGATATGTCACCCCACTGGTTTTTCATTCTTTCACAAAGTCTTCCAGGAAAAATAAATGACCAGGATTGTCTTACAGTAAAGAACTGAGCTCCTGCTCATGTATTAGGAAGTACCAAAGAAAGGCAAAGCATTCTTGGTTTGGTTTTTCTCCTTCACTCTTGTCAGACACCTTTAACAGCACTTTAATATTCTTAACAGGAGCTATTGTCCTGCATGCAGGGTGCCCTTCTCCCACCAAGGGCTGTGTAGTTGCAAATGCCTAAGGATTTAATGAATGCATACGGGGGAGGCTGGGGCCCTTCCTCCACAACCTGCAGGCTTTGTTCTGAAGGTTTTAAGCTTTAAGTATCCAGAAATTAAGTTCTAATGTGATGATTTTATGGAGAGGCAGGGAAAGAGATGTGAGAAAACTGACCCAGGATGATGCTGGTCCTTGCTCTTAATGAAGCAAAGCTGAGCTCAGAATCTCTCTAGCTCTCAACTTTGGGGAGTTTGAATCTGGAGCAAACCCCTCTTTCTTGGACTGGTAACATAAATTAGTAGCACATGTCTAATAGAGCATGCTCATAAATACAACTCTAGTGTTGGATTTTCAGCATGATTTAATAACTTAAATACAAGTCGAATTTTTTAAGGATTACATGCAGTATTGGTGAATTCCAATTTCTTTCAAGCATGATTTTTCTTAAAGCTATGCAACTTCATTCAAACTGCCCATAAGATTACTGATGCATTGCTTTTGCTGGTATTTTTTTTTCTGATTTGTTTTTTTTTTCCCTCCTTCTCTTGTAGCTGCAGGACTCATGCACACTTTCAATGCACATGCAGCTACAGACATCACAGGATTTGGAATCCTGGGGCATGCACAAAACCTTGCCAAGCAGCAACGAAATGAGGTGTCCTTTGTTATTCATAACCTTCCTGTGCTTGCTAAGATGGCTGCTGTCAGTAAGGCTTGTGGCAATATGTTTGGCCTCATGCACGGGACTTGTCCAGAGACATCAGGTACGTGACAGTTGTGCCA